>NW_022196897.1:161300548-161342257 GCF_008632895.1 Mastomys coucha | reverse complement strand
GAGAGGGGGAGAGGGAGGAACAGAGACACAGAGTCACAGAGAGAGACACAGACAAAGAGGGAGAGAGGTCAGTGAGACACAGAAAGGTGCTTAGGGATCCAAATGAGGAATGAGAAGTCTGGGCAGGCTCAGATGGATGTCTGTGGGAGGGAGGGAGCTCCGAGTGAATGGGTTTACTAACAGGGATGTGGTGACCAACATGAAAAGCCAAGGCAATGAATTAAAACACACTAATGATGTTTAAATTTAAAATTGTATTACAAAATAAAAACAAATTACTCATACCTTAGGGAATATAGATGACCAACCAAACACTTAAGAAACTGGTTTTTAAAGTGAGAAAGAGTTAAGCGGTCTCCTGTGTTTTCAGCAAGGATGACACCACAAAGTACCCTGACTGTGAAGGGAACCTCATCTCTCTGTGCATACAAGTGTGCATGCGTATGTATGTACATGTGTGTATTCAAGCTTTATCTCTGTGTAAGTGTGTGGATGTGCATGTCTGGATTCACATGTGTGAGTACAGGCATGTTTGTGTCACAGTGCCTCTGTGCTGGTCAAAGGACACCTTCAGGCTGCTGACTCTTGACTTTTCTGGCCACTGGACAGGCCAGACGACCTATCCCACAAGTGTGCAGAGGTTCCCCTGTATCTCACAGCAGGTATCCTGGGGATGGGACCTGTGGACAGCCTTCCCCAGTCCAAGTCAGCTGCTCTGGTCAGACCTCTCTCTGTGGCTCCCTGGGGCTTCCGGATGCCTCTCTGCTCTTTCTCACAGGTCTGACTGTACTTTCTTCTGCACGCAGATGACCGCATTCTCCCTGGCCCTTTGACTCCATGTTGACACCTCTGAAGTGGTCAGAGTGATCAAAAGCTGAGGCCTTTGCCCTGGTCACTCTCCGATTCCTTTGGGAGTCCTATAACAGGTATTTTTGGCTTCTTAAACCTTTTCTACTAGTGATCCCTTTAACTCAAGACAACTGTCAGTCAGAAAGAGGGGCTGCGTGTCTTTCTGGAGGATTTCCTATGGGGCAGGCCATGTTTTCCAGGTTCCTCATCTGTCACACCCAATAGAAGACTTCGTTTCTAGGCTGCAGAGATGGCTTGGCAGTTAAGAGTGAGCACTGGCTGCTCTTCCAGAGAAGCTGGGTTCAATTCCCAGCACCCACATGACAGGTCACGACTGTCTGTAACTCCCATTCAGGCATATACATAGGCAAAACACATACACGCATGTACATGTACACATACACGCACACACATACATAAAATAAAAATAAAAATTAAAAAAGACAAAAAAAAAAAAAGACCTAGTCTCAATGTTCTTAGGATCAAGAGATCTGTGTGTTGCTTTGTGTGTTGCTTGACTGTTTGAATTGTTTGTTCCATCTTGTTAAATTCATGGGAAAATCCCATTTTCATTTCTCTCCCTGTAATCATGCTGATGAGCCATGCCTAGGAGGCAGACAATGTTCTAACCATACTCTATTGTGTGTCACCTTCTGATCCACCTACAGTCCTGCCCTCCTTTTCGACTCAAGGGCCATTGTGAGCCCCCTAGACCATCTCCAGGAGATGGGCAAGCTCACAGCCTTTGCATTCTGGTTCAGCAAACCTCCCACTGTGCCACTGTATGCCAGGAACTATGTGGGCACTTCACTCTCTCTCCCACTCTGCCCTGCAAAGAATTCAATTGAGGATACCATGGCTAGAAAATTCAATTAATCTACAAATATTACCCAGTGTGTAACAACACCTACATCGTTGATCCAGCATCGTTCTGGCCCCAGGTCACATTTTATTTGGGGCAGAGCTTTAGGTTGTACTGATGCCCTTCCGGCATGCCAACCCTAAACCTACTCACAGTTTCTCCATCCTCAAACCCTACGAACAACCAGATTAATAGATTTTCCTAATACCTACCTGTCCTACAAGATTTCTCCTGGGGAGAAATGAACAGATGCCTACTCAGTCCAGATAGGGATCCAAGGAAAAGCCAAACTCAGGAACCCACCAAAGTCAATCTTGGCAAAAAGTGACTTTCCTTGGGTGACTTAAAAGATCATGGACAACTCAAAGGCATCTATGTAAAACCATGAGCTTTCTATGCCCGGCCCAGTTCCCAAATAATGACACGGAAACTAGTATTTATTTAATAGCTTTTGGCCTTAAGTTAGGCTTGTTCCCAACTAACTCGTAACTCAATTGTCCCTTTTATACTAATCTAAGGTCTGTCACGTAGTCGCTCCCATGTGTCCGATTTTCTCCGTATCTCTGTGGTGAATCTTGGTCTTTCTCTTTCCCAGAGTTCCTCTCTCTGCCAGATGTCCTGCTCACCTTACTATCCTCCCTTTTGCTATAGGCCATGGGCTTTTCATTTTAACCAATCAAAAGGTGCCTTAGGCAGGCAAGGAAGGACAGAGACACATCTTCACACAGTGCGTATCAAGATTATTCCAACAACCTGGGTCGTCCATAAGCCCACCCAAGCATAGGTGACAACTGACAAAAGCTGCATCCAAGATCAGGGTCACCACCAGGAAGCCCCCATCAAAGGTCTGTCCCCAAGCAATCATCTGCTGCTTCCATAACCTTGAGGTGGGCCTTGTAAGTCCTGTGCAGTTCAGCTCTCCCAACTCGAAGGTCTGGAATCTCAGGAGCTTCCCTCCAGAATGCTCCACTTCTGAGGGAATTGCTAAGTGGACCCTCTCTCTGAGGGGGCTTGGCATCCTCTAGTCAGTGTTAACTCCCCACAAGAAACAGGAAAACCATTCCATAGTGATATTTTTATTAAGAACTTGTAGTGGAGAACTCTTCCTTGACAACTTGAATTATGCTCCCCAAGTTTACCTGTTGAGGTTCCACAGATCCTCAGGCCTTGAAACGTTGCCTTATTTGGAAATAGTACCAGTGGTCAATGCAATCCATAAAGATGAGGTCCCATCACTGAAGGGGACTGCTCTAGTTCAACATGACTGTAGTCGTAGTTCAAAGAGAGAAGATGATCCCAAGCACACCGAGAGAGGATGCATAGACACCACAGGGCATGGAGATGGCTTCCTACCCATTGTTTTCCCAGCCCAGAAATCTCTGCCTGCCTTAAGGGATGCCCAAGTGTGTGCCAGCATCTTCCAGAAAGATGCATTTGTCCCCTGGAGTCCTAGTCTCCTGTGGTGTTCAGGGCAGGATGCTTGCTTTGTGCAAGCCAGAGGGTAGAGAAAGAGTGAGGAGGCCAGTGGGGCAGCACCCAGATGATTTGAGAACAGGAGGAAGAGAAGTTAGGAGGTAAAGGCGAAGGAAGAAGAGGACAGAGAAGCAAGAGGAGGAAGGAAGAGTGTCTTAGTCAGGGTTTCTATTGCTCCAACAAAACACCACAACCAAAAACCAAGTTAGGGAGGACAGTGTTTATTCAGCTTACACTTCCATATTGCTGTTTATCACAGAAGGAAGTCAGGACAGGAACTCAAACCGGGCAGAAGACTGGAGGCAGGAGCTGATGCAGAGGCCATGGAGGGGTGCTGCTTACTGGCTTGCTTTCTTATAAAACCCAAGACTATCATCCCAGGGATGACACTACCCACCATGGGCTGGGCCCTCCCTCATCAATCACTAACTGAGAAAATACCTTTATGGCTGCATCTCGTGAAGAGATTTCCTTCCTCTCTGATGACTCTAGCTTGTGTCAAGTTGATACACAAAACCAGACAGTACAAAGATGGAGGGGGAAGATGGAGAAGCAGGAAGATGAAGGTGTAAGGAAGAAGAAGAGGGATAAAGGAGGAGGAGGAAGGAGATGACAGTGGATGGGGACAGGGAGGAAGGAAGGGGGGTAGGAGATGGACAGAGATAGAGGGAGACAAAGGAAGAGAAGGAAGAAGGTGATGACAATGATGGAGGGGGTGAGGGCGGAGATGGAGGGAGGACACCAGCACTAGTGTCAATACACACAGAAGAGCCACACCATATGTAATGGCTCTGTTACACATGAGCAGTGCACTGTGAACTATGGAAGGGGTTATGTTCCCAGTCCCTGTTTCAGTAATACCAAGGCAAAGCTTCGCCAGTCTGCTCATCAAGATCCTCCTGTGAGGACAGAGTCAGCCTGGTCCCCTGCCGGGCTTCGCAATGATAGGAGGAGAACACTCAGTTCCCCAACAAGCTTCGAAATTAATGGGAATTTCATGGCTTTCTCTCTAACATGGTCTTATTACTCTGAGTATAAAATAATGATGTTTTCTGCTTTTCACCATTTCAAGATTTGAAGATGTGCCAGGCTTGATAGCACCTGAGCCTGTGGCATTCCAGTGAGCCAAGGATTGATAGCTTTTGCCTTGGAACACACGGAGCCTGTGATGTAGCCCCCCTGCCCTCAGGAAAGCAGGTTAGAGGGGATAGAAGGGTAGCCTGGGTCCCAGTCTACCCCAGGGCTTCCTGTGTTCATCATTCTTCACTTCCTATTCCTTAATTCTCATTCACCCCTTCTTTCCAGGTCACGTTCATGCTGAGCCACTGAGCCCTGCACAAACTGAATCTGAGAGAAAGGATAATTCCAAACAATGGATGTGATTTGTTAAAGAATAGAGTTTCTGGGCTGCAAAGATGGCTCGGTGGTTAAGAATACTGCTAGATCTTTCAGAGGACCTGGGTTCAATTCCCAGCACTCACATTCAGCTTATAACCTTCTGTAATTCCTATCCCAGGGGATCCAATACCCTCTTTTGGCCTCCTTAGGCACAAATATATATGCAGATAATATATCCAGGGACATATAATAAACATGTTTTTAAAAAAGAATATATGCAACAGACATGTGTAAATACACCTGACCTTGATGTTATTCATGGGGCAGAGGGGTGAATGAAATCAGAATGAGTTAACACATTTATCAGAATTGTCAAAGGTGAAAACCTTAGGCAGCCATGCATGAGGAAGATGGTGAGGCAGCTGCAGAGCTCTCATCATGATGAGGCCATCTAGAACTCTAGAAACATGAGGACTCCCATAATCCTGCCACCCAGCAATGACAGCCCTAGGAGTGTACCCCAAACACATATGAGCCAGATGTGCTCACTACTGCTCACCATTTGGTTGGTTGTCTGGATCACCAAATGTACAAACTACCCCCATGCCCTTCAGCAAGAACAGAAAGACAGGTTTGTACGGTCTTACAGTGGGAATATACGGAGAATAATAAACTCACTATGACCTGTGTTTGGAGAATCCCTTCCCTGAGGAGATGTAAACAATGTCTAGTCCCTCCTCACACAATCCCAACAACAAAACAAAGTACAAAGCCACCAAAGGTCACCTAGTGTGACCTGGGAGTATTCTTAGCTTACGGTGGGTGACTGCCAGGAGCGCTGTTGGCCTCAAAGCTGCCACACTGGAAAGTCCCTATTCAGCGTGGAAGATGGCTTCCCATAGCCAGGAAGATGGAGTCCCTTCCAGTTAACTTCTCCAAGTCCCTTCCAGACTCCAAGCTGACTGCAGTTAGGACAACATGGCTTACTGATGGCCAGAGGGACAATAGGAATCTTAGGTGAGGGTCTAATACCCCTCCCTCCCCTTCCTACAAGAGAGCTACAGGAAACAGTGCTCAACACTCATCAAGCCTGGGAGTGGTGGAGGCTGGCAAGCAGTCACCAATGGCCTGGTGGCCACGGTGGATATTTTGTCGGAGGACAGAGTTTTTCAACAAGCGGGCACCTGGATTCATCTGGCCTTCGATGTGATGTGATGTGTGTGTTTTGAAAGGTTTCTAGAAGTCCACATCGGTGGTGACAGGTGGTCTTCTAGAAGAAGTCCACATCAGTGGTGACAGGTGGTCTTCCAAGCCTTTGCTTTCTGGCCTTTCACAAAGGCCAACAAACCTCTGAACTAAAACCCGAGGCACACTTAGGGTGATTCTCACAGTAGTCAAGAGATCGTATTCCATGTGGGATTCCATTAATTTATGTAAAGGTCAAAGCTCATAGGTCAAATTAATCTTTAATCTTCAGCACAAACTAAGCAAGTGATTTAGGCAGGCTTTGAGCTTGGTGCTTCTGAAGCCTGCATGTCCATCAAAATGGCCTGAGAAAATTCCACTTTGCACTTATTCATACCCCCAAATTCCTCCCCTCCCCTCCGCCCCTAGTCAATAACTTCTGAGGGTTTGGTGGGCGATTCTGAAGCCCCCAACTTGCTGAGGAAGCTTAGGACCCTCACCTTTTAAGCCTTGGACCCCCACCTGTGGTTTCCCTGGTAACACTGTAAGTGGAAACGTCATCCTCTGTTGTTTCCAAGAATTTAAATCTCCATATGAAAAGGTGGCAGGCTGGGGTATCCTCCGTTCCCTGTCCTGCCCCAAGTGGAGGGAGGCTTAGCCTTCCTCGGTGCCCAGAAGGAGGTGGGAGGGATTATCCATAATGAGGTAATAAACTTTTCCTTCTCAGAAGCCACCTCTGGGGGCACAGTCCATCAGGCAGGACTGTGGAGCCTCTGCCGTGCAGCCTGCCTGCTCTTCTGAGTTAGGACCCAGGATTGGTGGTTTCTGCTGCCCACTTGGTCCATTCAAGGTCCCTGGAGGAGCAAAGTGCGGGTAGGGGCTCACAGGAAGCAACTGCAGTACTCTCAGCTACTGAGAAGCAGGGGTTCAAATACTCTCATCTCCTTTATTTTCCTTGACTTGTATGTGAATGTTGGTTTAATTGTTAATGTTAAATGTGAGTGTTCGCGGTTAGTGTAGTTTCAGTAGCCGAATGGTTGAATAAGGATCGCTTTAATCAGTTACACCTAGATCGCTCATAGGAAGGTTCCTTGGGACCCTTTCTGACACGTCTAAGTTTGTCCTCTTCAGAGAGAAAACAGTCTCAGGCTAGTGGAGGCTTGGAGGCCCAGTATGTGAGGCAGGTATAGTGTGTCCAGTTTATGTGCATCTGAGTGTGTGCCCCTCTAGGTCCCCAGAATGGATGAGCCTGCTGACACCACCCACCAGATTGGCTTGTTTGCCTTGGCCTGGTCTCATTTAACCTTGTTTTAAAATGTCATGGGTCATTCACACAGAGATTATTCGAACTTGCTCCCTCTGTGCCTTCAGGAGGGTGTTGTGTCCTAAGGGTTACGTCAGATGCTGCTGAGGGGTGGGTACAGCACCAGAGCTGCTTGGCATCCAGGAGGAGTAAGAGTCACACAGACTCAGCATCTGCCATTGATTGGTAATGTCTGAAAAGAGGTGGAGGTTGTGTGTGAGGGGCTCTGGTTTGCACACTTCCAACTAGGGAGACTGATGCTCACTGCAAAAACTTCTAAAAAGTAATCATTGATGTACTTATTTTACTTGACCAAGCATTTTGCTTACATGTAGATCGGTGCACATGTGAGGACGTGCAGAGGCCAGAAGAGAAAGATCCCTTGAAACACACTGAAAGCCAGGAAAACTGTGCGGAGAATGGGGCCCTAGTTCCTTGGGCTTTTTCGTTGAAATTGCAGGAGGAAGGGTAGGAGGTATTGGTCAAGACATGGCTGCTGGACTGCCTCTGACCTTTAACCTCTGATAGCTTCCTTTAGGTCCCCAGCTCAGGGATTTGTCTCCTCCCACTTTGGAGGGTCAGAAATCAAGATGCTCTCTTTGTACACTTCCAGAAATCCTGGCAACCTCACAGTTGTGCACTCCCCCCCCCCCAGTGTATGTCCTCCCTCTCTACCCCCCCTGCATAAAGACACCCCACGTTATTGGATTTAGGGCCCATTACCATACAGTCTAACCTCCTCTTCCTTACATCGTCAAAGCTATTACTTCCAACTAAGGTCACATTCACAGAGTGGGGTGCTTCTCAGAGGGTACAATTCAACCCAGGCTGGGCTCCAGCGGGCCTGAGAAACTGGACACTCCAAAGCAAACACCCCCCCCCACCCCCACCCCACCCCTACCCCCACCTCTGGGACTCCCAGTAGAGCCCAGAGCCAGCTGCCTGCCCCACTCATCTCAGGTCATCTCTGGAGATTTAACCTTGTTTTAAAATGTCATGGTCACTCACACATAGAGATTATTCGAATTTGCTTTTTTCTTGCCTTCAGAAGGGCGTTGTGTCCTAAGGGTTACAGGAATGGGTTCTTTTTTTGTGAAATTTAGAGACTAAAAGGGCAGGAAAAGCAAGATCTCTGCCAGAGAGCGGGGAGACAGGGAGAGAGGGAAGAGAGACAAAGAGAGAGAGAGACAGAGACAGAGACACAGAGAGAGACAGAGACAGAGAGAGAGGAAGTGGGAAGGAGGGGGGAGAGAGGGAGGGAGAGGGGGAGACGGAGTGAGAGATGGCGGGAGAGGAAGTGGGAGTGGGCAGGAGGGAAGGAGGGGGGTTGAGAGGGGGAGAGAAAGAGAAGAGAGAGCAGGAGGGAGAGGGGGAGAGAGAGGGAGTGGGAGAGGGCGGGAAGGAAGGAGGGAAGGGGAGAGAGGGAGGGGGAGAGGGAGAGAGGAAGAGAGAGGTAGAGGGAGCTGGGGAGGAGACCCAGAGTTGACATGGAGTTTGCAGGCTCATTGTTCAGGACCGCTGCATCCTCTTTCTCCCCGGAATTAGCAGCTGCTTTGGGCTAAGGCAGAGGATTGGATGAGCCAGACAAAGACAGGAACTCTGATTGGCTCCCGCCACCTGATCTCTGGTGGGAGATTTGAAAGGCGCTAGCAACAGCGCCCTTTGTAATGGAAAGGCAGCCCGCTAAGTCTTTGTCTTAGGGAGGGGTAGGAACCGGAACAGGTCATCTTAAAGGTATTGGCATCTAGTAACCACCTACAACCCATTTTCTCCTGTCTGCCTGCCAGGGATTTGTCAGACTCATTGTGCCTCCCCTCCTCTCTCACTTCTTTCCCTTCTTCCTTCCTCCCTTTCTATCTCCCCCAGTCTCTCCGTCCTCTTCTCCCCTCCCTCCTTCCTCCTCCGTTTCTTTTTTTCCTCCTCCCTCTCTCTCCCCACCCAATCTCTCTCCCCTACCCTCCCTCTCTGGTACATTGTATGAAATTTAGGACCTAGCTTTTAAGAACTCCTACTGAGCTTCCCTCCCCAGCCCTGAGATTATGCATTTTTACATTTTCATTTTTTAAAATTTTAACATTCTAGTAAATTGTAGGACATTTTCATCTTAACCACTGCGAGGCATGACAGTCCAGTAAATTAACATACACTTATGCTGCTGTGCCAGCACACACACTAGACTGACTTTCTTCTCTCCTTCCCTCCTTCCTTCCCTCCTTCCTTCCTCTCTTCCTATATTTGTTTTATTTTACATGTATGAGTATCTTGCCTGCATGCATGTCTGTGTTCCATGTGAATGCCTGGTATTATCAGAGGTCAGAAGAGGGTGCTGGATCTCCTGAAACTAGTTTTGTTAATCCCACAGATGCTAGAAGATAGACCACAGACCCAAATCATGGCCAAGTGCACTAAAGAAAGCAATTAATTAAAGCAAGGGTTTTTGCTTTTTGTGGTTCTTATTTTTTGGTTTTTTGGTTTTTTGGTTTTTTTGGTTTTTTTTTGGTTTTGGTTTTTGTTTTTCTTGTACACAGGCTGCTTCTCCCTAAAGGCGGGAGTTCAAGAGATCAGCATTGGGCATGGGAAGGAGAAGGATTTTTATAGTTCGGGAGTAGGGGTTTCCAAATGAGGGACTTGGCAGGCAAATAGGCTGGGTTAGGAAGAGAGCACAACCTCTTAGACAACGACAAACAGTTACAAGGTGGTGAAAACAAGGTGGTCAGTGGCCATAACAACCTTCCGAAACAAAGACGGCTTCCTGAAACAGGCAGCACAGAGCCATTGTAGTTAGGGTTACAGGTGGGACAGAGCCCAATTCTTTTTGTTTTTTGTTTTAATTTCTTTTACGTATATGAGTACACTGTAGCTCTCTTCAGACACACCAGAAGAGTGCACGGGATCCCATTACAGATGGTGGTGAGCCACCATGTGCTTGCTGGGAATTGAACTCAGGACCTCTGGAAGAACAGTCAGTGCTCTGAGCCGCTGAGCCATCTCTCCAGCCTCAGCCCAATTCTTGAGAAACAGATTTAATCATCAACAGGAAGGAACCTACTTTGTCCTTACTATAAGAGCTTCTAAGCCTAAGACAGAGGCAGGCTGGTTCATCATTGCAGGTTGTTTGAGCCAATATGTGGGAACTGAACCTGAGAACTCTGCAATACCTTCTGCGCCTGAAAAAAACAATATTTTAAGGAAAAGGTTCTTGAAGTGATTGTTAGGAGCCTGGGGATGGCTTGGGTATGAAGAATACTTGCTGTTTGTGTAGGGGACCTGAGCTGTGGCTAATACCCACAGGGCAGCTTACAACCACTCGGAACTCCAGTTCCAGGCTATCCGACACTCGTTCCTGGCCTCCCATGGGCATCAGGTACATAATGTGGTACACATATGTATAAGCAAAGCACCTTAATACATAAACATTAAATACATAAATCTTTTTAAAAAAATATTTCCGCGCTAGAGGTCAAACCCATTCTGCTACTTTTTCTTTTGGCAAACTGTAGTTCGGTGTTTACTAAACACAGACCCCTTCCCCAGGGCTCCCAACTGCACTGTCCATCAACTCAATCCAGGGACGTCTGCCTATGGGTGACCGACATGTTTCCTGTAGCATGAAGCCCTCCAGATTGCACCTGGTAACATATACATACATGTATTTGCTTCACATTTTAATAGCTAATGGGAAGGCGACCTGAGTCCAGGAACTTGTCACCTAGAACACAGAATCACAGCCTTGGAAAAGAGAGGCCTAGGGGGACACACCTGAAGGGCAGCATGTAGCCCTTTTCTCTGGGCACAGACACCAGCTCTAGGGAACTGTTGGGTTTTTGTTTTTGTTTATACTGCACAGCTTAGGCAGCCTCTGATGACCAGTTGGGGCCCAGGAAGCACTCTTGAAGTGGGTGTCTGGAGACACCCAACAGTGGAATTTGACTCAGTCCATGGAGGGCCCTGCATATGTCTCCTGAGGGACCTCTCCACACTCTCCCCCTCCCACACCAATGCACAAGACCAGAGTTTATTACTCTCATTTGATAGAGGTCATGGTGGCCCAGAAAGGTTAATTAATTTCAGGAGGGTCACTGCACAGGGCTGAGATGAATCAGCTCCCCACATTGGGAGGGAGAGATGGAAGCCCCATTCAGGTGTGGTGTAGATCACCCCTCCCCTAGCTTGTCAACTAGTCGTAGCAGCATGGAGGCTGTGAGAAGGGCTCACACACACTGCTTTCCAAATTTACATCCTTAGATGTCTACCTTGGAAGAGAATTTCCTTGAAGGTCCAAGGGACCTGGTTTGGAGAAACAGGCTAACCCAGGGGCCATTCTGAATTTCAAGGTTGTGTTGTCCACATTCCTGCCAGAGAACTGTGAAGAAGGTAGTTGGGGTCTCCAATGGTTTCCACAAACACCATTGTCACCCGCCCTACTGATGTAATGTGTCCTGTGGCTGATTCCTCTGGGTCCTGGAAGAGAGGCGGAGGCAGGAGGTTAAAGCAACTTACAGGGCTCAGAAACAAAAGTTGTAAGCTCTCTAAGTCTCCTCCCCACAGTTCTAAAAGCACCAAAGAGGTCCTGGAGAGACCAGACTCTCTGGTGGAGCCACCTGTAGGTTGAGTAGGAGCTGCAGGGGTGCAGCTTTGAAGGCAGCTGCCCATTCTGAGGTGGTCTTGTAGTGACATGGTTTCCTGTAAGTAAGCTCACTGGGTCACACAGCTGGTCATGGGTGGGATCCTTCCGCTGGTCTGTCCTCAGTGCCCAATATGGGAGACAATATATTTGCCTTTCCACAGGAAATGATCTACATAGAAGACCTGTCGCAAACAGCCTGTGAGTGACAGGTTTACAGTCCCCTCTCAGAGTTTCCTACACCTTAACTCCAGTATCATTTACTGTTTCTTACAAAACCTATTATCAGCTTTCAAAACGTTATCACCAGCTAGAGAATCACATTATCCAGCTAGGAAGGAGTATTTGATTGATATCCAATTCAGCAAAGAATCAGGGCTCCCCTCGTTGACAAACAATTATAACTAAATGTGGGTTGATATTTTCATTTTTGTCAGCCAGCAAAATGAGAGTGAAATAACAAAGACGTCAAAACTTGGCTCCCTTGCCAGACAACAGAAGGAACTCCCTCGCTGAATTAGATAATAGTTTCGGAGTCCTGGAAGAACACTTCTTCCCCATTATTCAAACGGTAGCAACTATACATGGGTATTTAAAGTTAATCGGCATGATTAACATTCTCATTAGTTTAGACAATCAACAAAAGAATAGATGGAGGACGGATTTTAAGCTATTCCAGAAAAGATGCTCCCAGGATACCAGAGAACAATCAGAATACACCTAGTAACTGGAAGGCGGCTTTTAGCAATTGTCTGCTCTGCTTTTGTCATTGCTTTAGCCTTGTCTGGGGAGGTGTGAGTAAATGTCTACCTACTTCAGATAGGGCTCTCACAAGAGGCCAAAGTAAAGACTTCACTTACATCCAGCTTTGAACAACTACTGTTCATGGGGGTTACTTACAGGAGAATGAGTGATTCGCAGGCAGCAAGAGGGGGTACCATGGCAGACCCAAACCAAAGTATGCTCCCAAGAAATTATGCCATGTAACAGATTTAGTATAAAGGGAGGTTTACTGGGGAAAGAGAGAGGAGTGAGGACCTGCGAAACTGTAGAGGAAGGTGAGTGAGCCATGGAGACACACAGAGAGGGCCAGAGAGGGAAAGAAAGAAAGGGGATTCAGAGGACAGAAAGGTGGAGAGAGGGAGAGGGAGAGGGAGAGAGAAGTGGGATGAGGGGAGTCCTTTTATCAGGCCACACACCTGGCACACCTGGCAGCGGCAGGTAAAGACTTAAGCAATTGCTAGGTCCTTGGAGGCAGGCCAGTTGAATTGCCTGTAAGCTAACAGGCAACATCACAGGTTGCTGCATCCCTGGAGCTCAGCCTGCAATAGGCCCTACAGAACTCTAGCTCGGTGAATAAGTAAGCTCATTTGGTTGATTTGTGGGAGTGTGGGGGAAGGGGTAATTTACAGAAGCGGGAATGACTCCACAAACACCTGCATCACTGCGAGTCCCACATCATCACAGACAACGGGAAAGCATCACCGACCCTCATCATCGGCTGACCTCTACTTCCTGTGTCCTCCAGCATCCCAGGATCACTGGCAGCTGAGGGCAAATTAGTATCAGCCAGAAGAACCCTAGAAGAACCCTAGAAGGCCTCAGGACCTTCCTCCCAACTCTACCCGTAATGGAGTGTTAGCAGGCCCATGGCCATCACCATGAGCCACAGACCTAGTTACCAATGTGCGGTTCTGCTATTAATTAGCCAATGTTATCGATAGTCTAAGGGGGTGATAACATAATCAGATTGTGCTGGGGGGAGAAACAAACACATCACAACACCTTAAGCCATCCTGATGACGTCAGAGACGAGGCTGCCAAGTCAAAGGGGAGAAGAGGTAGTTTATTTTGGAGCCAGATATGAGTGACTACAGCCCAGATTCAAGTTGCCCCAAATTCTATGTTCAAGTATGGCAACAGCTTCATGAAGATTCATAGTAAAAGAACAAATAAAGTCATAAATCAAGATGCTTTTGAATTGCACTCATAGAAACATCAGGTCAAAGGTTATAGCAAAGATGGGGAAACTCAGCCACAGTTACAGCTGCAGATGCTTGCTGGTGACACTATAGCCTTGTGGTCCATGGAGGCTAGTTATCTGTTAATGCACTTTAAATTGTTTCATCTGTCAGTCACAAAGATGTTAGGTCATACAGAGAGGTGGGCAAGGGACAGCTAAAGATAACTCAAGATAAATCGGAACTAGGTTTAGGGCCTGCCACATTCCAACCTTTCTGCCACCGCTGATATGATAACCAGGTAATCAACGTTTGTAACTTATCCTAAGTTGCATGTGCTTTAGGAGGCACCTTCAGTTTACAATACTTAACTATATCTTTGACTCTTTATTGTGGAGACAGGATCTTCTTACTCTACAGCCCTGGCTGGACTGGAACTTCCCATGAGACCAGTCTGGCAGCAACTGCAGAGATCTGTCTGCCTCCACCTCCCAGTCGCTTGGATTACAGGACTTCTCCACCACATGCAGTCCTCTATTTTTCATTTTTCATAATTGCTGTTTCTAAGAGAATCACATAAATTTACAAAAACTTAATCACTGGGCCTAAGGAGCCACTGTGTCACACAAGAGGAGGGAGCCTGGTATGGCCTTGAATTAAGCAGCAGTTTTCTTTTCGATGCTTTGAAATACAGTTGATAGCTCTAACTGTTAAATTACATAACCATTTGTTTTGAAATCAAGTCTTTAGTAAAGTCGCTCCTCATTAACACTGAACGGCATAGCACGCCATCCGCAGCTTCCACGCTAAGGAGCTTTGAGTGTTGAAATCAGTCAAGGCCCCACAATGAGGCATCGCTTCATAGTAATTTGTAGAATTACTGTGTGCATGGTTGATGGGAAATATTCCAGTCCTCAGCATCCCAGCAGTCCCACATTCAGAAACACACCAAGAAAAAAGAGCAGTGCTGAAACAGATGCCGGTGTCATTGCGATCAAGGCGACATGATCCAAACATGGACCCAATCCCAGGTGTTGGCGATGGGTGAAGCAAGAAGAGCACAGAGGTGTCTGTCATGAGTGTGTTATGACAGAAAGGGGACTGGCATGACCGACATGTCTGTGTCTCTCTGCAGTCTCAGAACTTACTGAAAAACAATGAATTCACAGCGACTGTGCTTTAAACGGTGGCAGTTTACTGGCAGTCTCTCTGGTAGCCAGTCAAGATGAACAAGGATTCCTTCTCACCCTTAGTGACTTGTACTAACTCTCTGCTCTCATAACACATAGTGAATCTATCTATCTATCTATCTATCTATCTATCTATCTATCTATCTATCTACCTACCTATCTATCTATCTATCTATCTATCTATCTATCTATCTATCTATCTACCTACCAATCTATCTATCTATCTATCTATCTATCTATCTATCTATCTATCTATCTATCTAATCTGTCTATCAATCATCTATCTAATTTGTCTATCATCTATATAATCTATCGATCATCTATATAATCTGTCTATCAGTCACCTATCTAATCTACTTATCTATCAATCATCTATCTACTAATCTATCTACCTATCATCTTCCTATCATCCAACTCTATCATCATCCTATCATCTATCAATCATCTGTTTATCTATCTAATCAATGAACTATCTAATCTATCAATCATCTGTGTATCTAGCCATCATCTACCATCTGTCTATCCATCTAATAAGTCATAGATTGGCTGCAGGAGGTTAAGGCCACAGAGGAGTTGAAGAGAAAGGAGGAGACTAGTAGAAATGTAGGGAGAGTCTATGTTGCTAATGCACCCAGCCATGGGGCAGAAGCCACTGCAGAGGCAAAGAATAGGGCTGGGTTTAGATAAAGAAATGAGCAGATGGATTGTCAGAGTCCCAGATGGGTGCACAAGAGGATATGCAGAGGACGGGTAATGGGTGCTGAAGCTCTGGGACAGTTGCAACTTTGCCTGTCCACTGATGCACACAATGAATGGTGAGATGACCATCCATGGGGTCTCTGTTATCACAGTGTTCTGTGCTGTCCTTGTGGGGTCCTGGTTAGGGAGTCATACTCTCCCCTTAGTCTGGTGCACCTGTTAATTCTGGGGCTTGGTCTCCCTGGTAGGATTTCAAGATGCTTATATGCCCCTCCAGTCTCAATGCACCCCAAAAACAAATGTACAGGATGGCACCCATTCTGCCCCCAAAAGTCATGTACCAGTCCTTGTTGGGTGCGCAGTGCTGGGCAGGAGCTGGTGTGTGTAGGTCCCCCCAAGTACAGTCATTCTGTCCCCTCAAGATGGAATTTTAAAAAAATGGAATCTCTCAGGTCAAGATTCAGCCTAAAAAATCACTCTTGCACAAAATAGAGTGACTTAGAGTAGGCCACAGCCCGCTCACAACAGTATCCAATGGAATATTAGCCAGCTTTCCAAAGATGGGGGATTCTGCCATGTGCTACCACCTGAATGAGCCTTGAAGACCTCACACAGAATGAACGCAGCCTGTCACAAGGGTATGAGGCCATGGACATTATCGACTCCATGGAGCCAGGGGCTGATGCTGCTTCTCTATCTAGCACTAGAGTTCCAGCTGTGGAAGACAGGAACCTTCTGGAAATGGCCAGTGACAGCTGCACAACAGTGTAGACAGACTCAATGCCACTGGGCTCTTCCCACACACAGCCCACGCTGTGATATTTACTGTGTGTGTATTTTACCACAGTAGGAAAAGATGTTAAATACAAAGCAGTGTATGGAAAGACGATGAGCAGGGTGAAGAAAAGGAAACCCTCAGACAGGAGAAGGCCAAAGAATCAACTTCTGGAACTGACAAGGAATGGGTAAACCATTAGCAAGATCCATCAAGCTAAGAAGATGGGACTGGGGGCCCACTTGACTGGTAAAAAGTTTGCCACACAAGTGTGAAGACCTGATTTCAATCCCCAGCACCCATGTGAAAAAGCTAGGCTTGGAAAGACGTGAATGAAATTCCAGTGTTGGGGAATCAGAGAAAGGATGATGCCTGGGTCTCAGTGGACAGGCAGTCTAGCCCCAGGTACCAGTGAGAGATCCTGCCTCAAAAAAACAAGGTGGGGCTGGAGAGACAGCTCAGTAGTTAAGAGCACTGACTGCTTTTCCAGAGGTTCTGAGTTCAATTCCCAGGAACCATATGGAGGCTCAAAACTGTCCATAATGGGATCTGATGAAGTCTTCAGGTATGTCTGAAGACAGCTACAATGTACTCATATAAATAAAACAAAACAAACAAACAAACAAGGTGGGAGGCAGGACGTGGTGGTGCATACCTTTAATCCAAATCCCAGCACTTGAAAGGGGAAGTCTGAGGCCAAGCCTGGTCTACAAAGCAAGTTCTAGGACAGCCGAGGTTACACAGAGAAAACATATCTTGGAAAACAAAATGAAATAAAACAAAACAAAAAAACCAAAATGATGGAAAGCAACTGAGGAAGACATTCAACATTATCCTTTGGGCTCTACAAACACATGGACACGAGCACATTCACACACACGCACACATGTACACATACACACACATGCACACACATAGTGCATACACATACACCTGTACACACGAACATACACACATATGCACACACACACGCACATGTGTGTGTGTGCGCGCACACACACACACACACACACACACACACACACACACTGTGAATCAAAGCAAAAGGAGGTGGTTGGAGGACAGTCCTGATAGTGAGAAGATGTATCTTGCAGGTGTAGCAGACACTGACGGGGTATCAATGTCAAACACCTTCCTGTCCATAAATTTACAAATTAGATGAGATATACACATTTACTGCAAGACAAACTGTGCCAAAATCAATTAGAAAAAAGTGGAACTCAATAGCTCTACATCAGCTGAGAAATCGAATTCACAGTGGAAAAGCGCACCGCTCGGTGTTGGAAACTCTCAAGGACTCAGAAAGACAAAGTCTAATGGTTCTATTTATCTAAGAGTAAAGAAAACACATGGCAGGGATATGCTGCTGACCCAGCACTCACAGCCCTGGGTTCAAGTCACAATCCCCTCCATACACACAAAGAAACACAAGCGTATTATATTAGTGTCCGATAGGACCGAGGCAAGGAAGACAGGGTGAATTTGTTTCATGGTTTGTGAGAGCGGAGCCCACGACATAGGGAAAAAGATGGCAGAGCTCAGGGCACGGGGCATGTGGCCGGGAGTCCCCACAACACATCCAAGCAGAAAGCAGAGACTAAGAACACAGGCACAGAGAGTGGCCTTTTCCTTTTCAGTGCTTGTGTGTGTGCATGTGTGTAAGAATGTGTGTGTATGTGTTTTGTTGTGTGTGGATGTATGTGGCTGTATGTGAGAGAGTATGTACGTGTGAGAGCATGTGTGTGTGTTGTGTGTATGTGTTTTATTCTGTGTGTATTTGTGTGTGTGAGAGAGTATGTGTGTGAGAGCGCTGTGTGTGTGTTTGTGTGTGTGTGTGTATAGGCAAGAGATTAACATTGGTGTCTTCTTCAATATTTTATTTTTTGAGATGGTTTCTCATTGAACCTGTATTGGTAAGACTGGCTACCAATAAGACTCTCTTATGGTTGTGATCACAGGCACTGACTATCTATCACCCCCAGCTTTTTACATGGGTCCCAGGTAATCAAACTCAGATCCTCTGTTTGTGCAGGAAACATTTTATAACTGAGCTGTCACCCAGGTCTATTTTCTCCCTTTTTGTTCAGGACTCCAACTCATGGGGCCACACCAACTACATTCAGTGTGGGTCTTACCTCACTGGAAACACCCTCACAGACACAGTCAGACATGTGCCCCCTAGTATGTGATTGGATAGACTACATTCACAATGATGGAGTATGTAGAGAGTACACTCCCAAAGATAGAGTGAATGGAGACAGTACACACCCACACATGGAGACAGTACACACCCACACATGGAGACAGTACACACCCAGACATGGAGACAGTACACACCCATAGATGGAGACAGTACACACCCATAGATGGAGACAGTACACACCCACACATGGAGACAGTACACACCCACAGATGGAGACAGTACACACCCACACATGGAGACAGTACACACCCACACATGGAGACAGTACACACCCAGACATGGAGACAGTACACACCCATAGATGGAGACAGTACACACCCACACATGGAGACAGTACACACCCACACATGGAGACAGTACACACCCACACATGGAGACAGTACACACCCACAGATGGAGACAGTACACACCCACAGATGGAGACAGTACACACCCACACATGGAGACAGTACACACCCACGGATGGAGACAGTACACACCCATAGATGGAGACAGTACACACCCACAGATGGAGACAGTACACACCCATAGATGGAGACAGTACACACCCATAGATGGAGACAGTACACACCCACACATGGAGACTGCACACCCACAGATGGAGACAGTACACACCCACACATGGAGACAGTACACACCCACAGATGGAGACAATACACACCCCCCACACATGGAGACAGTACACACCCACATATGGAGACAGTATACACCCATAGATGGAGTGTCCCAGTGAAAATCTTAAGCCCCAGAAACTTACACTTTTTGCTGGTACACACAATGTTACAAACAGAAATTTCTACACCTGAGCTCCTGTGACTGGGGCCCTCAAACTCAAGGAATCAGTTTCCAGCTTCGTATATAGGGATGTGTACAAGGTGGGGTGAACTTCATATATGGGACATAAGATAGGAGATAAACTTTCATATTTAAGGTGTGTACAGGGTCAGGGTGAACTTTGTGTTCAAACTTAGGTTTTATCCTCAGATATCTCACTAGGTAGATACAATCGTTCAAAGATTCTGATCTGCGATACCTCCAAGCCTGAATATTTTGAACTAGGGACCTGCAACCTGTACGCTAGAGGGTGAATAGAAGGAAGCCAGACAGCCCTGCCAGGCCCCTACCAAGGAAAGACAGACTGGCTGCATTGAATGAGAAATCAAGCTTTGCTGTATTTAAGCACTCAGCTAAAGGAAACCCAAATTACAGTGTGGTCTGACCCTCCCTGACAAAGCCACCGCAGAACCTTGCTTTAGGAAGTCAGCATCTAAGCTAAGCAGGGGCTCATGGGGTGAGAAACTTAGTGTTATTACTTGGGTGTGGTTGAACAGACTAGGGTTTGGCCTCCTACATATGCGGGGGTCACAAGAGGCCAGATCCAGATTGCATGGACAGATTAGAAGTGGGAGATAGGTTGATCTCTGTTTCTCCTCCTATGGAGCCTACTCTAGCTTGGGGAAATTGATTGGTAATGTCTGCCTGGGCAGCTAGAGGGAGTATGGAGCAGGCTCAGGAGATGCAGATCACTACAAAGGCACAGGCAAGGGACCACTTGCTTATCTAAAGTTCATGGAAGGAGCTGGGCTGTAACAGAGCAAGAAAAGAGCCAGAAAAGGTCCCTTAACATGTCAAACTCAGGAGAGGGAGGGAGGAGGCAGACTGCGTTAACAATGGAGCAAAACCGGGAACGCCATACCTAAAGAAGCTGTGAATCTGGAAGAGACAGAGAGTCCCGTGTGGCTGCTGGGAAGATGGTAGCCGTGAGCCCTGAAGTAAAGACAAGGTGAGAATGCTCCCTTACTCTTGCTGTGTTTTTTCACTTTGTCTACTATGATGGCTGATCCTCACGTCCACATGGGAGTCACACCTCTGGACCTGTCTACAAGGATAATTCTAAAGGGTTTAACTGAACATGCACAGCGCCCTTCCGTGGTTGGGTCCTGGACTGAATAAAAAGAGAATGTGAGCAGGGTACAGCTCTCCCCTGTCCCTGCTTCCTGACTGTGGATATGATGAGCCCTACTGCCTCATGATCCCACCACCCTCACCCTCCACCCCATGAAACTGGACCCCCAAACCATGAGTCAAAACAAAAAAAATCACAAGCAAATGAAAACAACCCTCCTTTCTTAAGTTGCCTTTTGCCGGCATTTTGTTACAGCTAAAGTAACTAACATCGGTTATAGAGCAAAAGAAATTCTCTCAGAATTTTCTAGAATCCTGGGAACTTTATCTTTCACTTCCTAATATGACCAATTAACAATAAAACAGATTTTGTGTTCTTAAGCCAAAACTGGCTCAGGCATGTCCCAGGGCTTCACAAAGAGCTATACCTGTGTGTAGCCTCTTCTCTGACAGACCTGGGACTGGAACCCAGAGTGAGGACTGCTCGGCTCTAACCAGGACCCAGGGCCTCACTCTGGGGCTAGCAGTGCCCCCTCGCTGTGTCCCCTCAGCATCTCTATCCTGGCACTCGTTGCCTGCCATTGTGCCCACTGTGCTGAGGGTGGCTGTGAGCACACACCTGACAATGGTGGCCTGATTGGAATTGGCTCCATTAGAGACCTCATTGTGTGCCGTGCTCTGTGCAAGATGTTCCCTGCCCCAGACCCCTCCTACACTTCCTCTGATGTGACAGGCAACACAAAGGCTCTTAGAGGTCTGTTTCGAGAGGGACACAGCTGCCTGAGCTTCACAACTGCCTCTCTGGTTCCCACTCAGACACCCCCAGCCTCTGCCCCACTCACTGCCTTTCAGCCGGGGCTGCCTGTCTGCCTTTCAGCCCCCACTCTTTCCTCCGTTCCTGTTTCCTGAGTACATTTGAGCCCCTTGGGACCATCCTCGTATCCTTTTTGCCCATATCTAGTCCTTTGGGAGATTCAGTGGGCTTTCCTGTACATAGAGCAGCCTCGGTCAGTCGGCCTCAGCCCATACCTCAAGGCTCTCAAAGCTATTCACCACATAGCCACCAGGGGGAGCAGTTTAAAGACAAAAGGCATCATCTTAGCTCTGCAAATGCTCTCTGACACTGTGGAGGGACATGCTCCTCCATCCCTCTTCCCAGAAAATAATAAAAAAGATCCTTTCAACTGTGATTACCTTACGGATGAACACTCCAGCAAAGGAGAAGCAATCACTGCTGACTGTCTCCTAAATGTAGGCGTGAATAGAGAGAGCTGGCAGCCACTGAACCATGCACTACATCTCAGGCTTTCCAGCTCAAGGGTCCCTCCCCTGTGCCACCACACCATCTCACATGCTCAGCCACAGGCTGGTGAGCCCACCCTTAGTGGTACCTGTAGTTTCTCCTCGAGAGGAGCAGGATGAGGGAGGGGGTTGTTGTTCCAGGGAAGCTGAACAGAGGGCCATCTTCTGTCACAGGCACACCCAAGGCACACCCAAGACACACCCAAGGCACACCCAAGAGCACCCATCCCTGAACAAGTTCTGGGAACCACGATATGAAGATGGCCTCTCTGTGTCTCTTCAGCTTTTCTTCTACCTATCCCACATCAGCCCTGGCTGTCGAACATCCCAGGGCCCCTAGGCTTCAGCCATTATCTGCAGAGGCGAGACACCACCCATCCTATGTTGAAGGTTCCCGTTCTTGTGATAAAACACATATGGGAAACATTTTACTTGTACGGTGAAAAGCAAAAACCAAAGTCCTCTGTTGGACTGAGTAGGGACATGCTATTGCCCTGTTGTTCGGAAGCCAGGTGTAAGGAAGGCAGGCACAGCAGGTCCCGCCCAGGATGTCTACTGAAATTTGTACCTAAAGGCCGTGTGGGACAGGAGAGCCTCTGCTTCCAAACCTGGCGGTCATGGTGGACAGTCTACCCAGCTGAATGTTAGTGGTTGCCGCACTTGGTTACAGATGGGCTAGGAAGGGCACACAGCCATCGAATCCCACGTCTGTCCTGTCTCACGTGGCCGAAGGTTTATGTAGCAGTCCCTGGGATCTCTGAGCTTTCAAAGGGGAAAGCAGTTGCTGCTCTCTTCCTTCCCAGGGGGGTGGGGGTGGGGCATTCCTAACCTGCGGATAAGAAGGCAGTTACAGATGTTGAATGCCTGAGTGGGACTCGGTCATCTTAGCTGAAGGGACTCCTCCGCAGGAAGCAGAGAGAAGATAATAGTGTCAGAGGCAAAGGCCTGCCTCACAGTAAGCAAAGACCAGGACCCTGATCGAGGCAAGGAACCGAGCACAGCCACTGGCAACTGGAGCACAGAGGTAGAGACTTCCCCTGAGGCTCTTAGAAGGGGCTTGACTCTGTGGACACCTGGATTGCAGCCAGGGCCTTGGAGAGGCAATGCCGGAGACAAGGCCACGGAGAGGCAATGCCGGAGACAAGGCCACGGAGAGGCAATGACGGAGACACTATGTCTTGTTCTCAGTGCCTATCTATACCTGTGACTGAAGATGCATAGTTGTACATTATAAAGAAGAAATATAGATTAAAAAAAAAAACACCCAGTGTGTAAACAGAGCCGAGGAGAGGCTCACAACTGCCCTGCCCTTGTCTGGGCTCAGCCAGGCCTGTGGAGCAGAGTTTTGCAGAGGCCATTAAGAGACCTCAGCATACTGTGCTGATGACCTTGATTGAAGGATTGGATGATTGGATGAAGTCATATCCGTGCATCCCTGTGGAGTCACACTCATGAGATTGAGTTTCTGGTCGGGGTTAGGCTGCCCCTCACCTCTGACTCACACTCTCTGCTGTTACTCTTTTCCTAACAACCACACTATGACTTCCAGACGGAGGTCCGGTTGCTCCTGAGAGTCACCTGGAGAGGTTAAAATTCAGATTCTCAGCCTACAAGGGTGGTCAGTAGGGCATAGACACCCTGCTGTTGACTTCCTTCCTCTGAGAGGCCCATGACCAAGTCGAGAGAGTGGCAGGCACCATTGCCTACTGGGCCTATGTCCCCATTCTTCAGGACTGATTCCCCAAGTTCTTTGAGGGAATCTTCTTTTCGGATGCATATCTCAGGGTACAAGCCAGGCCAATCAGAGTCAATACTAGGGCCCATGGGTGCTTGTTCCTTACAAACTACTGTGAGGCCAGCCAGCCCAAGTCAACGAATGGCAGCTTTTAAAACTCTTAACTTCATTTAAGAAAAAAAAAAAAGAGTTTTGTTGTTGCTGTTGAATTAAAACACACACACGCACAACAGAAAGCAGCTGTACCATTAACCAGCAGCAGATGTGCGGGTCTCTTCACGACTGCTTGTTCCTGGCAAGATCATCCCTCACTCCTTTTCCCTGTCCCCCACGAAAAATGATGCAGACAAAAGTGGCTGGCTTAGCCTACATGGAGGAGAGCCTGGGCTTCCTTATAACCCAGTGCCTGCCATGTTGAGGCTGCCCTATGTCCTTGGGACTAGTAGGGCTACAAGTCAACATCCCATCTGGCCATATCGCAGGTATGTCGCTACTCTCCCTGTTCCAGTTGGTACAAGGAGCCCAGGGGCTAGTGAGGGTCCCAGACCCTCCCCACAGCTGCAGGGCCTAACACCGGGACCAGAGGCCCTGGGTGATGGAAGACAGGCAGGCCGGTGACGCTTCGTGGAATTTTCTTTTTGACTCCAGCTTTGAGGCTATTGTTTCTGAGGTCTGCACAGACGATCTATCTACACAGCTACACAAACAACCTCTGCAATAGCTTATGGTTTTCTCCAGCGCAAGGAGATCTAGCAGGGTAAACATTGTCAAAACTGACTTCACCCGAGGTCACACTGCTCTGTCCCCACAGTCTGTTCCTAGCTGTTTTGAAGTGGTGACTTGGGGTCCAACCTCGGTATCCGGAAATTCCTGTGTTTTCTTGTGGAGTCTATTTCTGTTTATCCATAGTAGATGGCAAGGAACAACAGACAGGGTAAATGATCCTACTGAGGGGTTACTCACTAGAGAAGTTCCCCCCCTCTACATACATATGTAACACACCACACACACACACACACACACACACACACACACGTGTATACACACACACACACACACACACACACGACTTAGGTTAAGTAGCCCAGGCTAACCTTGAACTCACCATGTTCAAGGTTTTTCTCAAATTCCAAGTCTTCCTTTCTCCACCTTTCCAACGCTGTGGTTAACAGGCATGTGCACACCAGCGCACCCCGCTCACACTTTTCTTCTTCTTTCCACCCCTCTTGCAGTTCTGGGGATTCAACTTGGGACCTTTTGAGTGCTATGTAGTAAGTGCTCCACCACTAAAGCTCCCACTAGCCACCCCCCCCCCCCAGCAACTGTTAGCTGCTCATATTGTAGGGAAAGGGAGAGACTCCTGGGCCTAGTGTACCTCGTGAGCCCTCCCATTTTCTACAAGGGAAGGTTAACAGGGCTTCATCTACAGAGGGTCTCGTTTGAGTGATCACAGCTACTCTGATGTATGGACGTGTCCAACTCAATGAAACAGCCCCTCGACACTTAGCTCTGCTGCTCCTTGTGGGACCCTAGAGAAGGCTTTTTTCCTCCCCGGACCTCAGTTTCCCTATCTGTTAAATGGGCGTGAAAACTGGCCCAATGCAAAAAGCCAACGAATGAGAGCGGTCAACGCATGGAGCCAGCAGAGGAAAGATGCTGGATGTGACCAGATGCTTCATAGACATATGATGGCCCCCTGGCTGGCCATGAGAGGCCAGAGGTGAGCCCACCCACGGGGCTGCCGCTCAGCCAGAGCCTTGCTTTAGAATCCTATTCTTCCACAACCAGTTTTTTGCTTCAGTTTTTAAATCTGCGACATGGGCACTATGCTGCCTCCTCCTTGCATGAAGCTGAGGAACAATGGCAAACCACTCCGCAGCCACAAGCCGTCTGGGCACCAGTTTTTATGCCAAGCGTGCTTGGGGCATTGCTGAGTGAATAGCAAAGGGAGTTGCAGAAGAGCTGGCAGTTACTCCTGTTGGTGCCACGCTGCCTTTCGGGTTCTGCGTGGTGGAGCAGAGCGTGACTCACCCCTGTTTTCATTCATGAGTTCAGGCACCCACTTTAAATAGACTTCACTTGGGATCTACCCTGGGATAATTACTTAATGTGCCATCTAATCGGAGATCTAATTAACGCAGGCGTTCTCTGACAGCCATCACGGGGCGCCGAGAGCAGGTAGGCGCAAGGCTGTCACCTGGATCCCGGAGGTGTCTGAGGCCCGGGAGCAATCTCGGAGTAGCAGAGAAAGGCTACAGAGCACAAGCACCCTCACCCTGTGACTTCCGAGGAGACACAGGAACAAGGGGTACAGGCTCTGGAGGCCTGACCCCTGCGGGAACAAGGGGTGCAGGCTCTGGAGGCCTGACCCATGCCGCTGACCCAGAAGGGCAATGTTTGCACTGCAGCAGTGGGAACTACGCTGAGCGCTTCCCTGAGGAGTGGCAACGGGCAGAGGGAAATGCTGTGGGGTCCAACGAATAATGCTTGCGTCACACCAGGGGAAGTGTGCTGGAAGTAGACCCTGAGAGCGAGCTTGTGGATGCCGCGCTAGCCTGAGCATCGATTCTGCCCTCAATCTCACGTCTCGCGTAACCACCGCACCTACTATGAGCACCAGAACTCCAATGTCCATTCCACGGACATCCCCAGTGACAAGGGGCTCTCTGCAAAGGCCCTGCTGGCCTCAGGACGAGACAGTTAGCTGCTTGCTGGCTTCAGTTACTCCACCTCCACTCGCCAGGAACGAGTGAAGAGCCAAATCCCAGGAGAGCCTGGTGTGTTGGAGTTTTCCGAAGCAAACATCCCCAAATGTCCAAGGAGATGAGGAAACAGTGGTAAGGTCCTGCCACAGCTCCCAGAAGTGCAGGTGGCCACTGAGCGCAAAACCAAGTTTACAGTGGAGTCAGTAACCACCCTTTGCGGGGAGGGCTGCGTGTTTAAGGGAGGGGATTCCCCAAGCCAAAGCCTGAGAGGAGGTCAGGGGTCAACCTCCTCCTCCATTGTGACACCTCTAAACGCCACCATCCAAAATTCCCAAGGATTGGGGGCCAGGGCCAGAAGTGGAGGGACCAGACCCACAAAACACAAACAAGGGCCTTTGGCTGTGTTGACCCCTTCAAACAGCCCTACTCTAGGTAGGGTCATTCACTGTATCATATTTAATATAACATTATTTATAGGGTCACTCACTTTATTGTATTTAAATTTGTTTGTCTTAGGTTTCTTTTAGATTCAGGAGCTCTGAAGATCCAGAGAATGTTGCAGAGGTAATGCTTCTGTCTGGCCCCAGAGGGAGCTATTGCCTCACAAATGAGATGCCTTCTCTTTGCAGAGCCTAGAAGTTTCCATGCACAGAGAATCTTCCAGGGTTCCTTGGCTGGTCCTCCTTCCCACAGAGGAAGCCTTTCCAAACCCTGTGGCTGGAGCAAAGCGCAGGACCTGTCAGAGCTGGGACACTGTCAATCATCACTGTGTGTCCAGTCTGCTGCAATGTGTCAGAGTAGCACCACGTAGCAAAGCCCGATCCTCTGACATCCTCCACTGTGGAGAGGACATTCTGTCCCTGTGCTGTAGGGCGTTGTAGAAGCTGGACACTCGCATGGGGTCCCAGTGTCCCCAACAGGGCCTGGGGCTTCATGATAATACCCTTGCATCATTTGGGGACTTTGTGACCCTAAATTTCAGCTGATCCCTCTTGTGTTCAGGAGAACACACGTCTGTAAGGCACTTCTGGTTCCTCCTGGCTCTGCTGCAGGGCCCTCGGGCCTCCAGGCTCCCTTGGAGGTGTCTGGCAGCCAGCAAACCCTTGGAAAATATCCTGTTCAACAATGAGCTCGAGCCAGATGTTCTGGGTTTTTGAGCCATATTTTTTATGACCCAAGAAGGACCCTTTCCCTCGTTTTTAGGAAGGGAAGAACTCAATGAGTGGGAAAACTGGGCTTAGGGTGTCTGTTTTACACTGTAATGTGCAGAGGAGGCCGAGGTCGGGGCCCCTTTACAGCTTCAGCTGAGCCAGCAATGTTGAAGGCCAGAAGTCAGGCAGGGGAGACAGGATTGAAGAGAAATGTTTTCTTCTCACGTTTATGCACAAGAGGGAGAAGGAAGAGGAGGAGAAGAAGAGGGAGGTCTAGGAGATGGACAAGGCAGCCATGGGCACCACTCTGCTCTGCCTGCTTTATGACAGCTCACACACATGTCAATGATCTGGACTCAGCTGTCGCTGGGAAAAAGAGAAGGGCAATAATGAAAGATGTTGAACATGTTCATCTGGCCTCCGCATACATGTACTTGTGTGTGTGTGTGTGTGTGTGTGTGTGTGTGTGTGTGTGTGTGTGTGTAGATACACACACACTTATAACACACACACTCATAACACACAAAAATAGGAAATTAAAAAAGAGCATTATTAGGCAAAATGTGCTAACTGAACAAACACCAGCTGAAATGAGCTGGGCATGCTGGGATCTTAGGAGGCAGAGCATGATGGACCCCCTCCCCCAGGATAAAGGTTTTCTAAATCAGCTAGTGTCTAACCAGTCATGCTCACTTAATATAAACTATGTCTGGTCTTCAAGAAGCTCATGACCAGCCTCCCAGGGCTTGAGAAGACCCAATGGCAGCTGAGAGCTTTTCAACATGGTAGGCATTCCAAGCTTCCAGCGGGCTTTGTCCAGCATGCTCCAATGAGGCAGAGACAGCCCTGCATCTGGTAACTAACCCACAGAAGCTTTTCTTGGTGGCTCCTCTTGTGACTGCTGAGAAAGGGTCAGAGAAGGGAGCGTGCACAAGAAGTCTCTATCCCCCTCTACTGGCAGTGGCTCAGATGGGCATGTGCCTCCCATCCACCCAACCCCATGGAGGGCTGCCTGGGACTTCATGTTGAGCCACCGATGTTAAGAATTGGTTCTTTTGGGTGAGCTTGGAAAATCCTCTATATGAGAACTCTACTATATATATAATCTGCTTCCTCCTGCTTTTCAGGGGCAGGAGGGTCTGTCAAACACAGTTGAGCACTGTGGTTTGAATCAAAATGGCTCCAATAAGCTCATGGAGGAGCACTATTTGGGGGTGTGGCCTTGTTGGAGTAGGCGTGGTCTTGTTGAAGGAAGTGCATCCCAGTCTGTGGGCTTTGAGGTTTCAGAAGCTCAAGCCAGGCCCAGTGTCACTCCTTGCTCTAGCGGCCTGCTGATCCAGACGTGGAACTCTGAGCTACCTCTCCAGCACCACATCTGCCTGCACACCACCATGCTTCTCAGCATGACAATAATGGACTGTAAGCCAGCCCCGATGAAATGTTTTCCTTTCTAAGAGTTGCCGTGGTCATGGCATCTTTTCCCAGCCATAAAACTCTAACTTAAGACAAGCACATAGGAATATCAACCCAATGGTTCACAACTACGATGATTGTGAAACACTCAGAAGCAGTTTGAGTTGTTACAGTGGGTAGGGTTGCTCCTGATGTCTAGCAGGTATAGGCTGGGGGTGTTGTGAAATATCCCCCGATGTGGAGGACAGACAGCCCAGCATGCTGAAATGACCATGACGCCAGAGACAAATGCCAGTGCTAGACTGACTGGCAGATTGATTGACAGTGCCTAGGATTCTCAGTCTTTGGTTGTTGTAAATGTGACCACAAAAGACAAATTTGTCCTGAGTTTGTCAAGGGAGGGAATCACTGACCATCTACAGTGTTGGTGCTAAATGGTGCTAAGATGAAACAGGGCACACATCTGTATTCATCTGGTGCCCGTGCAGAATGACACCCACAGCCCAGATCTAGGCAAGCAGCCACTTCCATCCTGGCCTTCTGGGTGGATCCAGCCCTAGTGCAGGATGATTCTACTATGTCCAGCCAGAACTCAGTACACGGTCCTGCTCCTGCCGTCTGTGAGAGGAGCCTTAGTCTCAGCCTGTGAGACCTACACAGTTGCTGCCTGGAAATTTCCTTTCTCTCCTTCCACCTCATTTCTCCTTCTCTTCCTCCTCCTCTTCTTCCTCCTATGTCCCCTCTCTTCTTCCTCTTTCCCACTAGTGTCCCACTCTCTGCTCCTGTTCAGTGTTTAATTTTCCTGTGTCCACCAGGTGCGCCATGCTCTCCCTTACTGTCCCCTGCTCTATCAGAGGGGCTCAGACTAACCCTTGCTGTTCTGGACCTGCCTTCTTTAATTGTCTTGAGCAGACCAAGTCTCCCAGCCCAGTAGAGCTGACCTTATAACCCCCTTTGCTCATCCTAGCCGTGCCACATTTTATTGTATGCGCTTCTTGTAGGGACAGCTGTCTCTCTCCATATACAGTGAGATGCTCACCACAGGACCCGATCTCCCAGAACCTGGCAAAGTGCTGGCACAGATGGGTCATCAGGGAGACACCTTGGTAACACAGGGGTGGTTGCCACACTGCCACGTCCTCCCTGGAGCTGCTGGCCTTGACGTCTCCTGCTTGTGCCTGCTTTCTGTCAAACAGCGCTCCATCTTGTTCTTCTAGCCAGGGCCATCTGGAAAGGCTCTCTCAGCTTTGAGCATGGGGCAGGGATTTCCTTGTCCATGTGTCTGTGCCCAGCATGTCGTATCTGTAAACAAGAGTGTGTTGGGGGTCAACAGCTGAGTAGGTCAGCGAGTGAACGAGTAAGGAAGAGCTTGATGTGGGTGGATACTCCATGGGGACTCTGTGTATCCACACTTCTTTGTAATCATGGTACACACATAAACAGAGCTAATTCACTTGATAAACCAGGATACTGGGGACTATAGAAGGCTTAGCTGGTCCTCTGGAAGTAAAGCCAGGAAATTGGAGATCTGTGTTTGACACAGACATTTGAGCTCCACGGCCTGCCATTTCTTGGAAGTGTTTTGAGGACTAGAAGATAAATCTTTTTCAGGAGTCAGCACTGATTTCCCCAACGCAAGGGTGTCACATCTTGTAGGTGGTGAAGTCAAATGTTCCCCTCACCTCATCCTAGCTCAGTGCTTTCCTCCAATTTGGCCTGAACACAGTTGTGTTCCAGGGAGAGGATGGTGATCCAGATGTCTCCAAGCCAAGAGAATCTTGAGAGAGAAGGGGGGAAAATTGATTTATTCAGCCAAAAAGGTGGGAGAGGCAACCCTTTCAGGCTTCCACAAACCTGCGTCTGGGATGGTTTGAGTATGAAAGATCCCCTTTAGGTTCATGTGTTTTAACACTTGGTCATCAGCTGGTGGTGCTGTTTGGGGAGGCTGCTGAACCTTTAGGACTATGGGTCCCTGTAGGTGCACCTTGAAACTGGTCCAGACTCACAGCTTCCTGCTCACTCATGAGACAAACAAGCCACACTGTGAGCTTCAACCACTGGAGATGGAGTCACACCAGCAGCCATGCCTTTCTGGTCATGGTTGTCGATATCCCTTTAACTATGAACCCAGATCAGTCCTTTCGTGGTCAAGTTGCTCCTGTCCTGTATATCATGTCACAGCTGTGAGGAAGGTAACTGGTGTCCAGGAGAAAGGGAAGCACTTCTTCAAGCCCTTAGCTCTAGAGCCCCGATGGCCCTGTAACCTACAGCCAGCTCTTGTTAAAGTCTTTACCAAACTGCTCATTGTGGAAATGTTACTTGAATAGAAACCGGAAGGAAAGATGGCTCAGTGGGTAAAGTACTGTCCAATCACAGGGACTTGAGTGTGGATTCTCAGTCACCCACATGAAGAGCAGGGTGTGACAGTGCAGTGTCACCCCAGTAGTGGTGGGACAGACACAGGCAGATCCCAGGGGCTCAATGGCCCTCCAGTCTCGGTGAGCTATAGGTTCAGCGAGAGACTCTGTCTCAAAAAATAAAGCGGGGAGTAAGTGAGAAAGACACCCAGCATTGACCTCTGACCTCCATATCCACATCTTCACATACACACACACACACACACACACATACACACATGTCTTCTTCAGCTTATAGCAGAAGTAGCAAGGTGGTAGTGGTTCCTGGCCGCCTGTGGAGGGGCTGAAAGTGTAGGGTAGCCTCAGAGCACCAAGGACGTAGGTCTATGCGGAGGTCTCTTACTGATCATAGTGGGGCACACTGCTGCGGAGGTTCTGTGTCCCTCCAGTATGCCTCTTCTACTTACTGCCTTATGTGAGGCCTGGAGCCCGGCCAACATCACGAGCTCATGCTCTCCAGGCTGTAAGCTGATGCTCCAAAGACTGCTATCTCTACTGTTAGAGTTGGTTCTATCTACAGAGTTGGCTCTGCCACTCCCTGGGTCTCTCTGCTTGGGAAAACACACCAAGGCATCTTCACCTTCCTCTCCAATCTACAGGATAAAAGGAATCACTTCAGACCCTCCTCCTTCTCCCACTCAGTAGGTCTGCATCCTCTCTTCTCGGCTTCCTCTCTATGCTCCTTGGATTTCCCACATAGGTTACCCCAGGAACGTTGCCCCTTAGTTCTTCTCCACATGACTAGAACTCTTCCTCTGAATATGTGTCTTGCCCAACACTTAACCCTGCACCCCAGGGCACTCATCAGTTCTTCCAGTACTGCTGGCTCTTCCAGAAGGGTCCTGAACCTTTCCCTGGCATAGGTAGAACACTGATTTATAATTATTCTCCCACAAAGTTGTTGGTTTTGTGGTAGTCAATGGAGTTTCACACAGATGCACCCCAATGCTCAGAAAGGACACAGCACTCAGTAGACTTTCAACAGACATTGGCTTCTAAATAAACAAGTATAACTTTGCTTAGGATATAAACCTGCCTATAGAAACACATTTCCATCTGTCTGGAGTATTACATGTAATTTTAAAATTATGCCATTGACATAACCTTTTGGTGTATGCATTTGTGTGTGCATATGATCTTACTCTCTCTCTCTCTCTCTCTCTCTCTCTCTCTCTGTGTGTGTGTGTGTGTGTGTGTGTGTGTGTGCACGAGTGCACAACCTTTGGGAGATGCCAGAACTCAGTGTCAAGAGTCTTTCTGAGTCACTCTCCATTTTGTTTGTTTGTTTGTTTTTGAATCAGTCTCTCACTGAATCTGGATTTCACCTACTTCATGTTCTTGCTTCACATCAAGCCTCAGAGATACTTGTATCTGGGCTTCCCAGTGCTGGGATTGCAGACATGTGCAACACATGGCTTTTACGTGGGTTCTGGGGATCTGAACTCAGACCCTCGTGTTTGTACAGCAAGCACTTTACTGACTGGCCCATCTTCCTAGTCCTCAGTAATACTTTTAATTTTTACAATTTATTTTTATTTTATATGTGCAAATGTTTTGCCAGCATGTATGTATATTACTTGCATGCAGGGCACCCCTAGAGGTCAGAAGAGAGAATCTGATCTCCTGCAACAGGAGTTACAGACACTTTTGACCGGCTATGTGGGTGCTGAGACTTGGACCTGAGTCCTGGCACCTGGGCCCTCTGGAAGACCATCCAGTGTTCTTAACTACTCCAAGTGATGCAATTTTTAATGAGGGAGTCCCACAGTTTGTTTCAGGGGTGACTTGGGAAGTTTTACAGCAGTCCCATGACATCACAGATGGAAGCCCCCCAGGAAGACGCAGACAAGCTTGTTTCTGTTGTAATTTTAGTTTTTCCTTTTCAACAGAACATCAGTGTTGACAGAGCTAATGTGAAGCACTTGTAAAGCACTTGCCACATGCTAGGCACTGTTCTCAGTTCAGGACCACGGGCTAGTGTGACCACTTTCTTCATTTCATGGGAAGGTATCTGAGGTACAGAGAGGTTAAATACCATGATTTAGGTCACACAGCCAGTCCTTGTGTTAGCAATCTGCTTTACACCTTGGCATTTACCCCTCAACCCACAATGCTCCGCACATCCAGCAGAGCAGATGTGAGCATCTCTGTGGCACAGCTAAAAGAAGCAAGGGTCAGAAAGGCCCAAGCCTTGGGCCAGATCATACAGGTCTTCAGTGGTGGACCTGGGGCTCACCATCAGGTGAGTCTGGCAGCCTTGCTGCTCTTATCCTGGGAACACCTGGACTCCTCTCCCACCTGGAGAGACTAGAACCCTCCCCTCTGCTTCCTCCGCCAATTCCTTGGACTTCCTACACAGGGTGACCCCAGGAATGACTTCCCTTTCTTTAGCCTTCTCCACATGATCACATCCCTTTCCTGCCCAACCCCCAGCACTAAGGCACATGGTAGGGTTTGGGATAGAGTGAAATTCACCCCAACTTTCCAAATGAAGGAAGCACCACCACAGAAAGAAAGCTGTTTGCCTGTCTGCCTGTCTGTCTGTCTGCCCGTCTGCCTGTCTGCCTGTCTGTCTGTGCGTATGCATGTTTGCCTGTCTGCCTGTCTGTCTGTCTGCCTATCTGTCTGCCCGTCTGCCTGTCTGCCTGTCTGGTGGTTTATCAATTTCATCTGTAAGACATTGCTGGCCTCAGACCATTTGAAAGCATTTTAACAGTCTCTAAGAAATAAGGGACATGTTTCACTTGGTGAAGTGCTTGCCTCCTAAGCACAAGGACTTGAGTTTGGATCCCTAACACTCACATAAAAAAAAATCCTAGAGCTGGGAAGGCAGAGACAGACAGGTTCCTGGAGCTCCCTGGCCAGTTCATTTGGCTGAATTGGTGAGCCTCGGGGTCAGTAAGAGACCCTGTCTCAAAAAAGTGAGGTGTAGAGCCATTTAGGGAGGCAGCTAACATCAACCTGGGCCTTTGCATCTAACACAAGAAAGTGTGGCTCACAAATACATATGCACACACACACACACACACACACACACACACACACAGAAATCAGTCAACTAAAAGCATCTAGTATGTCATTCACTCTGCACACTCACACACACACACACACACACACACACCACACACATGAATCAGTCAGTCAGACAGCATCTAGTCTGTCATTCAGTCTTCTTTAACTTTCACTCAGTAAAGCCGACTGGAAGTCATGGAAGGGCAAGGACAAGGCCTCAGCAGATCCTGAACAGTGAAGAGGATTCTGGCTCTGAGAATTTGACCCCCAAGGCACAGTTGGATCAGTGCCTGCCCATGCCCCCAAGGTTCCTCTCCACCCCTCCCCCCTTGAGGCCAGCACTTAATTGGACTTTTAAGATGAGATGCTGAGACACGGCTTGACTCCTGTTTATATCGCTGAAGATAGACTTTAATTGTGCCTATTACTTTTATTATAAGCATTACCGTATTCATTACTACACATTCTAAAAATAATAGGGCTGCTTTGTGCTCTGTGCATTGGAGCCGACTTCATTTCCACTGGGGTCAGAGGTCAGGGTTTGGAGGACAGGACTCAGTGGGAATACATCTGTATGGGGGGCAGAAAGAGGAGTGATGGCAGCTGGCGGACAGTCTGAAGCTGTCAGAGCCCAAGGTGACAACACGCCTCCTCAAGTCTACAAAGTATTCAATTAAAGGGCCTCAAGAAGAGGACGGATAAAGACCAAACAGGGGCACTTTTGAATGGATACTACTTCAACTCATTTTCTCCGACTTCAGTGGTCTTTCAAGCAGAAAGAAATCTGAAGATGGGGTGAGAGAGGGCAGGATTGCTCCTTCGGCCTTGGGAGGCTTGCTCATGTATCCTAGACACGCGCCTTCCTCGGGCTGAGCTGTTCTGCCACCAGATGAGTTCACCGCTGAGATGGCAAATGGGCCTGTGAGCCCCTCTCTTGAGTTATTTCATTTTCTAGCTCATCTTCCCTGGGATTTATGGAAGGGTTTTGGGTGCAGCCCTCTGAAACGACGGTGGCTCTGTGATCTTTGTTGACAGTCAGAAAACACTACAGTTCTCAATATTTGGCAGAGGCACAAAAGGAAAATAAATCAATATTGCCAGGGAGACTATCACTTCTGAGGCAGACTTAATTATGAATTATTAAGAATGGTTCTGTTGAATTAAAAGAATTAGGAGGGCTCCTTTGTTTAATGTGGGCGTCAGTGATGCGTGCTAAGTAGCAACTAGGTTCATTACCAAAAGTTAGATTCATTAGGTTATATAATTTGCAAGTTTCTATTCTTAATTTCTCGTAGCCAAATCCAATTATTTTCTTGAAATAGCATAATTAGTGTCGGGGGCTAGGGAGGGAGGGCACATTAACATGACATGAAAATAACACATTTTTCTTTCCATTTGGTTACAGGAATCTTTTGAATGTATTCCTGGCTTGTGCAGAATAGCACTTGGTTGTACCCAGATCCCAGGCCCCCTCATTCACCCCGTGCTTACCTGCCTGCATGCTCACCTGCCTACCTGAGCTCAGGTAGTAGCCATCTTACCTGAGCACAGGGAAAACCTGAGATCTTTGCACTGACCCCTTTGTAGCTAATTAAAAGTTCCCCAGAACACCTCCGGGCACCCTCCCTGCTTCCCTTTCGGGAGGAGGTAGTTGAGGCTCCCAGGAAGCTCCCTAGCCATCATCTTGTAAAACGTCGCTGCTGTTACATGCAGAGAAGGATGCCTGGTGGTGGGCAACTGGGTGGGAAGGGAAAGAGTACAGAACCTTCCGGAAATTACTCCAAATCAGAGTCTCTCATAGGCAATTATAGAACCTGTTTGTCTCCTGGATGCTTCTGTGGTTCTCTGTATTTCTTATTACTGTGCATGAATGATCGTCCAGTTCAGGTAAGACATGGTATATCACTACAAAGCAGATAGAAGAGCTAATAATTAACCAGTTGATTTCAGCCATGTAAACAACTGAGCTGGGATGTCCCAGACTGAAAAAGAAGGAGGTTGCATGAAAAGAGAGAGAGATGGAGAAGGGATGGGGGAGGGAAGGAGAGAATTAAGCCCCCCAGAACCCAACTATTCCTCTGTTCCGTCTGCCGGAGTTGGGGGATGAATGTATGGGTAACTTTGACACAAACTCACTACTTTGGGATCAGACACATTCAAAGTGGTGACTCCATTTTGCATATCAGGGGGCTCTGGGTGTCTGTCAAGGGCATTCATAATTCAGGGAGTGTAAGCTGGGCAGTGGTGGCACATGCTTGCAAACTCAAGATTTGGGAGGCAGAGGCAGACAAATCCTGAGTTTGAGGGCAGCCTGATCTACAGAGCAAGTTCCAGAATGGCTAAGGCAACACAGAGAAACCCTGTCCTGAGGTGGGGACAGGGGACAAAGAAAGAAAATGCTTTCAGGGAGTGTATTTATTCATCCTGACATGACTTCATGCTGAAGGTCTTATGTGCTTCAATGGTTTGAGCTCGGCCTCTGAATGATGGCTTCCCTGGAATGAAGGTTCCACAAGGAACCTACCCAGGAACCCTAAGTGTGTAGGTACTCACAGGATCACCTAGGCACACGGACCCATTTCCCCATAGCATGAGGTGGAAAGTGCTGCCAAGCCCATACCACAGAATTGGAAACGTACAGCAAGATGTGTTAAACAGGAAGTCCCTCCTCCTCCAAAGAGAGTGAACTCACATTTCCTGTGAATAACATTCTCCCAGGGCCATGGTTTTGTTTTTAATTTTAGAATCTTTAAACACTTGCTGTCGTCATGAGAGCATTAGGAAGTTCCTCTGATCTGCCTTCTCTTCTGAATACGATTTGAGTTGGTCCTCCATGAACCTGTAATCTTCCAGAGTTGAGGCTCAACTGGGTACTTTCCACCTCTGCCAGCAAACCTGAGCTCTGTTCTTCTCTATTCCTCAAATTAGAGCAGACTTGAAAATAGTTCATGTACAGTAAGAGGTGAAACTTCCACAAAATATCTGAGTAAGAGAGACTGGGAGATAGATTTAATTGTTTGATCCACTTAGAGGGATGCCTGGAAGTGATTTAAATGCCCTTTCCTTCTTGCCAGAAGGCACTGTGGTCAGTAGGACGGAGTGTGGGCTGCAGGGTGATCGCTGTATCTCCTGCAGAACCCTCTCACAGTGTTCAGCTCCACACATCATTCTCTGCTCTTCAAAACTGTGTCCCGTGGGAATCCAGGGAAGCAGATTGGCACTGAGCGGGTGATGGGGTGCTCACGCAAGCGAGACCCCCTGCCTCCCGTTATTTCTGTGCTCATTTGCTTCATTTGCCAAAGAGTGTGGTGGATTATGGGTGCTTCATTTTCATTAAGCACACACAGACATATGTGAGCTGAGATGCAGGGTAGGAACAGGCCCAAAGATGGAAGAAACGTAACCTTAGGAGGAGAAAGGGCAAGGGTATTTATTGTCCAAATCCTGTGATAGAATCTTCTAGATCCTTGCCTTGTATTTGAGAAAGAACGAGCATGCGTCATGGGAATCTTCTTTAACCCGTATCTAGAAGGTCGTTTGCTTTGTCCTCGCTGTCTTATCGGCAAGACCATCGGCCTGGACAGCAATTCTGAGCTCTGGGGTGACTGGCTGACCTACACTCTTGCATTCCTAGCCTTACTGCCTTCCAGAAGAAGACACAAAGGTCCCTTTGGAGCCTGAGCGGCTGTGAGCTACCCCGTCGCAGGGTTCTCCTTTCCACACAGCATAACCTTCCTGAGAGCAGGAGTCTAGATGAAGCTGAGTCTCCGGTGGGTTCCCACCCACAGCTTCAGAGACGGATCTCCTCCTGGGGCCAAGATCAGCAGCTGAAAACTGACAAAGTTCCAGAAAGTACATGTGAAATAAACTCTCTCCCTCTGGGACCCTGCCTTTGCCCACCCACCCCGTGAACCGCAGCCCAATAAGATTGCCTCTGAGGGTAATGACAACAAAGTCCTAGGCTTCACTCCATTCTCCCAGTGGTGCTGGGAGGGTGGAGATGTCGTTTCCATCTTATAGGTGGGGGGAGTAGGGCTCAGATGTTAAATGAACTCACCCTAAATTCACAACTGTTAACAGGAAGAGCTGAGATACCGAATCCCAGTCTTCCAACTCCCACATATCTGGCCTACCACCCTATCCAATACCAATCTTAACTTGGCCCTGTTCCCAGCCCGGGTCAGTGAGGGGGAAGACGCGCCAGTCTCTATTCAGTCCACTATGAAGATCCCTGAAGATGGACAGATCAAGGCCCAGGCTTCTCTCAGATGCTCGGGCACAGAGGCCAATGTTCCTCGAGCCCGAGAGCCTAGGGAAGCTCCCCTGAACACGGCCTTTCTTTAGAGTCCAGCAAGAGACTAATTCTTCCCAGCTTCTCGGGTGGCCTTTGCTGTGCAGAAAGAGAAATCCCATCTAATTAGAGAAGCGTTGCGTGTGCAGGGCAAATGTTTTAAATGGGATCTTTGGTGAGGAACTCTGCATGAGGCAAAGGGCATGGGCTGTGGGACTTTATCTGTCAGGATCACTTCAATATAAATGTTCAGAGGGCACATCGATGAACCAGGCAACTGAGCGTCTCTTTCCAGTGTCAGGGCAGCCTAATGTTTCTGCACAGCCTCGTGCTGCATGGAGATATTTCTAATTAGCACAGCCCCCTTTGAGACGGACTGCTTTAGAAGGCTTTGTTAATGAGGCAGCTTTGCACTGTGTTCTGTGCTGGCTGAAACCTTTGAGCTCTCGTTTATCAAGACGTGGCTAACTGGAGACAAAACCAGATGGCTCCATTTCTTCCTGGGGAGGAGACATCAGTGCTTAGTTGAAGGCCCTCAATCAATACTGGAAGGGATCAGAATATAGTTTTACTTGGAAAAAGAGAATGAGACCAAAGGAGCTAGGACAGGGCAGGCTCAGATGGAAATCGAACACTCCCTTGTCTGCCAGTGATCAGACGATCACAAGGCAGGTAGGACCGTGCGGGGGAAGCAGAAGGTGTCTGAACCCACAGTCTGGGTGCTGACGGCTCACATGTGCACACTGTTGTGATCATTGTTGCTCACTGATGGGACCCACCTTGCATGGAGATAGCTGTGAGGCTGTACCTTCTCCCTGCAGGAGTGAAGAACACTGAGATGCTGTGAATGATTGGGCACCGTGAGGGTCAGGGTCAGGAGTGAGGTGGGGGTCTCTGGTCCCAGAGACCCAGGGTAGAGGAGATTGGAGGAGGCTCAGTGCTGGGTACCCTGGAGGACGGATTGCTCTCCTGGCCCCATCACTGCCTCCTAAGAGCACCCAACTATGGAGGTCCCAATTCCAACTCTCCTTGGAGCATGAACAAATCCTAAGACTACGTTGGAAACTTAGCAGACTTTCCCTGTTTGATGAGTTCCTGGCATGCTCTTGATCCCAGTAGCACTGGATACAGTGGGCATTTCAAAGATCTGGAAAGGCAGCGGTGCTGGCAACCCTGCCCTCACCCCACATGAACCAATAGGACTGGAAAAGCCACAGCTGGGAATGGGGTTCACAGGTGCTGTGGGAAGCTGCACAGAGTCAGAGGGCAGAGATACAAGAGGTAACACAACAAGTTTTTGGCTCAGTCAGAGCAGGGAGTGAGGTAGAGAGATGGGTTCTCTCTGAGGCCTACTCTATGAACTGTATACCAGAGCTTTCAAGACCGAGCAACTGAAATCCAACCTGAGGGAGACACGGAGCAGGCAGCCTTGGAGCGCCCTTTTAGTTTATCACTCTATCTGACTTTATTCCGAGCTTCTCCTTGGTAGTAACATCTCCTAATCTTGGAGAAAATTCTCCTACTTCAGGCCTTCAGCCCCTTTCTTCTCCTCGATCAAACTCATCTGTTGAGTGGCTATGACATTTTAGTGTGTGTGTATGTGTGTGTCTCTGGTGTCTGTCTATTTGTTTATCTTTCTGTCAGTCTCTGTCTCAGTCTCTCTTTGTGTGTCTATCTTTCTATCTTTGTCAGTCTGTCTGTGTCTCTCTCTGTGTCTGTCTCTGTGTCTGTCTGTCTATCTGTCTGTCTCTCTCTCTCTCTCTCTCTCTCTCTCTCTCTCTCTCTCTCTCTCTTTCTCTCTGTGTGTGTGTGTGTGTGTGGCCCAGCGATCAACTTTGGATGTTGATCAGGACAGCTCTCCATCTTTCTTTTTGGAAGCAGAGTCTCTTGCTGGGGCCCAGGACTCACTGAGAGACTACACTGATTGGCTCCAGAGACTCTCCTTGCCTCCACAATCCCCAACGTGGGTTGGTTACATGTGGATGACACCACATCCACTTTTTACCTATGTAAAAAGGCTCTAATTTGCCTTTGCCTGGCTTTCTTTCCTGAGCTTGTATATCCTATCTGAGTCATGTCGGAAGCACATTTCCGTTTTGTTTAATTTATTTCAATGTAGCTTATTTTCATATAAGTTAAGACATTTAAACAATCTCAGTCTTGTGAATAATAAAAAAAAAAGCAAGAAAAAAAAAGATTCTAGAAACCTCTTGGATCTTCATGGGCGGAGATCTCATGGGCGGAGACTTCATGGGCGGAGACTTTCTGGGCGGAGACATCTCCCTACCCATTTCTATTACATGTAAAGATACGTACTTTATGTACTTTACACCAGTGGCTACTAAGTGCTGGGCGTGTGGCAAAGGTGGCAAAGGAAGGAGTGTCCTGTTTATGTTTTGTTCATTTAAATGTGGACTAACCATTTGGGCTGGTGGCCACTGTTAGGCGGCCCAATTTTAGAAGCTCATGCACACAATCACCTGTCGGATGGACCTGAACCTCCTTTCCTGTTGCTTATCAGTTTTGTTTCTTCATGTAGAACCTGAAGATGACTCAAACCCTGTGTATATGTATGGGAGTGTGTCCTTATGTGAGCCTGAGTATACTTGCATGTGCATGTAGAAGCCACAGTCAACGTTGTTTATCTTCCTTAAACATTTTCTACATTTTGAGGAAAGGGTCTCACATTACATCTGAAGCTTGCCAGTTGGCTAAACTCACTCGCTAGCAAGTCCCCAGAATCTCCAGTCCTTACCCCCTGGCCCTGCCCTCTAGGTGTTAGGGTTCTAGGCTCATGCTGCCACAGCAGGCTTTTTATCTGGGTTCTGGGAGTCTTAATTCAAGTCTCCATGCTTGTTCTGCAGGTACTGAACTGCCTGCTGCCTGAGCCATGTCCCTGGACTCCAGCCTCTGTTCCGTCACCAGCTCTCCTGTAACATTGAGGTCCAGGAGTCTACCATGGACCCAACAACACTGACTGGGTTCATTGACAGATACTCTGGCTCCTGAGCTTAGGTACACAGAGGCAAGGAACCATTCTCAGGGTATGGAGATCAAGCAGGTATCAAAGTGACCACAACCACAGCACCAGAGGGGGGAGGGGGAGGAGGGAGAGAGAGGGAGAGGGAGAGGGATGGAGATAGGGAGGGAGAGGGAGAGAGAAAGGGAGAGAGAGAGAGGGAGGAAGAGAGAGAGGGAGAGAGGGAGCAAAGGAAAGGGAAAGAGAGAGAGAGGGAGGAAGAGAGAGAGGAAGAGGGAGAAAGGGAGCAAGGGAGAGAGGGAAAGGGAGAGAGGGAGAGGGAGAGAGGGAGAGGGA
>NW_022196897.1:161289000-161299954 GCF_008632895.1 Mastomys coucha | reverse complement strand
GAGAGAGGGAGAGGGAGAGAGGGAGAGGGAGAGAGGGAGAGGGAGAGAGGGAGGAAGAGAGAGAGAGAGAGAGAGAGAGAGAGAGAATCCCTTTTTCCAAAAGCATGCTCCCTCACTTCCTCACTTCCATTGTAAGCATCACTACGATCTACAGGGCATCTTAGTTTTACTTCCTGTAGCTGTAATAAAACACTCAAGAAAATCACTTCAAAGAGGAAGACTTTATTATTTGGCTAGTAAGTCCAGTTTATGGTCAGTCACTGCGAGGAAGGTGAGTGGCAGGAAGTTGAAGCAACTAGTCATGTCACAGCCATGGTCAAGAGCAGAGAGAAAGAGAATTAATACATATTCAGTTCTGTTCCACTCACTTTCTCATTCTTACACACTTAGCAGTCCTCTTCCTAGGGAGTGGAGGCACCCACAGTGTGTGCGTCTCCTCACCTCAATTAGTACAAGGCAAGTGTCCACACATGCCCACAGGCATCTTGATCTAGATGACTCACTGAGGTCGCTTCTTAAGTGACTCTACATTGTGCCAAGTTGACCAAACCAACCATTATATGTGGGAATCATTTTCTTATTTCTAGCAGGAAGCAAATGAATTGCCAGTTTCTGCTAGGTAGAGGCCAGAGATGGGCCTCACACATCTCTGCTGGTGTTCCATCGTTGCCTCTGAGCTCTGAAAAGATGAAAGCCTTCGTTTGTCCATCTGGAACCAACTCAAATAGCTCCAGATAGTCCCCAGACAGGGCCTTACAGGATGGATGAGTTAGTTGGGCATGAGCAATGATCAGGATCAGATTTTAAAAGCACTCTTGTTCTGCTCAAAAAGTTGGCTCCAATTTCTGGATCTCTTACTCCTGGGTAGATGTACAACTTCATTCCCGAGGGCCCTGTACCCCTCGGACATAGGTACTAGTCCCCTATCCTAACCAGGCTGGGATTGAAGCTGCCCTCCCAGTCCTGGCATTAGCTTTGTCTAAGTTTCACAGGACTGTCTTCATTGCAAGTTTGTTTCCACTTTGGGAGCTCTAAAGTTAGTGTCCCGTCTTTGCTCTCTGGGAAGACATTTTTGTGGTTTCTGAAATCTGGATCCAATACGTTGGATAAACTATGGCTCAGGGGCCTCTCCTTCTCTCTGGCTGTAACCGGCGCTTTCATGCTAAAGCAGCATGGGCTGTAGGCTGGCCTAACATTCTTCAGCCCTGGACCTGCTTTTACAGCATGTATCCATAGGCAGAACTTAAAAACCGCAGTCTGATGTGGAAAAGATTTGGTAATGGGGTCTCTTGCTCTCTTTCTAATTTTTTTTTCTGTCCTGTTGCTTTCAAGTCTACTGTTTGAAGGAGAAGGATGGGCAATTTATCTTCCCTCCCTTGCAGACTTCCCTTGAAATCAACGTATTCCAACCCAAGCTAGTTGACAGGCGATAGGGAAGGCTGGAAAAAAGCTTTGCAGAGATGGCTGTGCTGGAGCTGCCGAGAAAAAGGGTCCAGAAGGGAAGATGCACAGCAGCCTGCACATGGCGCACAAACATTTACCTTCTCAGACGCCGGAACTAACGGCAGAAAAATCATCTGGAACAGGAAGGCAATGAAAAGCCCAGAGGCAGAGGCTCTGCCCTGCTCTACCCTCGAAGATGATGAAGAATAATGTACCTCCCTGTCAAGGCTGTGTGTGGATCAGAGCTGAGAGAGAGGCGGAGGGAGGGGCTCTCCATAGAAACTATGTAAATGGCTTGGTGCATATGGCTTCAAATGCGTCGGAGATGAGCAAGGAAAGAATAATTCAGAGCTGTCCGCTGGTAACCTTTTCAGTGTGGGGAAGTAAGAACCCTCTTTTCCCTTTTATGTGCTCTCCCGTGCTTGTATTTAAGAAGGGAATTAATTCACTTTAACGTTCCTTGACTTGTAAATCTGGCTTGAAGGTTAGGCAAGGGAATGAGTCCCTAGGGCTTTCACCAAACCATGATTAAAGTTGGAGGGAAGATGGATCGGCTGTGTTTGCGTTCACACCGCAGAAGGTCCCTTGAAAGGCAAAGACAATGTGGAAAAGATTTGGTAATGGGGTCTCCTGCTCCGGTTTTCCTCTCATGTCCTGGGTTCCCAGGAGTGGAGTGTCATCCTCACCAGGCACACACACGTGCACATAGACAGAAACAGTGGGCAAATAATTCCCACTTATAAAAATGCTTCTATGTTCCAGAAAAAATACCCCAGACCAGTATTCGGAAATAAATATAAATTTTCCCTGTTTAAAAATAAATTACGTATTTTAAAAACTCCTTAGTAGCTCAACACCATGGAGTTTGCCACCCACTTAAACCCAGCAACTCTGTCACTGTGTACCAAAAAGACACTCAGAAGGCCAGGGTCGGGCTTTCCAGTATCCTGCTGGCAAATGAACTGCAGCAGGCCTATAAGATAGGGCTGTGAAGAAGTGTGGGGAGGCAGAGAGGAACGAGTGGGAAGGGAGAAGGGAGAAGAAGCGGGGCAGGAAGTCAAGAAAAGAAGAAAGGAAGGAGCGAAAGGGGCCAGGATCCTTCTGAAAGGAAGCTATCTCTGGTTATGAGTACCAGCTCAGAAGAACCACACAGAGTGGGCAATATTTGTCTGTCTGTTTGCTAAAACCCATTTTCTCCTTTGTACCGAGTGAGGCAGACATCATGTCCCCTCTCCATTCTCACTGCCACACGCCAAGGGACACTGGTCATGAGGCACAGCCATACCCTATATGTGTATGTCCCAGGAATCTATACGGAGTTTTCTCTGATGATGAGCCAACTGGGAGGAGCCAGCCTCCATCTCTTCACTCTGGCTCTTTCCCCAGTTTGGTAGGATGCTTCAAGAGCACACGTGGGCCCCTTGCTTCGTGGGGACACAGTTCATTGTCATCTTGCCCCCCCTTGTCTCATTCTCCGTCCAGTCCTGGTGTTTCTTGGTATGATCTTCCTCGCAGAGAACTTGTCCGTGACTCTCCAGGGTCAATCTCGATTCCTGGGAGAGCTCATCGTGAGAGACAAGAGGGCAGCTAAAGGACCTGCCAGCACTGCTCAGCCCACCAAGCAACTAACCCAGCCTATTTCCATGATAGCTGGGCCACATCCTCCCAGTTAGGACTGTTCTCTGTGCTTCTGCCCTGTGACCTGGGGCTGTGCCCTCTGCCCATGGTTGAGAATATATCAACTATGTCTGCCATGAAAGATGAACGTGGTAAGGGCTTGGAAACACAGAAGGGAAGGTATTCTATACCCTGAGCTATGAAAAAGAGCTAGGCAGAGAGATATAGGGACCTGGGAAGAAGCAGAGGACATCATCCTCTGGAAGTCTCAAAGGAACACAAGGATGGGAACAGAGAGGGGTGCAGGGTTTGGAGGGTGGTGGAGGAGAAGAGCTCTCCTGACTTAGAAAAGAGCTGCCAATAACCAGCCAGAGGCGGCATTCAGGCCTGTTAAACCTGCCATTTCTCTCTCTGCGTGAAAGACAAATGAAATTGTTTGTGTGATTATCTCTGAAAAGGAAAATTGAGAGCAGAACCTGACAACCAGAAACCTGGGCACTGGCCTCAAACACGTGAGGCCCCGTGAGTGAGTGAGGCCCCGTGAGTGAGGCCATGTGAGTGAGGCCCTGTGAGTGAGCGAGGCCCCCGTGAGTGAGGCCCCGTGAGTGAGGCCCCGTGAGCAAGGCCCCGTGAGCAGTGCCTTTGTCTCTCCATGTGGGATACTGGTCTGCAGGTTGGCTGTTAGAGACTGGTCACAGTGGCGGCCGTTCAGGTGCTGAGAGGAAGGTCCTATTTAGGGAAACCAAGCAGTCTTGGGTTCTCTCCCTTAAACCAGGCAGGCTGTGCACTACCTGGGGTAACATCTGCAGGGTGTAAGAATAAGGCAGAGCACAGAGAAGATGACAGCTTTTCTCTCTTTCTGGTCCTCCACAGGACTCCATCTCCCTCTGTCTCCCAGTATCCATGTTCCCACAGAAGTTTCAAAAGTACCCCTCAACCTCTCTGAAAGCTGAGGCTAATTTCTTCCTCTGGCAAGCCCTCAGGAAACTGCATTTACCAGGACTGAAACAAATGGAAACACACATTTTTGTTTAATTGTCTTACAATTTGGAAAGATTGCCTGGACTGCCTGCCAAAGGCCACCGTGGCCCCTGCCAGCAAAAGACGTCTTAAGTGAACCGGGACTGCTCAGCAGCAAGCTCAAGGCTGTTTGCCTGGTGTCTGATCTACCTTGTCACCCACCCTCCTCGTCCTGCCGTGTGTACACCATTAGATGTCAGAACAAATTACGGCCGGCAACCATTGGACAGAGCTGTGCTTTTTCAGTTTAATTACCGAGCTCAGAAGGCTGACCCCTTGTCGCATTATTAAGATGTTGTTGCAGATAATGAATCATTTGAGAAATTCCAATTTCCTCTTTAGCTCCCTCTGAATGAAGTCTTTTCCAAGGCGGCAACTAATCTGGTGTGTATCTCACCCAACCGGACTTGGCGTGGTCAAGCTAGTCAGGCCCCAAAGCCTGCTCGGTCCACTGAGATAAGTTACCACGTTGGGTGTGGATTGATTGTTTATGTCAAACCAAAGAGGAGCCAAGAATGGTCTCCTACACCTACAAACCCAGCTCTTGGAAAGTGGAAGCAGAAGGCTAGCAAGTTCTGGGCTAGCCTGAACTATGAGGTGATACCTTGTCTCAAAGGGAAGAAAAAGAGTAAAGAAGGATGAACATGTGTCACCCCGGGCTGGAGAGACGGCTCAGAGGTTAAGAGCACTGGCTAGACTTCCTTCTGGAGGGTGTGGGTTCAATCCCCTGCAACGGCATGGCAGCTTATGATTGTCCCTAATTCCAGTTTCAGGGAATCAGACACTCTCTTCTGGTCTTTTCAGTCACCACGCATGCAAACGATGCACAAATATACGTGTAGGCAAAACACTCATTCATATGAAATTAAAAAGAAAACAAACACCTCATCACCCAGCACAACTCATTAGGGAACAGGGAAATGGAGGCGTCACAGCCGCAGGGCCTGGAAATTGGGGTTTATGTGTCTGCCCAGTATCTGAAAGAGGAGTAACTTCTCAGCAGATACACGGGAGACCTCTGTCTCACAACATTGCATCTGTTTAGTGTGGGATCCACACTTTCACTGTTAGAATTATTTATAACCTCCCCTTCCCTTCTCTCCTTAAGCCCTAGATCAGAGGAAGCCTATCTGGACATAGCAAATATTATTAACGTTATCAATGCAGCCATCACTGGGCACTTGGTCTCCATTTTCACTCGAATGAAGTTAGTGTGTGAAAACCCAATTAGGAGAGAGAAACAAGATGTACTTCAGAGGTGCGTCCACAACAGCTCATCTCTGCCTTGAATAATCACCCCTTCCGGTGTGTGCTTGAGTAGTTTATCAGAGTGTACTCACTTACAGAGAAAGCAGGAGTGATGGTCAAGGAACTGGAGCAGATGCAAGGCCCTAGGGAGGCGGCGTATGTCCCCCTCCTTCTTGCTGCCAATGTCCGGGTAAGTGGGCATAAGGAGGGAGACAGAAATGAACAAATTGACTGTCAGTGGACACCATCTTCAGGAAGAAACTTCAAAACCCATTATATATAATTTCAGAAAATGTTTCCTGGGGGCTTGGAGGTAGTGTGCCAGTAGAGAAGCCTCGTGTCCTGCCGAGCCCACCTCTGCCTCTTTCTCACACCCCCTGAATCTCTCTTTCCAGGTTCTCTCTCTTTCTCTCTCCCTCTCTGCTCCTTAGCATCTCGTGGATACTTACTGGAACCTCCCTCACCTAATCGTCCCCACCTAGTAATGGTCCATAGCAGCCAACACAGTAGACATTTTACAGAAAGCCACGGAGTAGAACTAAGCCAAGAATGACACGGACCCTCTTACACCCAGTGACTGGTGGCACAGGAAGAGGCTGGAGGCAATTCCCTCCTGATCCACACTGCTTGACTAAGGTGAGAATCTGCTTACCTATAGGACAGAAGCACACCAGCTAGTGGCCTCTTAGCAGGAAAACCCTTCTCCCTGGAGAGGTGCCAAAGCCCTGCCATGCTTACCAGCACATCTTTCTGTCTAATACCCACAGTCCCTCAGCCCCTTCTGGTTTTCTTGTTTGCTATGTCCATTGTTACAACTGAGTCAGAAAGCAGCACTTCTAGGCCTGGAGCCAACTGTTGTCCATACTGGGGTCATCATGCGCACTGTGGGCTCAGAAGTGGCATGACTCCCATCTGCTATATTCCATCAACATTCTGTCCCCTCGTTGGGACAACGAGAAAAGTCCTTAGATGCTATCCAGTGTCCCTAAAGTGAGAAGTAAAACATTCCCAACTGGGATCCAATGGCCATGAAGACAGCTACAAAGGGAGGGCAGTTAAACCTTCACATAAGCACGGGCTGTTCACTTCATGGGTGAGCACCTCACCTGAGGCATGTTTTCATGCTTCCCTTTGCCTTCAGTCCCGAGGAGCTGTTACGAGATTGTCTCCATCAGAGTCCCCGGCCACAGAGAGGTACTCCCCAAACCCTGACAAGTGAGGAGTGAGGTCACAGGTTCACAGGGCTGGCTGGTGATGTTCATTGGAATGGCAAAGCTGTACACACAGCACAGTCCTTAGCCACTGGCTGGAACTGCTGGCTTAGGAAAGTCCTCCAGCACTTCCTTGGGTATATCCATTTGAGCAGACCCAACCAAGATCAGGTTGTAATACAGGGAAGAAACCTGCCTGGGCTGGGACCCAATCTTGGCAAATCTACATACCCACAAGTCTCGTTTCTATGTCCCTCAATGATGACATAACTATTATGTTCAAGTCTATCCTTCAGGGCTCTTTTTAGATTATTGATATGAAAAGCACCTTGGAAAACTAAATCCAGTGTGATGCAGTCAGGTGAGGTGGGGCATGCCCGCAATCTCCAGAATCAAGCGGCACAGGGCCGATCTAAGTTTGAGGCCAGCCAGGGCTATGTAGTGAGCTCCAGCCCAGCCATAGATACATACCATGATCATGATGCAAAATCTTTAAAAAAAGAACCAAACCCTTGGTGTCAGCAAAAGGCCTTAATTCTTCATCTGATCTCACCCTGCACAGGCCTGGAAGGATCCCAGGCCCTAGAGATGGCATTTCCTGTTTAATTGGTGAGATCTCTGCTCTAGACAGCTTTAGACAGCTTAATGGTCTATTAGTAAAGAAGGTGTCTGATTGCAGAGGCCAGTTTATCATCTGCCACTGCTGATAAGGAACAGGAGGACGCCTCTGGCCACACAGCCCCAGCACATCTTCAGGGCTGGTTTTTAAGTGGTTTTAATGCCTGGGACTAATTGGCATGGTTTAGGAGCAGGGAACAGAACTTAAGCTTTCTATTTATTTAAATAATGCAATTTCTATGAAAATGAGTTCACTCTGGCCCTTTGAAAGAAAGAAGGCAAACCCAGGAAAGGTCAAATACGTGACAGGGAGGTTGTTTCCTTCTGCGCTGGCTGTAGGCCTCCTGGCTTTGCTCTACAATGGAGCAGAGACTTCAAGTTGCAAGGTTCTCCACACCTCCAGAGTGCGGACTGGTCTTCACGGCTGGTCTCTAACTGGAGTGTCTGGTTTCATTGGGGTGGCAATGTGCGTTGATCCACAGGTTACTAGAGCTGACGCTGCTTGGCCAGTGTGTGTGGTGAGCATCAAGACAGCTGCACCTGTTCAGCTGTGAGCCGTGTGTCTCAGGGTCTAGGACAGAGTGGGTCGTAAAGCTCAAGTGTGAGCCTTTCAAACACTTGGTCCCAAGATTACAACTGTTGGTGCTGGTGCATCTGGTCAATTTAAAGTCGAGTCCTGGGACTAAAGAAATGACTTCATACTTAAGAGGAGCTATTGCTCTTGCAGAGGATCCAGGTTCAGTTCCCAGCACCCACACTGGGTCGTTTAAAACCATGTGTAACTGTAGCTCTAGGAGATTTGCCACTTTCTTGTCTTCATGAGAACCCACATACATCTGCCACATATACAGACTGATAGACAGACAGACAGACAGACAGAATAAAACACAGTGGAGGTCCTCTCATCTTTTACATTGTTCTTGTTCTCATTTTTATTCTATTTTACAGTTTAGCAAAAGGCATGATTTCCCTCCAGAGGCCCTGACTTTGTTCCTCTTCTGTTGCTATGATGGCCACCTTGACCAAGGCCATGCTCTGACTTTGTTCCTCTTCTGTTGCTATGATGGCACACCTTGACCAAGGCCATTCTCTGGAATCACAGTTCTGGGAAGAATCCAGCCTGGCAGCTGGGGCAAGGTCAGAGTTCACACCCTCAACCACAAACAGGAAGCAGGGAGAGAGGAGCCTGGGAGTTTGATGGGGTTTTTATTCACAAAGCCTCCGTCCTCCCACACTTTTTCCTGTAGGCTGTACCCCCTAAGCCTCCACAAACAATACCACACACTGGGGACCCAGATGCCCGAGTCTATGAAGGGCCTTTCTCAGTCAAAGCCCCATGGCCACTGTGGAAATTGTTTGCCACCCTGTCTAAGCAGTCCTCCAAAGGAGCTTCCGCAGGCCAAAATAGCCATCCGGAAAAATACACCTGAGGCTGCCTTCTTCCTCTTCCCTCCCTCCCTCCCTGCCTGCCTGATATGGCCTCTCAAAAAAACATTTGCCTTTGAACTCTTGTCTTGTAGTCTGCTTATTTGGGAAACCAAACCAGAACACTTAGTTGGTGTGACTGACTTTTCTGAAAACCTTCAAAACATTGTTTATGATCTCTCTCTCTCTCTCTCTCTCTCTCTCTCTCTCTCTCTCTCTCTCTCTCTCTCGCCTGTGCATGGATGTGGGTGTGTACACCTACTGCCTTCTGAATGCTGGAATTACATGCAGGTCATAATGCATGCTGAATATCTGAATTCTGGTGTACAGGCATTCATAGCAAGTGTTCTAGCCACTGACCTCTCTCCCCAGGTTCCTTCAAAAGCATTTTCAAAATAAGTAAACCAATAAGAGCCCCCTTTTCTTCAGTCCCGTGGATTGAGCACCAGGCAAGCTATACCCTATCCGCCCCTTTTTTTGAGGCAGAGTCACAATAAGTTACTCATGATGGCACTGAACTTGCTCCGTAGCTAAGACTGCCCTTGAACTTGGGATCATCCTACCTAATCTTCTCCAGTCTCTGGGAAGACAGGTGCTCAGCAGCAGGCCTTGCCTTGTGCTATATTTTAACATGCGAAGCTTTACCCAAAGTTCTTCAGTCTCCCAGACTGATACTGTATCTGCAAGTGTCCTAGGCCTGCTTTGCTACATAGTAACTCTTAATTATAACTTTGGCAGGAATATAAACTCTGTGACTTGGTCACAGTCCACACCTTCTCTCATGTATTCTGCAGGTTATCCTCATTGCCAATTACCAGTTAGCTGCTCAGTGGTTTTCTTCAATTACCCAGATACTTGACTGTTTTTCAAGCTCCATAAAAGACTGCAACAGATAGATCAAAAGGGTTGTGCATTTCCATTTAAAAAGTGGAGTAAAGAAGAGAGCATTCATTTGTTCTTTTAACAGCAAGTAAGCAAAGCTTATTGAAAAGCAAAGAGATAGCTCTCTGCAGCTGAGAAGAGATGCACACATAGTGCTGTTTAGGGTATTCCTGCACAGCTAACACGAGAAAAAATCTGTACCCTAAATTCTAGTACCCCAAGCTCTGGTTCTGTTGAGCTGAGTTTCCCATCTAGCTTAAAGCTGGAGTTCCATCTTCCACCTCCAAGGGTAGACACGTGAAGCAGGCAGCAGGTGTCTTGAGGGTTACCACCCAGACTGGGTGACCTCTATTATACATGAGGTTGAGTGTAGGTGAAAGTCTTCCCAAGTCTCTTGTTCTATGAGCTTCAGGATGTGAGATACGAATGCCTACATGGAGTCTGTGCTGTTTGTGGACACAAGGGAGGGGCCTAAAGATCTGAGTACCCATGCAGGTTCCTCCCTGTTCCATGGAGTGAGGGTGAAATGCTCTCCGATGGTGCTCAGTAGTATGGGCTATCTTACAGAGCACTATCTTCCTAAAGATGTGCAAGTGTGTATTGTTAGGAATCTACATCCAAACATCTGTTTCCCAGCACCCATTGACCTTGAGCTGCTGCTGCAGTGTACTCAGAGAAAAGTCATCCTCCTTCACACTGGAACCTCCAGAGTGCCACTTCCTGTGAACGCGACATACTTTCTGCTTTCATAATGACACAGATTTAAGGAGCCCTGGCAGTGTCCCTTCCTGTGGAATCAGCCCCCACCCAGACCACTATTTCTATTATATCCATGGGGGGTCCTGGGAGTTTGTTCCTCAGTTTCCCCACAAAACCGCACAGACATGGCTGTGTCTCTCTGGAGAAGTCCCAGACATGACTGAGTTTGTGACTGATTTGATGAGAAGCAGGAAGCAGGTGATAGAACACTCCACAGGTCCTCAGGCTGCTCCCAAGTCTGCGTGCAGTTTACTCCATGCTGTAGTCCAGGTCTGACATCTGCACAGGATAACCGTTTGTTTCCCAGTTCTCCTGTCCTTCTGATAATCATCTAGAAGGAGAGCCCCCGAGGGAAAGACAGGAGCCCTTTCTGCCCTCCCAAACCTTCAACATCAAATTGTTTATTAAATCTATTTTACTATAGGATGAAAACCAGATGGTAAGAGAGTAGGAGAGATGGCTCAGTCAGTAAAGAACTTGCCATGCAAAACTGAGGACCCAAGTCCGATCTCCAGCATAAACTCCACCTAAAATTCAGGCCCAGTGTCGCAGTGCAATCCCAGTACTTGAGGGGCAGAGTCACATAGATCCTTGAGGAGCATTTGAAGAAGATACTTAGTGTTAATCTCTTTATAGACAAGAACTCATGTACACACACAAATAATAAATAGAAGAGAGGGAGGAGAGAAAGAGAGAGAGAGAGGGAGAGGGAGAGGGAGAGGGAGACGGAG
>NW_022196897.1:161280770-161288578 GCF_008632895.1 Mastomys coucha | reverse complement strand
AGAGGGAGAGGGAGAGGGAGAGGGAGAGGGAGAGAGAGGGAGACAGAGACCAAGAGGGAGAGCCCACCTAGCCACAGTTTACCACCTCACAACTCACTGTATGGCATTTTCAATTTGCACATTTTCTTTCTTATGTTAATTATGTATTTTTTTAATGATCAGAAGACTGTGCCCAGTATGTGGTACAGTGTGTGAGCTTTTAAAGCCATGCCAGGGAATCAGTCTCACAACTTGGGGTTCACGTCTCTGTCTAGAATATGCTGGACTGTTAATTCTTCCAGCTTCTCACCTCAAATCTCAGCTTCCAACAAGCCACTCCCTAAAACCTTCCTAACCCTCCCTTGGGGAACTAAAACACCTCACGACAAATCTTTAAAAAACACCACACATACACACACACCCCCGCATGCACACATGCACGCACACACACACACATGCACGCACGCACACACATGCACACACATATACACACACACATACATGCACACACACACATACACACGTTCTCAATGATGAGCAGGAAAGGTATTGGGGAGTAGGGCAGAGTCTCTCCAACTCTGGAGTTGGGCATGATTCTCAAGAAGTTTCCAGTTTCCCACTTTCTACCCTGACCCCCACCTCATGGCCCTGGCTTCTTCCATATGACCAGATAGGCTGTTGTCTTCACACAGATCTTTCTTCCTTTATGTTTCCTGTCCTGACACTACCAGCGGTCACCCCACATTAACATTAGAGCGATAGAAGACTCCAGAAACCCAACCCTCTCTGCAGTAAAAGCCTGAAAATTGCATTTTGATACAATTAGGAAGATAGCATTTTAAATACAATCCCATCAATTCAGCTAAATGCTCTCAAACTATAAGATCCACTCTCTGAAACAAAGGAATACGTCTCTCCAATCAATATAATTGCATTTGTAAATGAAGATTGTAGAGTGCTCTGTCCACGAGGCATGGCTACTTGTTTCCAAATGCTTGATTAGGTCATTAATCTCCTTCCCTTCCTCGGCCACGTACTTCAGGAAGCTACTTTATATCAAGTTCACATTCATGAAACAATTAAGATAATTTAAGATAATAAATCTCCTGCAAATGTTGCATTCGGACCTCTAAAAGCATCGCATAAGAGACCCAAGGACTTCATTGCAGCAATGGGCCTGCAGGATGGCCCCTCCTCTAGGATGGCCCCTCCCCCAGGACGGCCCCTCCTCCAGGATAGACGGCCCCTCCTCCATGATGGACGGCCCCTCGCCACCCATGACTAGGACTGAGACCTGCTTCAGTGTTGGGTGTTTCTGTCATGGCTGAGGAACCTCTGAAGCACATCTCATTTGTGCTTTGCCCTTTGAGAGTATTCTAGATTTTTCTGACCCTCAATAAGATGGAAGAGAAGTTTGGGAAGTAAAAAGAAAATCTTGCTGAGATAAAAGACTGTCACGACATGTGCCTTTTGTGGCAATCGAAAGGACTTGCCTCTGGGGTGGTATTGATTCTGAAGACAATGAATGAAAAGGGGGCTTCCAGGAGGGCCAAAGTGTCTAATGCCTTTACTGAGGGTTCCATCATATGTGAAAGAAAAATCATTGGCCAGGATTTGTGAACTGGCTTGCCCAAGTGTTATATCTTAAGTAAAATGCCAGTTAAATTAGGGGAAAAAGGAGTACACGAGTCACGGTGCTGAGAAAGGGTCCAGACAGGAGTGATCTAGTGAACCGCCCTGGAAGGAATGAAAATACGCTAAAGAGATACAAGTCCCTCCTTTGGCTGTTGGACTATTAAAACAATGGATCCCAAGAAATTGGAATTTCCCAGGAACTTCATGCTTGGAAAAGGCTGAAGCTGTGCCAGCCAGAGAGAGACCTTGTCTCCTGGAAAGAGATTTCACACAGTTCTGACAGCTTGTCAGACCATCTTACAGGAGATAGTAGAGCCCAGACAATGACAGGCCAGTGATGGGCAGGAGCTGAGACAATGACAAGTCAGTGATGGGTGGGCCCTGAAACAGTGATGGGTTAGTGGTGCACAGGGCCACAGCTAGAACAGGGCTGCTAAGCTGTGCAGGCCTCATGTCTTTTTCTATTTAAACCTAAATCTTATGTTGAGGCTCCAAAGATGGACTTAAGGGTCACTAGGACTCTATTTATCTTCCCAATGTAGTTGAACTGAATAAATCACATTTTTTTTTTTCTGTTTTTTACTAGGTATTTAATTGGCCTGTAGGGAATAGGTAGCATAACTTGGCTTGTTTGGGGATGTCAGGCCGCTAACTCTGACTCTAGCTCCAGGAACAGGAATAGACAAAGAATCCCAGAGGCACAGCTCACATGTGGTGTCATGGTCACATTGGGCTACAGATGACAGTTAGGTTCAGTGAAGCCGTGGGCTTCTGTTCAGCAGTCAGCCATCCAAAGAGCCCTCACACGAACAGTGACTTCTTCAAGGCAGGCCAGACGGCTCAGTGGTTAAGAGCACTGGCTGCTCTGCTACACTCAAAATGTGGTTCCCAGCACCCACACAGTGGCTCATATCACGGTCTGTTACCTCAGTTCCAGAGACTCTGTTGCTCTCTCCTGGCTTTCACAGGCTCCTGTATGTGCATGATGTACACACACTGAGGTGTATATATATATATATGTATATATATATATATATATATACACACACACAAAATAAAATAAACAAATAGTTTTTTTTTAAAGAGTGTATTCTTTCAAGCAAGGAGTCCTGTGCTTGTCCATGAAGTCACAGGGTCCTTCATTCTCCCTCTGACCCCAAAGCCAAGAAAGGACTTGCTAGTAGTTCCTAGCCCCCTCCCCTATTTAATTCCAGCCTAATGTAATTGCTCGTTGCTATGGTTGGAGGTTGCTGTAATTTGTGCTCCTATTAAATGCAAATTAACCCACTTATTGAGCCATCTTTTGCCTTCCAAGGGCCTGTGAGGGTGTCTGTCTTTCTGTAACCTGGGGATTGAGGACAGCAGGATTCTGGCCTATGCTCACTAGGTTTCGAACTCTGACTTCCTTGAGTCAGCCTGCAGCTTTTGCGAAGTAGTTTAGGCACCATGCTCTTTCTCCTAAGCAGCTTTGGAGTCCTCCTGAGAAGCGCTGCTGACATTGCTCTTGGCCAGAGTTGCCTCTCTAGGAGGAGAAGTCTTTGGGCATCTCCCAAATGGTCCACAACGTGGTTCTGAGGCCTCTGAATGCAGCAGCTGCTTGGGGTGATCAGCTCCATGTGCTGGGAGCCGAGGTGCTGCTGGCAGCTTCAGTACCAGACGCAGAATAATACGGCCACACCGAACCCTGGAGCCCTCTGCCATGCAAGGGAGATAGTTCTAACAATCCCAGTCTGCAGCCACCTTCACCCTCATCTGACTGACTCCTTCCATCCACGCTGAGTATCCAGCATTGGGGTGAGTGAGGGCCACACCTCTCAGAAATGAGGTTCAGGAAAGGGCAAAGCTGTTGTCCGCTCGCAGCCTAATGTCATCTCTAGACGATGGCTTGTAGCATCCCTGTGGCTGTAGCCCATGTACCCTTCGCATATCCTGAAGCACACCAGGCTGCCTGCAACTCCAGCTTTTCCTGGAACTGATTCAGTTAATTGACGGCCCTAATCAGTGCTGTCTCAGGGGAACCAAAATCAAATTACAGTTGGGCCTGGGGCCCAACAAACCCTGCTTTTAGAGAGGTGGTGGTGGGGTGCACACAGCAGATGGTTCCTTCCCTAGGGGGATTTCTGAAGCAGTCAGCATGGGAGCCTCACCCTAGGACAGTGTTTAGGGTCTGGAGATCTTGGCCACAACAAACCCCAAAGCTGGCACCTCACTCCGGGACGCATTTCTCGATAGAACATTCTGAAAGGACTTCACTAATCTTGCTTCCAATTATTCGTGATTTTACACACACATCCACAGGCACCACAAATTACTCTCATTTGTCCTGTTTTAGCTTGCATTTGGAGACACATCTGTTTTGCTTAGTTAGCTGTGATGACTTTAAACTTTATGACGAGAGAGTGCCTCGCAGCTTCCTAGCTGAAGTAATAGAACCTTCCAGAATGTAATCAAACATCTACTCATTCTACTTGGGCTGTTTTATGTTGATCTTTTATAGACTAGACACTTAGAGGCGTTAAGGAAAGTAGGCAGGCCTGGCACGAGATCTCAAGGGACCGGTGGGTGCGCCCCAGCAATAAGGCCAGTCGGTCATTCTGGGACAGAATGAAACACAGTTTCGAGGAACTTAGCCTGGGTTTCTACTCCAGGCCAACACGGGGTTGGGGGAAGGAAAGCGGTGGACAGCTGGGGGTGCCCGTGCCCAACTCCAGCCAGTGAGCCTCCAGCCCCCTACCAAGACCATTTTACAGGCTCAGCTCCCTCAGGCGGGGACAAACCACATTGACAGAAAATAAATGTCAAAGAGAGAAAGAAAGAATGCGTCTGCCTTTTCTCACCAAAGCAGCTAATAGGAATTATTAAACAATCTAAAGGTTTAATAATTAGATCCAGGGCACATGCGGTCTTCGTTATGACAGCAAACACTTTTTTAGTAACATGAGGGAGCACATGAAACTTAAAATAATTTAATTAAGGCTGCGCTTTCCCTTCCGAGCTGCCTTGCCAGGGAGGGATAGATGAGAGGTGCAGATAACTCAGAAGCAGGTGCTGACACCCGCAAACACAACGCCACGCTGTCCATGGGAGGCAGGGACACACACCCCTCTCTGTTTTTCTTGTTTTGTTTGGAGGAGGAGATATACACACTGGTACCCAAATGTGTTAATTTCACAAGCCCAGCGGTGGCTGAGCAGGTCAGAACCCATAAACATTTTCCATTATCCTGCAGCGAGAGGACTTGTATTCTTTCACTTCTGCTCTTTTGAAGTCATTGGACCATCCGTTAATTCTGAGGTTCCATGAAGCGAAATTAGTTTAATTTAGCTCAAATTTAAATTGGAAAGCGTGCCCCATGGTAAGGGCAGTAGAGGCTGTGAAAAGGCCAGCCCTAGTCCAGGAATGCATTTGTCCCTTCTTGCCTGCCTCCTTCCTCAGAGTAACACACCACCATGTCCTTCCTTCCCTCTTCTCCCTTCTTTCTCCCTTCCTCACAGACCATTCTCCACCAGCAGGGGGTGCTCTTTCTAAAATGGCCTCCAGTTCAGCATTGCCTTTGACCCTGCAGGCCTCTGGGCCCTGGCATGGACCCTCCCACCTGAGTCTTCTGTCCCCTGCTCTTTCTTTCTTGAAATACAAGGTCTGTTGTTGCTCTGTCTCTCTGATGGAGTGTCCCCAAATTCTGAGCATTTGTAGCAGTGGTCCCCTTGTCTGCTGGCCCAATGCTATCCCACCCTGACAGCAGCGTCTCCTAACTGCCCAGCTGGAGCACTGGCTACTGGCCTTACAGCATCCTGGGCTGTTTGAGCTGAAGACTCTCATCCCTGCCTGGGTGACCCTGTGTCCCTTCATGTTCTTGGCAGTGTTCCTTCCAACCTGTCCCCCTAGACTGACCATGCTTCTATGGGCAGGAGCTGTAACCCAGAATCAGCCAGGGCCCAAGGACCCTGTAGGCTAGTGGACAAAGCTATTCAGGTCTTGTTCAGAAGAAAGGGGTGCAGTTGGCAAGATGAAGGTGCTAAGAGGAAATCACTACACCCCTGGCTTTTAGTGGGGCTGTAGAGTCTGTGAAAGATGCAATCATTCTTCCTTCATATCCCCACCTGATCCTCCACCTTTTCCCCCATTTTCTTCTAACCTGCCCTCTCTCCATGTTGCCTTCATTGGCCAAACCCAACAGGAAGCCCAACAGGAGAAGCCATGGGAAGAACCAAATGGGGCTTCCAGATGGAGGATCATGGCAAGGTGAGGGTGGGCATCAGATTTTACAGAGGTACCACCTACAGTTACACTGATTAGGTGGGGAAAACAGGAACCTTGGAGGGTTTGGGTCACCCAATTGTCATCCCAACACTTGGGAGGTAGAGGCAGGAGGATGAGAGGTTCTAAGTTAGTGTTTGTTACATAACAGGTTTGAGGCCACCCTGGGCTACTTGAGACTCTGTCGCCAACAAACCCAGTATTCTGGGTTGATTGTTTGCAGTGAACACAGTCTGAGGATTTGGTCCAGATATGCCGAATGTTTGTCACATCTCTACACAGAGAACATTGGGGTTGCCCTGTGACTGAGGACCCTGTTGAAGGATTTGGATTCCCTTGGTAGACATATACTGAGGAGCTGACTTTGCAAACTGGGGTCTGTGAGGCCTCTTGCAGATCAGAACTGGAATCGGATACTTGGGCTGGGAGAAGAGTTGGCTCCAAAGAGCCAGATCATCATGAATCAAGAACACTAAAGCTGCAGATTCTCCAGAGAGTCCCTCATCGGGGCCCCCTGATTGCAGTTTTTGCCTGCCAAGGGAAAGAGGCCCTTCCTGCCCCTCTGCAGTCAGTTGCTCTCTGTCTCCTCTCTCTAGGCCTCACAGAAGCTGGCAGCCAACGTGGACACATCTGCCTAATCATACATCACAGCCAAGGTCATCTGACTTTCGGGAAATCTGAGGAGAAAGGCTACCCCCTCCCCAAACCCCAGCTTGCCACAGCCCCCCCCACCCCACAGCTGAGCAGGCAGAGACCCCTGAGGCATCTGACCTCTCAAGGTCATTGAGTTCACTGCTACAGAGCCCAGCCAAGAGCAGGGGTCATCGTGGCCTGCCAAGTCACAAAGACTGTACTGTGTATATTTTCCAGACGGAGTAGAAGAGATTCAGGTTTTCCCTGACAAAGGGCTGTGGATTTTTTGCAGGAAGTCTGGGAACTCTACAAGTCTGTTTTCAAAGGACACCCACTTGGCTTCCCAGCATCTTGAATAATAATTCCCCGTTCAGGTGCGAAAGGAGACACATCCTGCTGACCTGTGCATATTCTACACTCACTGTCAGGTCGGAGGCAGGAAAAGCTGGACAGCAAGCAACTGCAAACCTCAAATTCAAATTCACCATACACCCACTGTCCTCACGCAATCAGCATACCTGCCCAAACCGCACACCTGGCCTGGGTTGGCATCCACCAACTCCTGCATCTGCTTTGCGTTACTTTACCCCCAGTTTCTTCTGGCCTCATCACACACACACACACACACACACAGAGACACACACACACACACACACACACACACACACACACACACACACCACCTCTTGTAATATGTCTTGGCCCCTGAAAGTGGCCTCCAAGGTTAAATCAAAATTCCAATTCAGGGACATAAATCGTCCACATGATGTTGAGACCCACGGCTTGTTATTTTTCCTGGAATTGTAGCAGGACTTATTGACACGTTGGAAGGTTCTGGTTGCAGAGTTGGACTGAGCTCCTGGACTCGTCTGCTGCTCGCTCCTGTCTGTGTTGACACATAGAAAGCAGGCCCTGATAGAGAAAGCTGATCCTGGGATTATGTGGACTTTCTGTGCCTGGCAACTTCTCAGAAAGATACAGGATGCAACTTGAGAAATACAGTATCAGAAAACCTAAAAGCAAAGTTCTTCCATCAAATAATTTAGATTAAAACAGACAACAGCATATGAAACGTCAAGAGCTTGACTGGATCACTTTAAACATGCAATGAAAGTGTCAATCTGGGGGGTCCCCTGTGCGCTCGTTCACCGCATTGCTAGAGCTTGTTTTGTTCTTGTATGGAATAATTTCTAGGTGAAGCATTTTAAACACAGAAATGGGTTCAAAGATTAATAAAATGAATCCTCATGTGTCCTTAGGTAAAACTGAGTCCTTGGTTTCTACCGAGAAAAAAAAAAAAAAAA
>NW_022196897.1:161280111-161280736 GCF_008632895.1 Mastomys coucha | reverse complement strand
GGCAGTTTTCTTTTCAAGACTTTTTTTTTTTTATTAATTTAAAATTGTGAGTGTGTGTATGTGTCTGTGTGTGTGTGTGTGTGTGTGTGCTTGTGCATGTAGTTTGTTCATGTGGGTGGAGATGCTCAAGGAGCTCAGAGATGGTATGATGGAGGGTATAAGGTCCCTGGAAGCCGAAGTGACAGGTAGTTGTGACAGTATGGGTGTGAAGAACCCGACTCAGCTGAAACCTGATGTGGTTGATTGTTCCTCACAACATTCCAAGGATCAGCATTATTACTTTTGGCTAAATTAATAGAAATTTTGAATCAAGGATACTGTATGTGCTCTGTCCCCTATCTCTGAACCCTTGTTCAGAGTGAGTTTTCATGTAGTCATCTTTCCTTAGGTAAATGTTATCAGAGGTGACATGGACAGAAATGAAGCTCCATCCTGTCACCTGCAATAACTTTGGGAGGTCCCTTAATCTTGACTCAGGTAAAACTGAATCTGTGATTTCTAGCCAGAAAACAAATTTTACAGAGAGTCAGTGTGTGTGTGAGAGAGAGTTGACTTTCTTTCTTTCTTTTCAAGAGTTTTTTTTTTTTATTATTTCAAAAAACTGTGTGCCTGCTCAGGTCCCCTA
>NW_022196897.1:161271324-161280020 GCF_008632895.1 Mastomys coucha | reverse complement strand
AAATCCACCTGCCTCTGCCTCCCAAGTGCTGGGATTAAAGGCGTGCACCACCACTGCCCGGCATAGTTTGGTTTTTTAATATAAATTTTAAGCTATGAGGGCTAAGAGAAAGGTTTAATGGAAGGAAGACCCAACCAGGAGCAGGATGCAGGCCGCTCCGAGAGCCCCTCGCATCTTCTTGGATAGAGTTTTGCTGAGTTGGAAGTTGTTCTTCAGAGGTGCCTAAAGCTCCTTGTAAGCTCACAGCGTGTCCTTGAGGGCGGTGTCCAGCTAGGACTGTAGCTGATAAGGTTAGTGGAGATCAGAGGACGTGGAGAAGCAGGCCATCTGCACTGTAACAAAGTTAACACTCTTGTTTGAGATTCCCAGAAAATGTCTGGGGGAAGGAAGGAGGCTCAAGGTCATATAGATTCAGGCCTTGAGACTGGATCATTGCTGTCTTAACATAAAATATCTCTGCATGAAAGGAATGCTGTGTTGGCAGCCTTCACAGCAAATGATAATATCGCTGGAATTCTTGTTTCTCCGCTGCCAAAGGACTTCATGTGGATTCTCTGGGGTGATGGGGTTCTTCTCCCTTCTCATATCCCTACAGTGTCTTCATCTTTCTGTCCTGCTGCCCACAGTGTAGAGACGAAAGTTTGTTCTTCCAGTAGCCTGCTAGTCAACATCTGGGCCTAGTGAACTACACGGTCTCTGTCGTAGCCCCTCAGTGCTGTCCTCAAAGTTCCTGTGAGCAAATGGACATGGGTTGGTGACAGTCAGGCTTTATTCACAAAACAGGCTTTAGGGGATAGTTTGGCAATTCCTTCTGTAGAGTTTGCAGTGTGTGTGTGTGTGTGTGTGTGTGTGTGTGTGTGCACGCACGTGTGTGTGTATGTACACGTGTGCCTTTCGGTTTACTTCATTTGTTTGAACAGTTAATAAGAATTCTCATATGTCTATATACTTGGAAAGACATGTCTTGGTGAGCCTTCGCATTACCACTAATATTTCTAAAGATCTTTGACCTGTCCAGACAGCTTACATGAACTTGACACAGACTTATTCAGTCTAAACCCACAGACTTCAGATGGTTCATGTATATTCAAATTTGATGAGGACCCGATGGCAACAGAATGCATGTGAACCAACCAAGGATCTACTTCTGTCTCTGTCTTGAAAACTTGGGCAAGTACCCCACACAAGTTTTCATTGTTTCCGGCCTGGAATCAGGGACTACACATTAATATACCTACAGGATCCTGGCAGGTGAGGTGCACGTGAGGCAGGACCCTAAATAAGGGGTGGGCATGAGCAGGATGGACCAAAACGTACGTACCCAGTCTGGTGCATGATAGCAACTGCCCTACCTGAAGACAGAGCCACTGTTCTCTGGCTTCTCATGAGACATTATTTAGTTGAAATTAGTGTGTGTGTGTGTGTGTGTGTGTGTGTGTGTGTGTGTGTGTGTGTGTGCGTGTACGTGTGCGCATGTGCGTGTGCCTGTGCCTGTGCATGTGTGTGTGTTTCTGGGACAAAAAGGACTAGGGTCTTTGTAGATTCTGGGTCTTCATCCTTTAGCCTGTCGAGTACTAGAGTTCCAGGCATTTGACCTTGTGCCCACGTATTCCAATTTCTGAATGTAAACAATTCAATGGAAGGGAGTGACTTTGACACCCATGAAGCAGATATGGCCCCAGTCTTCAACCTCCACAGAGGCACAGCAGAGGTCACAATGCAGACAGTATGGAAGGGTCTGTCAGGCTCCCACCATGAGCTCCTGGGAAGGTCAACCAGCCTTTGTGATGATCTCTAGCAGTTTGCCCCTGCCAGCTGGGCAAGGGGTCCCCATGGTGTTGATCTGTTTACCAAGACAGAGGAAGAGTTTGTGATCATTGCTCAAGAAAACTCTGGAAAGCAGCACAAGGAACAATTCTTTCCTCTACCATGGCCCCATCTGCTTCATTTGAGAGCATGTGCGCCATTCCATATGTTGCTAGCATCCCGATCCCTCTGCTAAGCCCATTGGCCTCCTCCCTGGGGCACATAGAGAACATGACTGGCTAGGGATTCTTAGCTTTCTTGTACTGTGTTAAGTTCATTAAATCCTGCACTTTCCCCCAACCTCCAATAAATTATCTTTTTCCTTCTCCCACTCCCCTACTTCATGGGGAGAAGATTTTCTTGAAATAATTTCCCACCGTTTCTCTTTTATTTTTAATTTCGTTAGGGGGCCCAGCCAGCTGTGCAGCCCGGCCACTTTCCCAGCCTTGTGTGAGCATCATTTTACATAGTTCTGCTCAGGTCCAAGAAAACCAAACAAAGCCTAATCCTCCTGGAGAGAGCCAGGCCTCCCAACAGATGCATGGGTGTCTCCCCCAGCAGCCTTCCAAAGGAGCAGCCAGGAACACCTCCCTCACTGCTGGGCTCAGCAGTTTCTTCCAAGGGTCCTGGATACGTGGCCCCCAAAGGAGGGTTGATCCTCAGACAGATTCTACTAGACTTCCCACAAAGATCACTGCAGCTTAGTGGTGTAAAAACAGACCCCAGAACCACCAGCCACCACAGAGAGACCAAGCTCTCCTTCCCACAGTGGCTGCTTCTCCCAGACCTCCCCTTCTCCATCTTCTCAGCTGGCCTTCTGCCTTATGGTCTCCACAGACCAGCTAGAACAGCAGCAGCAAGCAACAGAGCAATGAGCTTTCTGGAACTGGTCTCCAGGTATCTGGAGTTATCTCAGCAGAGGGTAACAAGAAGGTAGCTAATTCAGTGCCTAAGAATGTGGATCCCACCCAGTAAGGCCTTACCATAGACTTCCTGACCCAACACACAGCAAACGAGCAGTCCTAGGTTTCCCAGAGCCTGCTTCTTTCTTCTTCTCTTTGAATGTCTTTATTGGCGGCTCAGGGAAGTGGGCTCCTTCTACTCCATGATCTTTTCAGTTTCTTCTTTACATCTATCCGTGGCATTCATCTCTGATTACCCAGAATTCTCCATAATCCTGGGAACATCTTTGACCCTGGTGGAAGCTCAACAGTCAAAGTCAAGCCACCTTCAGGAACCCTAGGAGTTTCCAAGACTGACCACTCAAACCCACAGCCAGTGAGAGAAAGAGGATTGAATCCTGGGAACAATGTTAGCAAGACTTGGTGGTAACAGTCTCCCCCATGGGCCTTAGCCATGGCTGGGGGTAACAGTCCTTCCATGAGCCTAGAACATGACACTGCCACTTCTTGGCCTCTGAATACCGCTGTAGTGTCCGGTGGAGATCCGCTAGCTTTCAAAACTTCCAGCCAAAGGGGAAATCTCAATCTTGTATAGCTTTTATCCTTAAAATACTTAATTAAAGTGTCCATCTAGGGTTATATGGCCAATCTCTGAAATATGACCACAGCTATAAAATTATCCTAACAATGTACTGCTGGATTAATTTGAAGAAGTTCTATACACAATCACTTCATGTAGCGGGGTGAAGGAGCCCAGGGAAACCAACATGTGAAATTCAATATAGTTGGACCAAAATGGCGATGGTCTCCTGGGTGGGAAACAAAGATCCTGTGCTGTATTCATACGGCAAGTGAAGTGTTGGTAAGATTCCCGCCTGTTATCCCAAACAAGTCAGGCTCAGGCACAGTCCCAACATGTCAAAGAGTAATAGTTAAAAGTCAAGGAAAAAATGTGTTGGGAAGAGGAGCAGAGAGGCTCCAGTGACCCCCTCAACCTGCCTTTGGGACAGGGGCATGAACTTTAGTTTAAATAGAGGATTAGAACATGGGACAGGAAGTGTACACCATTCATCAGTCTTGACCCTGGTGTGGTCCTGCCCATTATTGCCTCTGCTCTGCTCCTACAAGGTAGTTGACAAGCCAATAAGCTGTTACCATGTTAGTCTCTGGTATTCCCTTTGTTCCTGCAAAATGAATATTCAGCAGGGTGAAGTTTCCCTATCGTAGGTAAATGTTCTCATCCTGGTGATCTGCAGAGTCTGCAGTATCTGGAGTTCTCAGTAAAGTTCAGGTTAGTAGAATACATTATTTCCGGGTATGTATTCGGCCTCCCAGGGAGATGAGTTAGACATTCCTGAGTGACCTAACATGCCTGTCAAGGGTCAGAGTCTGACTCACAGTAAAGAAGACAGACCACTCACTGAAGGCAAAGGCGAAGGCTCCCAACCACTTCTAGGCCCTTATGGGCCTAAGTAAGAAGTCAGCACTTTGCAGGAAAAGTGGCAGCTGGGCACCTGCTGTACACCCCAGCACCCCCAGAAACACCTTCAGACCCGTGGTCTCAGAGCTGGCCAGCAGAGATTTCTGCTGTCACACACAGGAGGCATTTCTCAGTTGTGCTTCATGAAGACACGCAGCCAAGGTTCTCCAGCGAAGTAGCAGCCATTGAGGAGTCTCAGGTTCTCAAAGTCACTCCTAGCTTTGACCCTCACAGAACTGGGTTTGGGTTCTAGAAGCAAGAGGGAACGGAGGTAAGGACCATGCAAGAAGCTGGCAAGTAATGTGGTTCCTCTGGTGGCCTCGATGGAGTCTCCTGGCTTTATCTCCCATCCCAACATCTTCTGATGTGATGGTTAACTTAAAGCATTGATGGCATTGAAACCACTAGGACATTAATGACACACATATTTGGTTGTGCCCATCAGCGCTTTTCTAAAGAGGAGCAGAGACCTGTCCTGAACACTGGCAGCATTACCTGCTGGGCTAGGGTACCAAGCCCAATGAAAAGGAAGGTGGGACGGGCTTTCCCTTCTCAACTTCCTGACCTGCAGAGATGTTTGCAGGCAGCATCTCTGCCCACTGCCATAAAGCTGTCTGGTGCTGTGACTACCCCTTCGCACCGTGAGCTGCAGTCAGTCTTTTCTTCCCTTAATGTGTATCTCAGCACATACATGACCGTAACAATGAGAACAGGCTACACTTGACTTCATACAACCTTTCTAACAGATGATCTTGAAAGCTCAGATATTGCAAACTCCAGAAAAACATGGCAGCGGCGGGGGGGGGTGGAGGGTTGGGGGTGGTTTGAGATATCTTTCCGAGTGAAAGAGTTGAGTCTGAAAAAGAGACAGGCTACAGGATTCTGTCTACAAACAATGCTAGAAAATTTAAAGTTAGGGAGATGGTTCAAAGGTAAGGATGGGGAAGCACTTAGGTGGAGCACTCAGGTGGAGCACTGAATTGCTCTCCCACAGAGACCCCCTTCTGCGGGATGCATGGCATTACACAGATGTCAAAACCTATGGGATATGTAACACCAAGAGCCAGCCCTGTTGGTGACGATGGACTTGATCTACAATAATGACTCCATGTTGGCCATCAGCCACAACAAAGGCTTTACAAATCCAAAATGTCAGCCCAAGGAAAATGAGGAGGGTATAAGGTATTTGTGGAGAGCCATTATACACCATCCAACTTTTCTCTAATGTAAAACTGCTCTTAGAAAAACTCAAGTCTTGCCAGGCCTGGTGGCTGTGACTCCAATGAGTTGGAAGACTGAGGCAGGAAGATTGCAAGTTATTTTGGCCACAGAGTAAATTCATAGCCAGCTTGGGTGATTTAATGAGTAAATAAAATAAAGAGTAAGAAGACTGGGGATGCGGCTCGGTGGTAGAGCTTTGGCCTAGCATGCACAAAGCCCCAAGTTGAAACTCCAGTAGAAATCCAATGAAGTCTTGCAGAAGAGGCCTAGAGGCCGGCAGTTCACCTCTGTATCTCTGCTCCCTTCCAGGAGGCTCTTATCTGGCTTACCACAATTAATTATGTCATCCAATGAAACCTTCCTCATTACCCAGCATGAACTCACTCCAGGCCCCACATTCTCCTTGGCCCATGCCCTCCTTCTTTGGCCATACTCTTTCCTGGTTTCAGGCTTCATCTGTAAGTGGACTTCCTTAGTTTCACTGTTTCACTCGATCTAGTGATAAACCCAGGTCACAGCTCAGCAAGACTAGCCATGAAGGTTTCTTCCCAGGCATACAGGCCTCTTCAAAATATGGCCCAGTGCTCTCGCTTATCCTAGAATGGCTCACTTGCCTCAGTGGTTCTCAGAGAAGCCCCTGACTTCCCGTGCTACACCCTGGCACTCAGCATGGCATAGTCAGTCCTGGTGACAGACAGTGGCAACTTCTTACAGAACACCACACAGGTAACAGAGAGCCTGGGACAGAAGTAAGACTGTATCCTCAGCCATGGCGACCTGCCTCTTCCAGTCAGCCATGCTTCCTGACCCAAAGGCTCCACAGCCTCTCCAAAGAGCGCCACCAGCTGGAGACATGGGCCGCAGGGCTGTGAAGGGCATTCTAGTAAAACCCTAGTAGTCATCTCTGGGTGTCAGCTTGAGCCCCACCTCCCCCCAACCCCAGTGCCTGGATGAAAAGAGAAGACAGATGTTTCAGTCATTGCCATTCAGCATCTGAGCCTGTAGGGTGGTCACAAGAGCCCTATCCAGAAGGGCCAATTGTGTAGTACTGCTGAGGACTTCAAAGTTAGGATAGACACCTCTAAATGCGATCATGATTTGTACCCTCCTGGCCCCACCACCAGAGTCTCCACAGCTGGAAACTTCATCCCTTTGTTATCCTTAGCTCCCTTTCAAAGGTGGTCATGAGTCTCCTCCACCCCTGTAAAATAGCATTTCCTGTTCTAAGGTGGGTTTGAATACTCAATTTAAGCATTTGCTTTGAGTGGGGAGTAGGTCTGCAGAGATAGCTCATGGCTCAGTCAATAAAGCTTCTGCCACATAAGCATGAAGACCTTGTACTCAGGTAAGAAAAGATAGGTGTAGTGGTCTGCACCTGTGATCCCAGTGAGGAGGCAGGCAGAGCAGCTTCCCTGGGGCTTGATGGCCAGCCAACCAAGCTTAGCTCCAGATTCAGTGAGAGGATATCTAAAAAAAAAAAAAGTGAACAATGAAGAAAGACACCTGATATTGACTTCTGACCTCCAAAGGCATGTGCACATGTGCATGCGTGCGCGCGCACACACACACACACACACACCCATCCATCCTTCCTTCCTTTCTGGTGATCCAGTGATAGGACCTTTCAAAACAATATTAATGTTCATATGTAGCCTTTATTAAAGGCTTTATTCTAAAAATCATAAACCCTGAGAATAAGGAATTAATTATGCGTTGGAAAAGTCAGGATGGACTCAGGAGTGGGTAGAGCCCAAGCCCTAACCTTAAAGTTCCAAACTCCATGACGAGGACTTGGCACATATGACAAGGCCTAAGACTTATCAGAGCAGCAGCAATTGCAGGACTCTGATTTATACAGCCTGCACCCAGCAGGTCCTTTGAAGATGGAAGGTGGTGCCCTGGGCCTAGGGTGCAAGCAAGGAAAGACTAGAAAAAAACAAAAGCAAACATTTTTTCCCGAGGCCTCCAGGGGGCGCTCTCTTGCAGCTGCTTGGCTCCTAGGAACTTGGACCTCTGCAAAGGGGATGGTGTTGGCAGTAAAATAACAGATTTGTGGTATCTCAAGCCCTTCCATCTGTAGTTCTCCAAACTGTGGCATGGAGAGACCAATACATGTGTCTATTTGCGAGAATTCATTGGTATACATTCCCAGTCTCTGGGTCTGGCTTTTTGGTCAGTGCCCAACACCAATGGCTACTCTAGGGTTTTTAGTGGGGTTCTCTGAATACAGTGGGGGTGTTCAGAGCATCTTGGACACAGAGTGAACAGAAATCAGGCCTGTGGTGACCACCGGAAGTATCATTAGCCTTTGCTCCATACTTCCCAGAGGTACCTACTGCCATGTAAATGCTGTAGTTCAGAACAAAACTGTACGAATTAATAAACTGTTGTTTCTGTGTTACTTAACTGTGCAACACATTCCCAGAGAAGCACCCAGAAACACTGTCTACCTACAGGAGTTAAGAGTGGGTGCTTTTCTTAAGGGAGGACCGGTTTCTGGAGTGGGCTATGGGTGCCTAGGCTGTGGTGCCTCGGGCATGCGGGTGATGGAGGGTGAAGTTCCCCCCAGCCACGGTCCCTTCCTCCCATGTTAAATGCAAACACATGTCAGAGGCAGAACCAGCAGAGGGGCTGCTGAAACCGGAGCCCTTTGAGTACGGCTCGGCAGGTCTGGGGGTGAGAGCTCTTGTGAGCCTTTGAAATTTCCCAGGCAGAGGCTGCAGCAGGAGTTCAGGGTGGTTGATTAGCTGGAAGGAAAACAGAGGTGAGGAGAGACAGCTCTGGTAAACGATGCATCTCCCCTGGCCCCCTTACCCTCAAATCCTGGACTAATTTTCAGGAAACTTACCTCCTTAACTACCTAATTGTTGCTAAGTGACATTTGGAGAGCTCAAAGAGGCCTGGCCAGGGGTTCAGGGCCCCCCACCCCTCCCTCCCCACCCCTGGGGAGGCCCCAGGGCGGTGGGAGGAAAAAGTATGGCTCAGCTCAGGCGCCAGATCCTGGCCCTGCGAAGCTTTCCCACTCAATGGGGGTCAGCTGGGTCTCTCGGGAATTCAGAGGGGAGCAGATGCCAAGCGCTGGAAACCAGGAGATGAGAAAACTGCAGGCTGTGAGCGATTGCCTTGGAAACCAGGACTGGAAGGTTCTGGAACATTCGAATCCTTCCAGTGCAGCATCTCTAGATGGCACTAGAGCGCTTTCACAAGCCTCCTGCTGCAGACACTTTAATGGAAAAGGCTAGATTCTTTATTTTTTACTGCGCAACAAACTGCCTTTTTTTTTTTTT
>NW_022196897.1:161256487-161271256 GCF_008632895.1 Mastomys coucha | reverse complement strand
TTTTTTTTTTTTTCAATGTTCTGAGGTTGTTTTTCACAGTGATGAAAAAAAAAATAACAAAAGACCGGATGGAGCCACTTACCTTGCCTGCGTGGGGATCAGAGTTCTCCCTTTGCTTAGCTGGAAGTGGGGGGGTCTGTTTACCCTTCCGAGACAGAAAAACAGAAAACCCGGATTTTTTTCTCTGTCTCTCTAGCCATGAGCCCTGCTTTAACAAATGAAGCGCTGTAGCCCCCTTTACATGGGGTTTCATGGATGGAGAACTCCGGGTTGGGGTTTGGGGTTGGGGGCTCACACTACAGCATCTAGTCACTGAGGCCATTTTGTTCTGCTTCCAGGCTGATATTAAACCAGTACAACAGACCAACTGTTGGGAAGGCTTCCTGCAGTATAGTCCACAGGTGCTCTCCTGACAGGAGCCCATTGTGATCTTGCTAGTCGTTGACTCTGCATTTGAGCAACAGGCAGAGGTGCTGCCCAGGTGCCCTCCTGAATCCTGGGGTTTCTTCTGAGCATCTTGAAGGTGACCCTTGACATGGCAGCCACAGATGCAGCATCTGGAATCGTCTGCCAAGTCTCACAGGGAAAGGGACAGGCAAGAAACTGGCTCTAGCAGAATGTTTAGGAGCTGAAGATTCCAGGTTATTAAATGTTAAAAAAACATATGGAAATTCAGATGTTGCTCTTTTGTGCCCCAAGAAGGTGAGGTTTGTCAGGCTAAAAGCCTTTTCTGAGTTTGCCACAAATTCCCTTGACATCAATGCCAAAGGGGGGTTGTCCCCTGACCCTGAATTTCAAATGTTTGCTCAAACCACTTGCTTCAGAGAACCAAGAAAATCCAGCCTGATCCGGTTAGCTGCACAGAAAGCCTTTCTTTCTCTGAGGGTCTGAGTCGGCCATTCCAGGGCTGCCTCTGGTCCTGTGGAGAGCTGGTGGCTGCTAAGGTGAGCACACTCCAGGCAGGACCCAGTAGCCCTCTGAGTCAGAGTTCAAGCTGGCCTGCTTCTCTTCAGATGTGTTCCTGAGCACGGCACCATACCTCTCCCCAGTCAGTAAAACGGGCTGATGATGTTCCCTGTAGCCTCAAAGACCCTTAACCTCTGCTAAAGGTGACAGTTAAAAATGTCTCTGTCACCACAGCCTGCCTTACCAGAAAGTGGCCCCTCAAGCATTGTGAAGGGTCAGAGCACTGTTAAGTGTTTCTGAGGAGCCACTGTAGCTTTAATGAGATGCCCTTGGGGTATGTGGGATAGCTCAGCTGGTAGGGCATTCCAGGAAGCATGGGAAGCAAGCTGGATTCCCAGAGGTGGTAGGATAGCCAGAAAGAGTGTTAAATTCCTGTAATTCCAGTGCTGGGAGGCAGAGACAGGAGGATTGCTGGGGCTCACTGAGGAGCCAGCGTAGCTAGAGGTTTAGGATCAGTGAGAAGCCCTGTTTCCAAGGATAAGGTGGATAGCCAGGCATGGGAGCACACACTTTTAAATCTCAATCCCATCACGTGTGAGGCAGAAACCATTGGGAGTTTGATGCCAGCTTGGTCTATGTTGCAAGTTCCAGACCAGCTAGGGCTACACAGTCAGGCTGGCTGGCTGATTGTGTTTTGTGCGTCTGTCTGCCTGCTTCTCTCTCTCTCTCAATCTCTCTCTCTCTCTCTCTCTCTCTCTCTCTCTCTCTCTCTCTCTCTCTCTCTCTCTCTCTCTCTCTCTCTCTCTGTCTCTCTGTCTCTGTCTCTGTCTCTGTCTCTCTCTGTCTCTGTCTCTCTCTCTCACACACACACACAATACACACACACACACACATACAACAACAAACAACTCCCCCCCCCCAAACCCTAAACAACAATAAAAACTAAAATTAACAAAACAAGAAGGCAGAGTCATTGAGGAAGACACTGGACTCTCCATGCATGAAAGGGCAAACCCCACACAGACACACAAAGAAAAGAAAACGGGTGGACAGAAAGAAAAAGCCCTTGGGGTTGAGAGTTAAGGGGACACAGGGCTGCACAGAGGCCTTGAGCCTGGGCTGACTGGTCCTGAGTTCCTCTCGGTGAGGCCCCTGAAGGGGACACAGGCCTGAGCATAGGCCTTGGAGCCTGGGCTGACTGACTGGTCCTGAGCTCCCCTCCGTGAGGCCCCTGACTTGCCAACTGCTCTCTGGACCCCATGTCTGCTCAGCGCCCAGCATACCTGAGAGTGGTCGATGAGGAAGGGCGATCTGTGTATTCAAAGATCCTGTCACAGACTTGAGGCTTCACACAACCTAACGGGGCTGCCCTGTGCTGGTACACAGGAAAGAAGGAGTGCTCCTTCTCACACGTCGCTACCTCCTTTGCATGGGAGATGCCGCAAGCTCTTTAGGACCCAGATCAGATCCCAGCCCAGACACATGGTGACCACTTCCACAGACTGCCATTCTTGGTACCAGGTAATTTCCTTTTGGGACAGTGATTAGGTAGGAATAGAACCCTCCCCAAAGAGAAACCACAGAGTTTTCCCACAGGCCTTGACTTGGGTGAGGAGGCCGGGATGGTCATCCTGGGAGGACCACAACCAGAATGTAGACACAGCAGCTGGACACAGGCATACCAAGCCCAGGACAGAGGAGGAGGGATGAGCATCAGGGAGGACAGAAGAGAGAAGATTGTCCAGAGCTCATTCTGCTTAGGAGGCCACGTCTCATGCTTGGTTGACCAACTGTGGGCCAACCCTGCCTCTGGCCTGTTTCTGAGGGCTAGCCATATTCACCCCGTTTCATGATACGGTTGTTTGGGGCGAAGGCCCAGATGGAGCCACAATTTGTGACACATGTCTTCATGGGAAACTAAGGATCCAGCCATGCTGAGTCAGTTCCCAGAAGCGGAAGGTGGGAGTGGGGAGGGTTAAGCCCCAGCAGCTGGTACAGCTTCTGTACTAGGGCCAGGGGGGCCTAGAGAGGGCCCTTGATCCAGGCAACCGTGGATAGGAGCCTGATTTCTCCAATGAGGGGCAGTCAGCCATGGCAGGGCAGATACTCGGAAGCATCAATTCTGCATCAACATTGGGAAGAGGATAAATGAGCCGGGTGCTGACAGCAGAGGCAACGGTGGGCAGGCCCCGCATGCTTACCTCAGCTTAGCCCGCTGCAGGCACATTGGCCCCCACCCTGGGGGCTGTGAATAAACACTAGTCAGCTTCTTTAGGGGCAACTTTATTTGCTGAACCAACATGAATCCTCCTGACAGGTTTTTTCTAGATTGCTCTTGATGGAGGCTAGGGGCCTCTCAAACAATCACCATCTACATTTACTTTAAAAGCCAACCTCTCTCCCTTTTGCCCTGGCCCCCACCTCTGTCTCATTAATGGGACTTGAAGATAGATGTCGGTTTTAAACTTTATCTCTATGAATATCTCAGACGTCAGTCTCAGGAAAGACAAGGTCCTCTTAACTGTTGCCTCAGCAGAGCGTTTGGTATTCATCTTACTTGAATGTGCTGTAGACCCAGTTATCCACCAGGAATTTTATCTTCTTGTAGATATTTTTTGTTTGTTTGTTGTTATCTGGGGGTGAGGGGGTCAGGGACCTACCACAGCATGGAGTGGCTCTCTACATAGCGTCCAGGGAATCAAACTCAGCTCCCCAGGATGCATCCTTGCATGGCAAGTGTCCTTACCCACGGGGCCACGGGGCCATCTCTCCAGTCTACAAGCATTCTTTCGTTCTTTCCCAACCCATTGGGTAATGGGTTTGCTTTATTCTCACAGTCGACAGAGGGAACAAGGTTTTCTTGTTTCTTTCCAAGCTTGTCAAGTTCTGTGGCTGTTGGTAATCTAGAAGGTTCTACCCACTGCTTTATAAGGTCACTGACAAGAATTTAGATGCGCATGGAGGTCTCCTTGATTAGAGGAATCTCTTCTTTCTGATGAATACACTTGTCTCCAATGAGTTCTGCCTGGTGGAGGCCGATGAGGCTGGGGAGGTTCAGTTTGATGTCCAGCACCCACGTAATATCTAGATGTAGCAATGTATGCAGAGACAGGTAGATCTGGAGTTGGATGGCCAGCCAGTATAATTGAATCTACCAGCCTCAGGTTGGAGATGAGATCCCAAAGTGGGTGGAATTTGGGGAATGACACCTGATGTTGTCCTCTGGCCTCCATACATGCATGTGTGTGAATATCTACACACATGGACAGAAGCTTGTACACACAGCTGTACACATTAACACCTTTCCCAAGACATGATTGGTTGGGTTGTTGTGTAAACTTTCTGGCTCACTTTTAAAGATGGCTCAAAAACAACATGGTGCATGGCATGCTGGAGTTGAAGTTGAAAACTGGTGCCAAGTCATGGTCAAGAAGAGAGATGGCAGGTCATGGTTGGGACCCATGGGTGGACACAACTCCGTTTCTCTTCTGGATGGGGGTCCATGTTGGTCTTCGTCAGCTGTCTCACATTGCTCCCTCCCTGTTGGTGAAACAATGACTCCAGAGCTCAGACATTAAGATCCAGAGGACCCCCTCTTCTGGAAGCATGAGCCATCTTCCAGCCTGGAGTTAGGGAGCAACATGAGAAGACCAGAGCCCAGCACGCCTGAACCTGCTGCCCCGAGGCACACATCACTTGCTTGACAGTGAGCAATTGTGACCTTTTTGGCTTCGCTCTTACTGACGGCAAGCTGGCGGCGGATATGGTTAAACTGAAGGTGAGGCTTGGGGATATTTCCCACTGCCTGAAGAAGTGAGGTTGGAGACATCTCTCCCCTACCCCCTCCACCATGTCTTCCGCCTGCTTCTGTCACCACAGACCCTTCATTCACACCCAGCTCCGAGTACCACCACGCTCTTGAATCAAAACAGCTTGTACTCTGTCACCGGAGTGCCACCCCCACCCTTGTCCTAGCTTCCTAGGTGGTATTCTGAGCCTATGTGTGTATAATTAAAACGAGTCCTACACAATTATAACCAACAGAACCTAAGCCTTATTCTGGGAGGCATTATTAGAGCCCCCCCCCAAACAAAACCTAGATTTGAAAAACATAATTTTTTTCCACCCAGGCACCATCTGTCAAAAACAAATAAATGTTATGTATGAAGAAGTTCAATGCACATTCATGAACTTCTAAATTAAAGAACATTAGAAACAAAACCCCATGCAGTGCGTTCAATAAATAAATGCATATGTGTGCACCTGTCAAAAGTCAGACATCAGGAGGGGCGGGCAGGGCACCCAACTGGGCGAAGAAGTAGAGGGGAAAAGAGGATTAAGAAGCAAGCTAACGACACACTCCCTCGTGGGACTGCTGTCACCAATGCAGGCACTTCACAGATACAGAGGAAGTTCTCTGAGGACTTGTGGTTGTGATTTCAGGATGGAGCATGGGCCCAGGATACAGTAGACACTCAAGCATTGCTGCAGAATACAGTAGGCACACAACCATTGCAAAACAGAAAACGCTCTGTTTCCTTTTGTAGCCAAATGAATTCAGCTGTGACCCTTGACATTACCCATGTGACAGAGGTCTGTCATAGCTTACCTTTGGGGGTGGGACGGAATCTGTGATGGTGCTTCCAGGGACAGGCTACAAGGGTTTAGAATTTAGAGAATTCACGCCTCCATAAATTGTTGGGAAGTGCTCAAAGATAGGAGGTGGGACCTGGTTGGAGGAAGGAGGCCAGTAAAGTCCTGTCTTGGGACTTGTGTCTTGCTATGGCTTCTTCCTGTATGTCCTCTGCATCACCTTGTCTGCCTTCATGGATCCCCTTCACTGCAGCGCTCCATCCATGTAGAGATAGGGAAGCTGAGACGCCTGAAGGCAAATGGCTTGCTCCCTTACTCAGGTAAGGGGAAAGCAAGAACTGGAGCCCAGTCTGTGGCTCCACTACACAGTAGAGCTTCCCTTGTAAATCATCGAGGTCCGGCTCTTGGTTTTGGGGTGGGGATCGGGACGGGGCAAATGTGTTAGACCATTAGTTGGGAGCCTCACCTTCTCCCCTAAACGTCAGCACTTGAGATTTGAAACAAGCCTGTTTTCTTGAGTGTCTCAAGGAGGCTGTCTGAACCCCACGAGGCAGGGCCTGGTTGACTACAAAAGGGAAGGCTGATAGAAGTTTCAGGAAAAATCCGTTACACCCGTAGGAAAGAGTATTTCCCAGGAAGAACTGCAGGGGACTTGGCTCCGAACTGGAGGCCCTTTGGATGAGAGAACAGTTATCTCCGGGAACGGCTTGCCTGAGGCAGACTGCCTGATTGCAGTTACTCTGGCGGCCACGTGAATGCGCTGTTGTGCAGCGAGTGAGCGAGGCCAGTGGGGGAGGCGCATACCGTTGGGACTGCGGACCCTCTTTCTGCCTGGCTCTCAGTCCAGGTCTGGTGCAAAAGTTGTGACTGACAGCATGGCCCCCTACAGAAGCCAGATGCTGGGGGGCCTGGGAGGGAGGGGAGGTTCTGTGGGGATCCTACCCTACCAAGGCTGAGACCCCTTCCCCAACCTGTCAGTTCTGTTTACAGCCCAGCGTTCTTGGGGGGTAGTGATCTGAGTGAATCTGAGCCTAGCCGCACTGCAGTGGAAGGGAGGTGGGCGGTGAGAGAGTCCCGTCCCCTTTGCGCAGTGGCATCTAGCAGGGAGGGATCCTCAGAGTACCATGACCCTGTGGTTTCTTTGGCACAGACCAGTTCCCCCCTTTACCGTGCCCCCCACCCCATCCCCGGGTCCAGTACTGTTAGGGGGTGAGTAGTCGGGGCCCCAGAGAGATGTGCTGCAGTCCCCTTGTGCTAGGAAGGACACAGCTTACCGTGTGCTGTAGCACAGGCTTTGGGCCTGGACAATGACGCAGTATATTTTTCAGTTGGAAAGAAAAAGATGAGAGAGAGAGAGAGAGAGAGAGAGAGAGAGAGAGAGAGAGAGAGAGAGAGGTGCAAATACACATAGACCATGGATATGTGTGTGCGTGGCAGGGTGGGAGTGGGGTGTAGAAAACCTATGTACCTGTTAGGAAACCAGAAGAGACCCAAGCCCCCTTCCCCTCCTCCTGGAGGTTCAGAACTGGGATTTTCAGGCTTCTAGTCCCAGCTAAGGGTTAAAGAAGCTCCTCACAGCTCCTGCCCGCTCTAGACTGCCAGTGGCAGGGGGCAAGAAACCGTAATTTTTTTCACCAGAGGGAGAGTGTGACAGGGAAAGAGAAAGATTAATTTTCTTCAAGGACACACACACACACACACACACACACACACACACACACTTGAATGTTTTCTTATGTGCAGGAAGAGACAAACCAACACATTTCATGTGTCTTTGTGCATACATAAAAAAGGCTGGAGCTGAAGACAGAGTGTGTACGTGTGCTTTTCCAAGTTGGTGTGTGATTCTTGGCTGCAGTAGTGGAAATCTTCCCAAGAGGACATTTTCTGCCTAGACACACACACACACACACACACACACACACACACACACACACACGCAATGCGTACTTCATCAGTTTCTCCGGAAGTGTGCAGTTAATGAGAGGGTAGGGGATTGATAGAGACCTAAGTGGTGTGTGTGTGTGTGTGTGTGTGTGTGTGTGTGTGTGTGTGTGTGTATGGTGTGTGTGTGTCGAGAGAGACAATGGAGAGACAGAGTGGTGAAAGATTTTTTTCCTCATTTAGAAAACAGTACCTTTCTAGTTTCTTGTTTTTGTTTGTTTTTCAGCTCATGGGAGACAGATTCGGAATGATACTTTTCGGTTAAAAACACACATGAGCACACAGTGTCAGGTCTGTGTGCTCACATCTCATGTGTGTTATTTGGGGGAAGGAGAGTTATTTGATCTCAGGCCCCAAAACAAAAATTTCCATTTTCACTCAGAAATTCACTTTTTAAAAATCACCATGCAGAACCCCCCCTCCCCATGAGAAGCAAAAGCCTGTTTCCCCACACCCCTCTCCAGAGATGAGAAGCTTTAGAGGGAGAGAACAACAGCCACAAAATCTGTTCTGCCTGGGAAGCCACTGTGTGTCTGTGAGCCGGGAATTATAAAGTATAGCTCTTCTAGTGGGGTCCACAGAGCCACGAGGACACAGACTGGCTGCCCAGGGGCACACATGTGTGTGAATCCGTTGAGGCCGTGTGGCTGCATCTGCACAGGCTCTGTGTACGTTTCCCCCGTACGGACAAGCAGTGCTTGTTTTTCTGCCTGCAGGAAGAGGGGGTCTGACACACGGCGGTGCACACTCCCCGGTGCACACTCCCCTCCTGTGGAGGGGTGTGTGTGGGAAAACAGGCTTTTGTTTCTCATGGGGAGGGGGTGTTCTGCATGGTGATTTTTAAAAAGTGAATTTCTGAGTGAAAATGGAAATTTTTGTTTCGGGACCTGAGATAAACATCTTTTAAATCTCTGCAAGCCAAGACACAAGACACAGCCTCTGTCTGTTCTCCAAGTGGCAAAATCAGAGAACACGACTGCTTGGTGTGTACACACACATGTATGTATGTTGGGTGTTTTTTCTTTCTTGAGAAATAATGTGCTTTCTACTATATTCAGGGAGTAAGCTCAGCACAGATTTTTTTTTTTTTAAATCACAACCACAAGCACAGGCACAATTCTCTCTCTCCCTTTGTCCCCTCACCGGTGTGTGGGGGGGGGGAGAAGGAAATATTTTTTGCCCCGACGGCCAATCTCCAGAGAGGGGCTTTTATGAAAGACAAAGGAAATCACTTTTGCCTGGAGACACACATTCTCCAGTGACACAGACCCTGCACCTCCTTGTCTCCTACCCCTGCCCCAGTAGCCTGCTTGTCTCACAAGAAACTTCCTTCCTTGAGTGTGTGAGAGACAGAGAGATGAAGACACAGAGAGTTGAGGGACAGTGAAGATTTTCTGCCTAGAGAAAGATGGTGTTTGGTTTGCAAAAGAGCGAGACCACCAAGGAACAATTCTCCACACGCATGCACACACACAGTTGCCAGGTGTGGGAAGGGAATGAGGTGGGGCTGCCTCTTGTAAATCCTGCTCTGTGTGAGGGTGGCTTGCTTCTCCCGGCCAGGAAGGGCTCCAGCCGAAGCCATTCAGGAGGGAGAGGTCGTTTCTGCAAACACTCCCAGAGATTCTTAGGAGCCGAGAATTGAAAGAGGGTCCATTTTTAATTGGCCACACTTGGTGGGCAGGGGGACATTTCTCTCAGAGTGTTTGTGAATGTGCATGGTGCATACCTGTGAGCACAGGGGGAGGAGAGCACAGATACACATACGCACGCTGTTCTTGCTGTAAGCCTGACAGACTGTCGGCCTCTGTGTGTGCCAGTGGTTTATTCTGCCTCGTGACAGGGGGTTTCAGACATGTTCAGACTGTGGGGCCATTTTTCTGCCTGGATAGACCCAGGAACTCCAGAGACACATGTGGGCTGTTAAGTGTTCTGGGTTACAGAGACAGATAACTCGTGAATGTGGGTGGTTTTCAACCTGGAGAAACTCATATGATGCATGTGGGAGGACAGAGACAAGTGGATAGTTTCTGCTTGTGTCAATGAGCAAAACACACACACACACACACACATTCTCTTTCTCTTGCATACCCTCTTTCTTGCACACAAACACATCCTCTGCCTCTCTGTCTCTCTCTTACACATACACTCTCTCTTTCTCTTGCACACACTCTTTTCTTGCTCACAAACACATTCTCTGTCTCTGTCTCTGTCTCTGTCTCTGTCTCTCTCTCTCACACACACACACACACACACTCCCATGAGGGGTGGTGGGGTAGAGGAGTGAGCAGGCTTTTTTTCTGATGTAGGGAGGATGTTGACAGGACCTGAACAGACATCCCTGAGAGACAGGTTGTTTTTCGGTTGCAAACATAAAATTTTCCATGTGCTGAGATGTGGCCTTTTGGGCAATGAAGCCGAGAAACTTGTGCAAGCTCTTGTGTGTGTCTGTTCCTCTGACATCTGACCTGTGCTTTCTCAAGTGTCCTGTCAAAGACAGGAAGAACACACCCACATGCATACACACTCTCACATACACACACCACACACACAAACACACACACATATACACTCTCACATACACACATGCTCACACACACACACACCACACTCACAAACAACACACACACTCCAATTTTCTGTAACAGAGAAGCACTTCTAGAGTTGATGGGGGGGGTCACGGGAAGCAATTAAGTAATATTCCTGCCTCTCTGCTATGTGTGTGTGTGAACATGTGCATGTGTATAATTGCTTTATATACTGGGCTGAACAGTAAAGAGATGTCATGGAGACAGACTCAAACATACCTTTTTCCCCTGAACACTCACAGTACACAGCTCCTGAGTGTAGGGGAGAGTGGCCTATGTCCTGCCTCCAGACACAGGAAAGACCCGAGGCTCCAGCCCGTACCTGTGTAAGGAGGAAGCCTCTTCCTGCGTGTGTGTGCTGGTATGTGTTTTTGAGACCATCTCTTCTGAGGACTGAAGTATACATAATTTTCCTGTCCTCAGGAAACACAAACAACCCAGATCAGAGGGTCTCTAGCCTGGCACAGCTGTGTGAGATGGTGCTGGGTCACACCCCAAGGAGAGAGGATGGAGACCAAAGCCAGCCCAGTCTCTGAGGGGACCCAAAACAACAACTGATTTTAGGGGTCTATCCTGCAGAGCAGTGGTTCTCAACCTTGCTAATGCCACAGCCCTTTAATATGGCTCCTTATGTTGTGGTGGCCACCAACCATGAGACTATTTTTGCTGCTGCTTTGTAACTGTGATTTTGCTACTGTTATGAATTGTAATGTAAATATCTGATATGTTGTGACCCACAAACTGAAAACCACTGCTGTAGAGACAGGAGCCAGGCGTGTCCACTGGTAACAAAACCTAAGACTTGTTGGCTGTCTATAAGAATGAGGGGCAGGGGAGACAGTAAAAAAAAAAAAAAAAAGCAAAAAACAAAAACCAGAGAAACAGAGATAGGCAGAGACAAAGACAGAAAGAGAGAGACAGAAATACAGACACACAGAAACCAGCAGAGACACAGAAAATAAGACAGAGAGATGGAGACAAAGACAGAGAAGTCCACAGGCACAAAGGCAGAGAGACAAACAGAGAGATGAAGAAAGACAAAGAGGGGCAGAAAGGGGCAGCGACAGAGAGATAGCAGAAGGATAAATAGCTGCTGTGTCTGGTGAGATCGTTCAGTGGGTAGAAGCGATTGCCAAGCAAACCTGAGTTCTAGTTTTGTAACCCCAGTAAAGGAGGAAGGAGAGAATCGACTACAGAGCTCCTCTATCCTCCTCATGTGTACCTCAAATAATTTTTTAAAGTTCTTAAGGATACTTGCTTTCCTGGGTCCTTTGGTGGGGCATGGCTGCTTCAGGGTTGTCTGTAAGTCAGAGGATCAGTTGCCTAGTTAGTAGGTCCTGGTGGGGCAGCTCTTCATTTACACAGTCTAGGATCCCAGCTAGGGAATGGCAACACCCGCAGTGGGCAGGTCTTCCTTAGCCAATTATCTCAATCAAGAGAATGCCCCACAGACGTTCCTGGAGCCCCACATTTCCAGTGATTCTAGATTCTGTCAATTTGACAACTAACTGTGGTGGTTTGAATATGCTTGGTCCAGGGAGTGGCACTATTAGGAGGTGTGGCCTTGTAGTAGTTGTGGCCTTGCTGGAGGAAGTGTGTCACTATTGAGGTAGGCTTTGACACACTCTTCCTAGCTTCCTAGAAGACAGGAGTCTTCTGTTTGCCTTCGTAACAAGCTGCAGAACTCTCAGCTCCTCCAGCACCATGCCTGCCGGGAAGCTGCCATGCTTCCTGCCATGCTGATAATGGACTGAATCCCTGAACCTGTAAGCTGGCCCCAATTAGATTTTTGCCTTTATAAGAGTTGCCTTGGTCATGATGTTTCTTCACAGCAATGGAAACCCTAGCTAGGACACTAAGTAACTCTTGTGGAAGAGATCATTTCTCCATGTGAAAGTAACTTCTGTGACCCCTGGAGCTGTAGCAGCCATCTTGTGGCTATAGGGATAGTGATACACAAGGGTGGGATGAATGTGACCTCTTGTATGTGACTCACCAGTCCCTGCTGTTGGAGTTGCTTAGAGCTGGCTGGTTCATAGACTCTCAGTGGATGTACCAGTTACATGTCATCACGACGACCTCCGACTGCAACATTTAATATAGCTCCTCATGTTGTGGTGATTCCCAACCATAAGATTATTTCTGCAGCTACTTCGTAAGTGTGATTTCGCTACTGTTATGAATTATAAATGTAAATGTAAATGTAATTGTAATGTAAATGTAACCCACCACTGCAGGTGGGTTGGTGTTTTGAACCAAGCAACGAGCTGGAGACCAAATTACCACGAGGGGACACTTTACAGTCTTATCTCTCGCTCCTCAGAATCTAAACGCTAGGAAGCTCCTCGGACAGAGCCCGTCCCTGTGGGTGTGGAGTCTCAGCTGTGGACAATGGCTCCATGCGCCCGTGACGGTGATGACTCTGATGGGTCCTTGGGTGGCTAAGGTGTTTTTTCACAGCAACTGGTTCTGCTGAACCTTAAGCCATGGCTACTCATTTCCTAGCAGGAGACAAGGGCTCCAAGGGCATCAGCAAGCTACCCACAGGTATAACACATGCTACTGAGATGTCACTGGTCAAGTTCAAGTTCAGATCTGTCTTATCTCATAGCCAGATTCAACATGGCTACTTGAGGTGCCCTTTAAAAACGTACACATCTCTATGTTCCGTCAGCAAGGGTCACCAGGACTGGGAGAAGGTCAGCAGCCATTGGCAGATGCAGTCGCTGCAGGGGTGAATGGGGGTGAGTTGGTCCTGAGAAGAAGAAAATGGGGTCAGAATGGCCTGAAAGCAAAGGGAGTGCTCCCAGACCCCTCGTGTTGGATGTCTGCACAGCGCTGGCCCCACGTAGGATCACACACATAAGAACTTCCTGTTTCAACCTGTGGACAGCTCTGGGCGAATGACAGCTTGTGATTGGCCCTGGGGTCCCAATTGCCTACAGGCATGTTGAAGTTGAGTACAACCTGTTCCTGGTTGAAGCCTGTGCCCTACAGTCCACATCCCCAAGCCTCTTGTGGTACCCTGTAGTCCTGCCAATAGGCCCAGCCACCATGTGAGTCACATTCTGAGACATTGGCATTATCCGCATTGTACAAAGGGCAAAGGTAAGCTCCAAAGGGGTCAAGCTGCCCACTTGAGGCCACCCTATCCATAAAAGGGAGAGTCTGGGTTTGTCTGCGACCTTAGAGTTGAAGAGGGAGGGAGGGGGCCAGAAGGAAGGGAGGGGAAGGGAAGGAGGGAAGGAGGGAGTAAGGAAAAAGAAAGAGAGGAAATGGAGTTTAATTAAGTTTGAATTTTAAATGCACAATGAATTTTTAAAAGTATACCCTATGCAATACTTTGCTGAAAAAAATCATTGCTGCCTTCTAGAAATTATAATTTAACATTTATCCACTACTGCTGCACACTCTAGCCTCCACCCACAGGACACTTGACAAAATACAAACCTCTACTGGGTTCGTTCATTTGACTCATGGCCCCACTTCTCTAAAAGGCCTTTCATTTTTCTCTGTCTGTATTTTTCTTCCACTCCTTTCTCCCACCTTCATTTTTCACACAGGGGAAGAGATCACCTCTCTTCTCAGTTGCTATGGGAATCTTTATGGGCCTAGGCAAGGCTGCTGCTCTCTGGGGACCGTGTATGTTCTTTCCCCTAGTTCTTGGCTGGCTATGGAACTTGTGAGCCTCTTAGCAATCTATCAATAGTCATTATGTGCAATGAGAACTTTGGAATATTGGTTTCTTTAAAAAGCATGGGGGTATTATAAGAATCTAGTTTCATTTTAATCCCAGATATGGGATATGGGTCTGCTTCAGATTGTCCACAGCAGTTGACTATGATTTGCTTTGTGCTCTGGCAAAGGTGTAATTTTTCCAGCTGCAGACAGTTTTTGCAGTTGTGTGAATTTTGGAATTCTGGGGATTTTTTTTAGAGGGTGTATAAATGTTAGGGCCCCCGAGAGGCAGGATGTGTTATTGGTTGTTGCTGGTTGTGGTTTGTTAAGTAGTCATGTGCCAAGAGGAAATAACAAGAAGAAATTAAATATCCCAAACGGTGAAGATCAAACTTGCCCTAAGGAACTTAACATCCCTAACCAGCAGGAAGTAGTCTGATGATAGTGTCACCCCCTTCCAGCCCCTGCCTTTATCCAGGGATCTTTTCCCTCTCTTATCTAGTGCTAGGGGGTTAGGGTAGAAGAAGAAATGGAGAAGGGGGAAATAAAGAAGAACCCAGAGAGTACCAAAAAGTCAGCCGTAAGACAGGCTACAACTGGACTCTCAAGAAAACTGACGTGGTACAGATGGGCGTGGTGAGTGGGATGGTTGGTAGGGTGTATGTATACGGGGAAGAATGGATGAAGGGATAGATGGGTGGATGGGTGGATAGGTGAGTGGATGGAAAAGAGGATGAAGAGATGGGTGGAAGATTGGATAGATGAGTGCATGGAAATATAGAATGTGTGTGTGTGTGTGTGTGTAGATGGATGGGGCAGGTGTATGGTGTATGTATGCATATGTACTGGCTGGTTTTGTGTGACAACTTGACACAAGCTGGAGTTATCACAGAGAAAGGAGTTTCCCTTGAAGAAACGCCTCCATGAGATCAGCTGTAAGGCATTTTCTCAATTAGTGATCAAGAGTGGAAGGGCCTAGCCCATTGTGGGTGGTACCATCCCCGGGCTGGTAGTCTTGGGTTCTATAAGAAAGCAAGCTGAGCAAGCCAGGGGAAGCAAGCCA
>NW_022196897.1:161253367-161256405 GCF_008632895.1 Mastomys coucha | reverse complement strand
CTGCTTCCTGACCTGCTTGAGTTCCAGTCCTGACTTCCTTTGGTGATGAACAGCAATGTGGAAGTGTACACTGAATAAACCCTTTCCTCCCCAACTTGCTTCTTGGTCATGATGTTTTGTGCAGAATAGAAACCCTGACTAAAACAGTATGTATGTATAGATGATGGATAAATGGTTGATAGATAGATGAATGGTCAATGAATAGATGAATGAGTGGATAAATGGACAGGCAGCTGGGTGGAAGATGAGTGACAGGATAGCTGAATGGTTGCACAGATAAATGAATAAACATTGTCATGCAAATTTGGCCTTACAAGTTAGAGGATAAAGCATGACAGTGAGTGCTGAAGGCAGCAAGACCCCAGCCCTTCTGGGTGTTCATAGGGTAGAGCCAGGGCTCCCCACCCTCTCTTTCTGGGAGGCTGTGGGTCTAGTGACTTTGTGTTTCTGCATCAGAAGATACTCATTTCCTCCCTAGGAGGGTTTGGAGTATCCTTTGGCTGGAGAGCATGCCCAGGGGATCTGGCTCTCCAGACCCTCTGACTGTCCTCTGCAGGCTCTGAGGGTTGCTGGCTGCATTTCAAGGAGATTCAGCAAGGCAGGCACACATGAACAGACTTTATCACATTGTCAAGAACTTAAAATTGCAGTCATTTGCATGACTTCACTTTAATTGCTGTAATAAATAATTTTTGGTTAATTAGGATGCATAAACTTATATATCATTTATTCACAAAAATAATTTGCAGGGAAAATTGATGTGTTTTTCCATTGGGCTTTCTCTGCAGGTCTTGCAAATCTGGATTAATAAACCATCACCCAAGCACTTGACTGTGAAGTATTTTCAGACCTACTGTGCATGGCTGTGTGCTAGCTTGGGGAGCCACTAACAGAAGAAAGCAAGAAAACATGAGGGTGGAGAATGATGCAAAGCACTATCAGTGCGGGCGTCATCTTCTCAACGTTCTTACTGTGTCTTCGAGCGAGTGACTTAAATGGCTCTGTGCCCCCTCTTCCTCATTAGCAGACAGTGTCATGGTTTGCACAGAACTCTCTGGAGGTGGCTCAGCACACATGTTCCTTTCTCTGGTAACTACGTTCTGATGTTTATTGGAGACTTATTTCTCTTACTTGGTACCTGAGGTTTGAGCAGGACATGAGAGGTCTTACAACCCATATCTGGATCAGTTTGCATGATTGGTTGAGGGAAGGGCATGTGACCAGATTACTCTATCAGAGATAATTCTGAGTCTGTTTTCCTCCCAGAGCCCTGTAATGACACTGAAGCGGCTATGCCTACCTATGTCTGAAGGAAGTCTACCACTTGGAATTTCAGATCCACAATCTAGTAATAGCTGCTGTGGACTTAAGCCAGCTTGATTTTTTTTCTTTCTGTGGGCCTCAGCAAGACTTCACTGTTAACTTTTGGAACCATGTCAGATTTGGGGGACTTGATAACTAATTAACATTTAAAAGGCAAAAGGAAATGGTAGTGAGCTGATGGTGGCTTCGTGGCTAAAAGTACTTACTGTTCTTGCAGAGGACCCAAATTAAGTTCCTAGCACTTCCAGTGGACAGCTCAGAGCTGCCTGTAACTCCAGCTCAGGGGAATTAGATACCTGGTTCTGGATTCTGAAGGCACCTGCACTCACACGGATACCCTCCCCCCATATGTGTATAATTAAAAACAGTAAAAATAAATCTTAAAATGCAAAGCAAAACGACAACAACAACAAAGAAAAGAGAAGAAAGGAAAAGACCTGATCCGGACTGCTTCCCTGATTATTCTGTATAGGGTGTCGCACCATGTGGACTGGTAAGATATGTATGGATCTGGTGACAACTGATGGTGTAGTCATACCACCTACGGAGCCAAAATCTTGAGAGTTGATCAAGTTTTTGGATCTCTTCACAAAGGGAAGGAGACCTAAGGGTAATGCAAGTAGAAGAAGGAGGTGTACAGAGGTTTTTCCACACTGCTTTTTTCCATACTGTCTGCCCAGATTTTGGTCTGCAAGAACATACTGTGGCCACTGAGGTACCTGGATGACTCTAACAATGGAGATAAATTGCCATTATTTACTGTGCTAAAGGACTTAGCACACAACTTTTCAGAAAGTTCACTGGAATGTAATTTACTTCCCTTCTCCCCAAAGGAGAAGTATGCTCTCTGACAATAGCATAATAGAGCCGAAGTCCTCAGGGCATCCATCTCTTTCTGATCTGATATGTCAAAGCCCAGCGTCACAAATCTCCCTCCACTGACACCTGCCACTGTCCTGCTCAGAGAGGACAGTTCATTTGTTCTGACTATACCAGTGTCCTTTGTGTGTGACCCGTGGCCTTCGAGGCACACACTCAACCTGAATCTGGTCCTCCGTTAGTAACTTAGCCTAGGCGCAGCTTTTCCCGTGTTCTGTGTTGGTGTGAGGAGGTGCTGGGTATCACACGTGCTTTCCCTGTCTTGTCTAGTACTGCTTAAGGCAGAAAGACAAGGGGCTGATGACCACATTGGCAACCCCATGCCATTTGTTCTTCTCCCTAGGCTTCTCTCCCTCCTCTCCCTCTGCCATGTGACTGGTTCCTCCAGATTGGATGTGTCCATGGCTGTCTTGAAGCAGAATGGCTATGATAACCAACAGGAGGCACTCACAAGATCCTTGTGGAGGTGACAGGCAGATCACAGACTCGCAGGAGGCCTTCAAAGGACCTCCTGAAGGTATGTAAGAGGTAAATAGCCAACAGGGAGGGGCTTCTGAGTGTAGCTACCTGTAGGTGCTCTTGTTCATGTAATTAACCCCACTGAACTCATTGACTTACCAGGTTAGACTTGGACAAAGTTCTTCTTCTTCTTCTTCTTCTTCTTCTTCTTCTTCTTCTTCTTCTTCTTCTTCTTCTTCTTCTTCTTCTTCTTCTTCTTCTTCTTCTTCTTCTTCTTCTTCTTCTTCTTCATCTCCTTCTCCTTCTTCATCTCCTTCTCCTTCTCCTTCTCCTTCTCCTTCTCCTTCTCCTCCTCCTCCTCCTCCTCCTCCTCCTCC
>NW_022196897.1:161214221-161253240 GCF_008632895.1 Mastomys coucha | reverse complement strand
TAGGCTGGCCTTGAACTCAGAAATCTGCCTGCCTCTGCCTCCCAAGTGCTGGGATTAAAGGCGTGCACGACCACCGCCCGGCTGACAAAGCTCTTCTTATGGACCTTCTCTGAGTAAATAGATTTTCTTTCTTTAGTTATTGATTTATTTTGAGACAAGGGGTTTTATACTATGTAGCTCTAGCTGGCCTACATAGATCAGAAGATGTCAAACTCACAGAGAGCCACTTGCTTCTGCCTCCTGAGTACAGGGATTACAGATGCACATAGTAAGCCTGGAAAAGAGATTTCTTAATATTTCCCCAGGAAAAGTCATGCCATAGCATCCCTAACTACTGATGCCAGGGATAGAAAAGCAGTCACTGATAGGAAAAGGATTCCTTCTGAGCTGGGGAGTGATGGAGAGGGTGAAGTGGCTTCTGAACCTGGCTGGAAGCCTTCCTAAGAACACCAGAAAGATCCTCTACATAAAATCTCAGGGACAATGTGAAGCTGAAAGATGTTTCAACAAAGCCTCAGCATGTGAGCTGTCATGGTGACTCCAGGGCTGTAAGGTCAGCCCTCTACCATGGTATAACTGCAGCAGCTCAGGGAAGTCTTCCAGAGAGCCTGCTGGGGTAAGGAACCCAGAATTGGCTACTTCCAGAGAACACTGCCACACTGCAGGTCTGCAGCTAACCAGACCTGCATATGCAATGTTCACCCCAGGAGGCTCTTTCCTGGATCCCTTAAGTTTAGTCTGAACTCTGAAATGATGCTTTGTATACAACCACCCAGGAGAGGACGAGTACACTGGGGGCTGAGGTTGTTGCCTGCCCTGCATTTTCTAATCCTTGTTCCAGGGAAAATCCATTTCAGAATAACTGGGAACTTGGTTTACTTCTTCCCCTGGGGTCAGTGTGATAGGAGATAGATGTGCATGGAAAAAAGTTGGGCCAACATCTTACGGGAGTGCTTGAAGTGCCAGGAGCCAGAACAAGGTCCAGGTTTGAGGTCTTAGCCTCAGATGAGAACCCACACATAGAAGGTTCCCATTTAAAGGGCTGGAACCTGTCCTAAGAGACAGATCTTTGAAGTCAACAGGAACACAGTGTACCGCTATGGTAGGTACTACCAGAAAAAGAGATCTGAAGGCTGGACCGGAGCAGAGTAGTGATGCCTTGGGAACACAAGGGGCCATTCAAAACAATCTGATCATGGGTTCTTGAACTCGCTGAAAAAGGCTCCTAATTATTGGTCTAGGGAGATCCTGCCCTCTGAGGGGCAGTGGCTGAGCCATTCTGGTCAGGTGCTGTACTCCAGCTGTGGACAAGCAGAGAGCCCCCTTTGCCAAAGTCCACAGGTCTTGTGCAGACAGACAGATACATGCATGCTGGCATACACACAGACACACACACACACACACACACACACACACACACACACACACACAAATACACTCACACACACAAAAGCACACAGCATGGCTACAGCCTGGTTCCTATTCAGATCCCTTGGTAACTCAGACAGCTGGTTTGTGTAGACAAGCATGTGACCCGTCCCTCAATCAGCCATCAGCCCCCAGTGCGTGGGCTCCATTTCTTTCCGGAAGAGACCACTTCTGAGAGATGCCCCCATCGCATTCTCCCAACCTCCCTGTGCCAGAATCTTCAGTGCTGGAAGCGAGCGATTCAATAGAACATTTTGCAATTAATTTGGTTTCCAAAACACTGATCAATAAATCATGAAGAAGTCTTCCGGGAACAATTTGTTTCTCTCTCCTAAGGAGCTGCAGGATGACGTTGGCTTTACAAGAGGAAACAAGTTCGGGTCACAGGTGTCTGGGCAGTGCCACCGCCCAACCATGCTAAGCCCCATTATAAGCACTCTTTATTGATTTATGTCAGTACCTAATGTTTTCCTCACAAAAGTAAAAACCCTTGACCACAGAGTAGACTGCAAACCGAGTAGTGCTATAATGGGCATGCCAACCGCAGCAGGTACATACCGCTGGGAAGAAGCAGGGCGGGCTACTCTGCCACCATACCTAGACTCTTCATGGAACTTGCGTATTGGCAGGCTCATCTTTTCAGGGGAGAAGGTAGTTTTCAGGTATCAAAGAGGATGAGCCCCTGGGTACCCTGGTAGGACAGAGTTATGCTGTGTCCCTTTCCTGCCTAGTAGGAGTTGACAAACTCTTTAGAGTACAGCACCCTAGCAAGTCACATACCTGCACCTCAGAGTACAAAGAGATATCTCTGTAGGACTGGAGGGTCCTTGCTGTAGTCTAGCCTCCTGGGCCTGAGCACCACTTTTTGTTTAGGATGAGCCTTCTACCACTAGCAACTGTGGCACATAACAAAAACTCTGGAGGCTGGAGACAGCTCAGTTGGTCAAGTTCTTGCTGTACGGGCATGAGCCTGAGAATACTCCCCAGAGCCAAGTAAGAATACTAGGTACAATGGTATTATTCCCTCCGTGCTGGGGATCCAGACTCAGGAAGATCTTTCAGGCCAGCCTAACTGAATCTCAGAAGCCCTAGCTCCAAGCATGTCCCCCTACAGATAGAGAGGGGGAGCATAGTTCCTGGGTCTTCCTGGGTCTCCACAGATGATTTTGAAGATGAAGTGGGCTCTGGGATATCTCTGCTCCCTTCTCTTTTGGGCTTTCCCCATAATAATGGAGGTTGCAGATGTCCTGGGGGGTGTATCTCAAGATCCCCAAGAGGGCACCCAAGTGTCTTGGACTCTAAGTGATGCACCCAATGGTCCACTCTGCTCCTCCAAGCACAAAGGCTCCAGGAAATTCTTCAAGTCACTCATGGAAGATATGGTGACCTAGTCCAAGTACCAGGAAAGGGTCCTGATGAAGTAACTGTGAAGCAGCTGCTAAGCTGAGAGCCTGTGTCTGTGCTCACACAGTCAGCGGGGCTGGAGCTGCTTGATAGCTGCCCTGCAGGAGATTGCAAGCTCGATGAGGGCAGGGCTCACATAGGCCTTCCGCTGTATCAGACTCCTCAGTTGGAAGGATTAGCAGCTAGAAGATGCTTGCTAGGCTTTACAGGAGCTCCAGGGACAGAGGTGGTTGGAAGACATCCTTCCTTCGAGGACTTCTGGAAGGTTCTCTCCATAACATGGAGGGCATATTAGATAATTCAAGTTCCTTCCAATTGCTAATAGTCTAGAATTCTGAAAAACAGGAGGCCATCTCTGGGCATTAGGAAGGAACATTACTCATGGCCCTTGAGTTGCTAGGAACACTGACTGATGTTACTCATGTGCTGATAATGACAGTGAGAAGCTATCAGTGAGCTCTGTCAAGAGGAGCTACCAGGAACAAAGTGGGGGCTCAGAGAAGACACCACTTCACTTCCCGGAACACTTTGTGCCCTGGGAAGGCCAGCGTACAGAGCTGCTGTTAACTTTCTCTATGACTTTGCTAAGTTCTGGTGATCTTTCTTGGGCTCATTTGAACTATTGATTAAAATCAACATTTCCCTGGTGCTTCATCTTTTCAATAATGCTAATTTCAGTAATTCATTAAGTTAGGCCCGACAGTGCCTCTGCTTCAAACACCCACAATGAGCCAAGTCTTGAGATCAGAAACTAGGAGAGTCAGTGTGCTGTCTTGGGCACAGCTGGCCCCATCACACATGGCACCCTGTGATGACCCCACGTCCAGACTGGTTCCAACTCCCATCTCATTGCCAGAACTAGACAATTTCCCAGGAGGACAAATGAGTCATCTTGCTTTCAAAGGTCTTTGCATTAGAAAGACATTCTGCCTTGGACTGTCTCATTCATTCTGGAATTTAATATCCTGAGACATCAGGAAGTCCTCCACAGTATCTAAATTAAATTCTTTCTTCTGAAGCACAGGTCCATTTCCTTCTCAGGAGATAGCAAACTGCCAGCCACACTGTCTGTGTGATAACCAGAGATACATCAGTTCTTAGGATGACCTGACCCAACCTCTCTTCCAGAAGAAAGGCACACTTGAAGGTGGTCAAATGTTTTAGAAAGATTGCATAGAGAACTGTTTGCAGACCTGGTATTAGGGACTAAGATCCCTGCAGACCCTTGTAGGACTACCCCAACCCCACTTAAATCCCACTCCGTGTGGCCTCCTCCAAGGAGCCCAAGAGCATGACTGGGCAATGTCAAAGGCATGAACAGCCATGCCACAGGGAAGGAAATTGCAGCCGGCTGTTAAAGTACAAGATGGTGCTCAGATTCCTTCATAATGCAAGCAGTGGAGATGAACCACTGGCGGTGCATCCTTCAGGCCGACCACACCCTGTGCTCTCTCTGCTCTGAGGGAGAAACTAGAAGTCTTTGACTTTAGCAGAGGGAAGCAGAGAAGAGCTCCCGAGAGCCTTGGTGGCATACCCTGAACTCAGAGTGCAAGTGCCCTTGGACTTGGGGACTCCTCTTTTGGGGATTTGCTCCATAGCATGTCTCATACTCGCCCACAGACACAGATAACACCAAGAAGCACAAGTGTGCCTGTGCAACTTCCATGAACTGTTGTTCTTCATGCACAGGCCATCATCAAGAGCCAGGCCAGCTCCTCTGCTCAAAAAGGAAATTCTGAGGAAACCAAGGTGCGAAAAACTGGGCATGAGATATAGCTACATGTAGAAAGCAGAGCAGTCTTCATCTATCTTCTGCATTGATACACACATTCACGTGCAGTCCTTCTCAGAGGAACTTCATTCTAAGTGCTATCTGCGGTTGTACATCAGGAGTCTCCAAGCCCCATAGCACTTCCAGGCTCTTGTCTGACTTGCCCTCAGCCCTTAGGCAGGCCAAACCCTCCCCATTTAATCCCGTTTCTGGCAGCTTCTTTCCCTCCATCACCTCCCTCCTCAGTTCCACCAGATAAACTGGCATACCTACACCCATCAGCGCCCTTGGTTCCACCAGGTAACCTGGCATACCTACACCCACCAGGTGACCTGGCATACCTACACCCATGGACTTGGATGTTCTCCTCCTGCATTTGAATTTTTTTAAATCTGAAATCACTAACACCACAAAGTCCTCCTTCCTTCTGGAGCCCACTCCACCTCATTTCATCTTTCCTCATCAGGTGGCCTTTGAGTTCTCAGATAGAGACTCAAACATGGACCACCTGGGAGAGCTCAGACAAGCTCATCTCTAGCATGCCCATTTCTGCCTCTAAGGACTGCCTATTGCTTGAGGGAGTGAGTCCAATGTGCAGTAAGTAATCAAGAAAAGATTAGCAACATCTCCATTACCATTCTCATTTCACAATTGATGATTCTTAAACAAGCGTGGAGTGTCTTTTGTGGGAGCAGAAGGAAGCCACAGTCCTTTGCAAAGGTCTGGAGATATACCATGTTATTCTTCCAAATGAGGCTAGGCCTGGGGCCTGACCTTTCCCCTGTGCCTAGGAATACTAAAAGCTTGATATCCTTAGATGTGGCTGGAGCCAGCGGCAGACTCTAGGCAGCTCGCGGGTATCTTTCATGATCCATCTTGTGTTTCAGAGAACTGCACTGATCCTGAGTCCCTCCCAGAAACTCCTGTAACCCTGGCTCTTCTTCCCAGGAGGCTGCCATCTTAGTCGGCAGAGGCCCACTCTCCACCAAAAGGATGACCCACGGCCCCTAGGAGTTGACTGTCTTGTCCCTTCAACAGGAGTGCTGGGGCTACTGGAGCCCAGACTTTAGCCTAAAAACTCCACTTCTCCCCGAAAATGGAACCCCAGAGAGAAGATATCATTCCATCTGAGCAAGAGTGACAAGGCTTAGAAAGAGCTGCATCCAAATGTTGGCAACGACACACAGCAGTAGAAACTCTCAGAATCCACAGAGAGGAACACAGTGGCTACAACTGTAGGCTGATAAGTAGACTGAGGAACATCCACATGAGGAAATATTAGCAAGAACACAACAGATTCCTGACTCTTTAAACATTATGTTGAGTAGAAGAATCCAGATGCAGGCAAGCACAGCCATATCTTTTGAGTAATTGAAGAGGAGGCAGAATTAATTATCACATTGGAATCAGAATGTCATTGCCTTGAGTAGCTAGAGGAGAGGGGTGATGAACTTAGCCAGGGGAGGGAAGAAGGCTTTCTGCTGGCTCAGTTGTGTCGTTGTCTATGAGAACATCGCTTTACAATGTTATTAGTTTGGACACGCTGGCGACCCATGGTCAGGTTGGTGACCAAGTGGATATACACACAGCAGAATTTACAGAGCTGTAAAGTTATACTCTGAGCTTGTTACTGGTTGTAAATAAACCTTAAGCACACAGAAATCTGAAAGAAAACTCACCTTGTTCTGCTAGATCCATTGTCAATGTTTTTCACTTTAAATTAAACCCACCACTGTACATGCAAAGGCACTGTCGTTAGTAAATTCTGTATTCCCAATGTCTGTACTTAAAATGTACATGTTTTATGCAGTTTATTGCAAAGAGGAAGGCAAGAATAATTTCAGGTTATTGTGAAGCCGCAGTTGACACATATGGAATTGCTCTGCGTACAGGAACACTTCTGGATATTTTATTGCCTAATAAGGAGAAAGTTATACATGCCATTTCTCAGCCCTGGGATTGCTGTCAGAGCAATATAAGGAGGCAGAGGAGGGTCTGCATTATCTGTGGTGGAGTTTTGTTTATGGAGAGACAGGTACCCTGGAGCTTGCCTGGGAGGGTGTGGGGAGCCGCCCAGGTGATTGATGGAATGCTTTGATTGCTAAGAAGCCTGCAGGGTTGCAGCTGGGGCTGGGCCTCCAATGGACAGCCCAGCACCTCAGTGGATGGTTGGGCTGGCCTCGGCTACACATTTCCATTTCTGGATGCTTTCCTCTCCTACCCAAGCTTTATCTTGTCTAACACCATCTCTAGTTTAATGGGGGATTTCCCTGGGGGATAGAACATGGGGGTTGTGCATGCTTGACAAGCATTCTACCACTCAGGATACATCCCAAGTGTATCTATCTTTAGTTTGTTTGTTTATGTGTGGGGGTCTTCCCTTCTATTTTTGCGTGTGTGTGTGTGTGTGTGTGTGTGTGTGTGTGTGTGTGTGTGTATGTGTGTGTGTGTGTGTATGTGTGTGTGTGTGTGTGTCTGTCTGTCTGTCTGTCTGTCTGTCTGTCTGCCTGCCTGCCTGCTTGCAGCCTTTGGTGTTGTTTCTCAGATGCCATCTACATTGAATTTTTAAGACAAGGTCTCTCACTGGGCTGGAATTGACCAGTTCCAAGGATCCACCTGTTTCTGCCTTCCTGGTGCTGGGATTTTGAATGGTGCCACCATGCCAAACTTTTTGAGTTCTGGGGATCAAACACGGGTTCTTGTGCTTGTATGACAACTAGCTTCCCAACCCACATTCCCAACTCTTGACTGCTTTGTGGTTTCCTGGAGAGTTGGCAGCCTCTCTCTTCCTAGGAGAACCTCCCAGTAGCCCTGGGAGACAGCCTCAGAGGTATCCATGGAAGAACCTGTGAGGTCCATCCATGTGAGACAGAGTCAGGCTATGCCACTATCGTTGGTCCCCGACATTGCACAACCCCACCCACTTTCCCAGAATCCTCTGCTGATTTGTCTTCCAAACCCTCTTCCTCCCTGCTTTTGACCAGGCCTCGAACCCTTTCCCATCCGACCGACGCAACTGACATCCCCTGCTTGCAGAGAGTCTCAAACTGTGGACATCTCCTCTGATGGAGCTTTTTACAGCACAGGCTTCAGGGATGGACTGACTTGGGGAGGGGTTACTACAACCATAGCACAATGAGTAATATGCACCAATCAACTGACTGACTAACCAATCAACTGACTGACTAGTAGATTGTCTCCTGCCAGTCCTTTGTGAGTCCAGCCCCTTGGCATAGGACCCTGTTGCTTAGGCTTCTGCTCTATCTCTTGAGGCTGCTGAGTGTGAGCCCACCATGTCGGTCAGAGACAGAGCCTTAAGTAATGTTTACTGTCTGCTTGGGGAGCACTCTTGAGCCTGGATCCCTGAGAGGTCTGGCTGGGAAATAGCAAACACCTTCCTTGGTGTGGACCCTCGGGGTGGGCTACATGAATCAGCACTTCCCAGGTCATCATCATTCTGGACAAGTCAGCTCTGTCATGCTTTCGCTCAACTGCAAGGGCATTTGGGCCTTCATCAATCTATCGATTGCTTTCAGCCCTAGAATTAAACAATAAAACGTGCTGCCCAAGTGGAAACAAAGTAGTCAAGGATCTCTATCCACAGGTGTAGCTCCTGAGCTGTCAATTCAGAAGACAGGGTGACATGGGGCCAGGCGGTTCTGTCTGGGCAGTCCTGACCCCATCTTGGGGACCTACCAGCAGATGCTGGGTTATTTCATGATGGGATTGACTCTTTGCCCCTCTTTAGCCCCTTTCTTTTTTTGTGAGTGTGTGGTATAGGCACGTGAACCTGGGTGTGCATGTGGAAGCCAGAGGTCAGAGGTCAGAGACTGGTGCTTTCTATTAATGCTTTCGACCTCCCTGTATGCTGTTTGTTTTCTTGGATTAGAGGCCAGCAAGGCCCTGATATTGGTGGTCTCTGGCTACCCTGTCTGGTACTGAGGTCCCAGATGTACACCACCTAGCTTCTGCATGAGTACCAGTGATCCAAACTCAGGTCTTCATGTTCACAGGACAAGCCCATTGCCAACTGAGCCATCTTCCCTACCTTTCCATTTCTTGCTTAATACTTTCAAAACTTCATCTGCTGAGGGGATAGGTTGGAACAGACAGATGCACGGTGAATCAGTCTGCTGGGCTGGGACGAAGCCCACTATATGCCTCAGACCTTGAACATCATCAGTTCTCACCAGACTTCCGTCCTGCAAGAGACCAGATGATTCACAGCTCTCCTCACAGCGCCGGCCCATGATGGCAGCTTCTGCTTTGTTACTCATCTCTCTCTGCCCTGGTGAGGAACAGCCGGACCCTCGGGGAGGCAACAGCAGTGTGCAGTTCCAGCAGCCAATGTTATTAACCGCCTGAACTAGCAAATTGGATTTATGATAGTATAAATTAAAATTATGCTAGCTCTTCTTTCAAAGCGCCAACCCTAAACACAAACTTAAATTAAGATGTTCTTCACAGGGATGGCGTGAGAGGAGCTGTCGTGAAAGTGGACCCAGTGAGACTGGGGGTGTGACATAGCAGTTCTTTTCAGCCCCAAGCCTGACCACTCCAGAAAGTCCTCAACATGCAAATGTCTGACCCCAATGGAGGAACTGGCATAAACAAGGAAGAACGTGCCTGCCGGCCGTGCCTGTGAACATCCAAAGCTTCTTAGTTCCTTCTGGGGTTTAAGCAGGAGTCACTGTGAGGTGGGAAGATCTAATTGGGAATTTAATGAGTCTGTGGTCCTGGACTAAGCCACACTCCCGAGGGGTGCTACAGCTTGCTCTCAACTCAACCTCCCCCCGCCCTCCCCCCCCCCAAGCTTTTTGCTTCTCTCAGCTGCCAACCACTGCTGCCTGTCCTCAGAAATTGGCTTGAATGACTGCATCATGGTCTGTCAGGGAAATTCTTTTGTCTCAGCTAACCTGAAGGCTGAGGCAGAGGGATTGTTAAATTCAAGGGCAGCCTGGCTCACTTAGTGAAATATTCTTTCAAAGTGAGAGACTAAGACAGGGTTTAAGGATATCGATTAGGGATATAACACTCATCCTCGGTTTGATCCTCAGGAAAGATGGACATGAAGGAAGGAAGGGCTAGGCAGGCCACATGAGACCTGTCAGAGAGAGTTGTGTGGGGGTCAGGGGTGGGGCTCCCTGTGACCCGGAACAGTTTCTTCAGTAACTTTGGCTAGAATATGCCCCAGTCATGGGTATCTTATATATTCATTCAGAACCCATCCCCAGAACACAATGTTTCTGAAACAGGTGCCTTCTGGGACTGCTCAGGAGTCCTGAAGAAATTCTTCTCCTACCAAGACCTGGCTTTAAGGAGATTCTTTTGCTGAGGATCTATTCAGGTGGGGGTGCGGAAGTCCGGCTAGCAAGTGAGGCCTACTGTGGAGAGAGTCTTAAGAAGAGAAGGCATGTCCAGGGGCGAGGGCAGGGGAAGCATTAGGCTCTTGTTCTGACTGGATATGTGGGGTGGGAATGATATCAATGATATTAGGAAAAGCTACATCAGGGGAAGCTGTGAGCGAAAGAAATCCAAGCCAGGGGTTCAATAGCACAAAGGCTCTGAAGGAGAGAGAAGGATTCTTTGTTTTGCCTGGTTTTGTGTTGTTTTTACTATTTAGCCTTGGCTTGCCTAAAACTCACTGGGTAGATCATGCTGGCCCTGGGATCACAGTACTGAGATTATAGTCACATACTACCATGCCAAGACTAGCTCTCAGGTTTTTTTTTGTTTTGTTTTGTTTTGTTTTTTGTTTTTAAAGAAAGAGCAAGAAGTCTGGAGTAGCTGCAATTAGAGGGGAGTGGACCAATTGAAAGACTGAGATTATTGAGTGGAGGCAGATTACAGAGCCCTGCAGACACCGGAAACCCTACTCAGCTGTGGTGAGAGAGGCCAGGAGCCTGCTCCCCAGGCATCTGTTGACTGGATGAAGAACACCCTCCTCACTACTCCCACTGGTGATAGGAGCCCTGGACTCTGGTACCACAAGCTGAAGCTCATCCGTGCTCAGTGGCTGCCTGTTCTGAGGGACTACAAAGCTGAAGCTCATCCGTGCCCGGAGGCTGCCCGTTCTGAGGGACTACAAAGCTGAAGCTCATCCGTGCCTGGAGGCTGCCCGTTCTGAGGGACTACAATTCCTGGCATCAGGATTGAGGATCTGTACCCAGACCCCTAGTATCCACATAAAAATGTCAGTCAAGTGCTTCTGTGATCCCAGCACTGGGGATGCAGAGATAGGGTAATCCCTGGGGCTTGCTGGCCAGTCAGTCTAGCTGTTGGTGAGCTTCAGGCTGTGATAGGCTGTCTGAAAAAACAGGTGAAAAATGACTAAAGATACCTGAGGCTGACCAGGTGGTATCGACATGCACACATACATAGATGCACCCACAGGTGCACACACTAACGTAACACATATAGACAGAAAGAACACGTGGAGCTCAAGTTCAGAGTCCTTTGAGGATGTATGCACTGAAGCAGTCTCCAATTTTACCTTGGTAGACAGTAGCATTCCCTGCCTACTCCACCCTTCTGCCAACACCATTACCAGTAATGTTGGGGTGACCCAAACCTTTTGGATGGTATTTACTAAGAAGACACATTGGTCTACTCTGCCCAGTGACACATAGAAGTAGCAGGTCCCCAGAACCTGTTGTACAGGCACCTGTGAGACCAGTACTGGCAGCGGCTCCTGAGGGGTTCATAAGCTTTGGAATTACTGGCCAGTGTTCCTGATTCTTAGTGGCCTGTCCTGTCATCATTGTGTGTTGCCATTTTTCCAACACTGTTCCTGCATAGACATTTTCTGTCAAGGCAAGCAGAGGTGGTTATGGTGTTGGACTCCAGATCTGTGGGTTCCAGACCCCCAGGAATGGCCGTTGCCTCTTTCATGGGAAACATCCTCAAAAATTAAACAAAGATGATTTGTTTTGGCCAAGCCACCTCGGGAGCCAAATGTCTCACAATAAAGGATGTCTGGTTTCATAGCTCTGGATACAAGATTGTCTCCAGCCAGCTGAGGAGATCCAGGTCACTGTTTGGTTGTTCAGCTGTCTGCACACTCAGGAGGGCCTTGCTCCACCCCTAGGACATGATTTGTGATCTGAATGTTCAGTTCAGAGACTGGAAGCCAGCATGAGGAGAACTGAGAGACAGGGAGTGAAGGAGAAACAGAGAGAACTCTGGATGTGGGGCTTAAAGAAGTAGCATGGGCTAAGGGTGGAGTATTGGAGGAAGCGTGTGCAGGGACGTGGGTCTCCCCACCTCCTGCCTCTGTTTTTCCCTTGCTTTTAAGAAACAGACAATGAATCTGGGTATGATGGAATATGCTTGTAATCCCAGAGTTGAGGAGGTAGAAATAGACACATCCTGGGGCTCACAGACTATCCAGCCTAACCTAATTGGTAAATTACAGACTCAAAATTAAAACATAGAGTTTGGTGCCCAAGAGATGACACCTGTTCACCAGCCCCAAACACACATGGTACACAGACAGGCACACACACACACATACACACATGCATACACACACACACACACACACACACACACACACACACCACAATGGAAAGCATTTTGTTGTTGTTGTTGTTTTGGTTTTTTGAGACAGGGTTTCTCTGTGTAGCCCTGATTGTCCTGGAACTCACTCTGTAAACCAGGCTGGCCTCAAACTCAGAAATCCACCTGCCTCTGCCTCCCAAGTGCTGGGATTAGAGGCATGCACCACCACCGCCCAGCAGGAAAGCATTTTTATTCAGGAATGCATAGTAATCTGCTGGGCAGGGTGGGCGAAGGGCTGTGTGGATGCAGCCTCTCGGCCTTTGGCTTTCTGCAATGGAGGACCCTGGAGAGAGGCCTGGACTCTTCTCTTGCCCTGCTGGCACATTTGGATGCTCAAGCTGTCACAGAGCAGAAGCAACATCAGCTTCTCCTCCTGGTGCCAACAGGGAGTTGTGAGAGGTGAGCTTCTGTAGGAACATTTACTGTCTACTCCCCGACCTGGAGCTGTGGCTCACAGCCAGGCCACCTTTTACATCTCCATATTCACCTTGCACTAAGAGCTAGCTGCAGGGTCCTCAGCATTCCTGGACACACCCAAGGCTCCCTCACTTTTCTTCGGACATGTGGAATGTGCTCACCTCAAGGCCTGCCACTTACTTCTTTTCTAGCAGCAGAGTCTTAAAATTATTACCATGTGTGTCTCTACCTCAGGTATACCAGTACTCCCTCCTTAGCTCACATCCCTGCCTCCCAGAAGGGAATAGGAAAGGACCATGGCTGTCTCATGAGCAGGCTGCTTGGACATGGAGTGGACACTGGTGCACTGGCAGCACAGCGGTAGAAGTGACTTTGAGATATATTGTTGAATAAAATATACCTCAAGACTGAGCTCTGGACAGTGTGCCTGGTCATTCATTTCTATTTGGGAGAAAAACGTGTGGGCTCTTAGGCACCTCTCTACTGCTGTCAGGTAAATGCAGACACTGACATTGAGAGTTGGGAGTCCATCAGCAAAGGAAAAAGGCAATGCCACATGAATCTTACCAGTTCTGTCACTTAGTGTGTCCTGGGGTGCTGCGAATGCCTAGAGGGAAAGAATGGCTTTTCAAAGGTTCCAGCTTAGAGACTAGGCCCTGGTAGGCCAGGTATCCTGATAGGTTACCATCTTTCCTCTGACAGCTTAAGCTCTGGCAATCATGCGATGTTGTGACTGACCTTTGACATGCCTGGGCACAGAAGCCAGGGGTGGGACTAACAGTGGCATAGTGTAGTCATTACTGTTACTAGTGACCCACTTGGGTGGGACTGCGTTCTGTGTTGTGGCTTTGTGGGTCAGAGGTTATACCAATGACCCCGTTAAACTGTAAACTTTTCTTGTTTGGGGACTACTATGGCTTCAGTGACTTAGAAAGCAGAGGTGTTACTCAGGGGAGGGTGGCAGAGGAGGTGTGGGGCAGCGGACAGCGATGAGTCCAGGCAGCGGCAAGAACTCATAACCGTGGAGGGGCTAGGCACTTGGATCTGAGTGGTGATCGGAGTGGAGTGGTGCAGGGAGACCAGCCGTGTGAGTGAAAGCATACCCTCCCCTCAGAGGCTGCCAGTGTTAGCATGGAAGTCTTAGGGTTGAGTTTCTCTCCAGAGCTTGTCTATGATCAAAGTTCCTTCCCATGATCAGGTGCACACCCAATGGCTGATCCACAGTACTTAGCTCTTTCCTCATGGGAGGACAATTTGAAGACGTCTATGCTCCACGGTTGTGCCCCAGGATTAGCTAAGGCTTGTGTTAGGATTTCATCATGGTTTGCCTCATCCCTGGTGGTTGCTTCTTCCTCATTTTTCACAGGTGTTGCTTCTGAAGGCACTTGCAGTCTTTTGTCTGGGTTCGAAACACCAGTGCAGAGCCTACTGCCCAGGGAAACTGATGTGGGCACTAGCTGTCTCTAATTCATCTGTCAAGTCAGGGTCTAATTGCCCACAGCTCAGCCCATCCAACCCTCTTTACTGGCAGCCTTCCATTTATCCACCTGGCTATGTCCATCCATCAGCCCTTCTAACTACCCAGCATCCAAATATCTCTTCAATTATCCCAATAGCAAGCACTTTATCTGTACTTGACTATGCATACATCATTTGTCAATTTTACCAACTGACCACCCACTTTTTTGTTTTGCCATTTACCCATCCTTCCACACACTCATGTGTGCAACCACCCACACACCCTTCCACCACCCGCCCACCACCCACAACCATCTGGCCAACTGTCCACACATGAACCCTATAATCATCCACACAGCCACCACGCAACTGTGAATTTTGCACCCACTATGGACCAGACATTGTTTTATGTAGCGGTGGCCAGGAGAGACCTAGGCCTTTGGAAGCATATTTTTTTCCTAGTAATAAATTAAACAATTATTTGGTGCCTGTTTTAGGGATTCAAGCTCTGGGGATTCAAAAACAAAAGTAGTCTGAGCCAGCAAAGGGTTCCTAGCCTAGAAGGCGGGACAGGTGGAAAACAAGACCTTAAAATCGTGAGGTTTAACATCTATAGAAATTGGTGCCCAGGAGATGTCAGTCAGTAAGTGCTTGCTGTTCAAGAGTGGAGACCTGAATTTGGACCCCAGATCATAAAATCCAGGCATAGTGGCAGGCCTATGTAACCCTAGTACTGGGGAAGGCAGAAACAGAAGCACCCTGGAGCACACTGGCTGGTCAGCCTTGCCTGGTCAGCAAGCTCCAATTAAGTGAGAAAATGAGTCTCAAAAGTTTGTGGATGGATATCTCCGCAGTTGAGAGCACTTGGTGCTTTTGCAGAGAACTAGGTTCAGTCCCAGCACCATGCGGCAGCTCACAACTGCCCAGAACTCCAGTTCTGGAGGATTCTATTGCCTCCCTGACCTCCATGGACTCCTGAACACGCATGGTACATGTACATACTCAGACACATACACATACACATAAAGTAATTTATGTATATAAATGTGTGTATACATATATAATGCATACACACACAAACACATATACACACACAGATGGAGAGAGAGAGAGAGAAAGAGAGGAGGGAAGAGAGAGAGAGAGAGAGGGAAAGAGAGAGAGAGAGAGAGAGAGAGAGAGAGAGAGAGAGAGAGAGAGAGAGAGAGAGAGAAGTCCCTGGCCTTTTCTACCAAGTTCAGGAAAGCCTTCCTGGGAGAAATGTTGTCTAGGTTTTGAACCCGGGTGAAGACCTAGAACAAGCACAAACAAGTGCACACAAGCATAAGGGGATGCTGTGAATATTTACAGGGTGCCAGAGGAGAAGGAAACGGGCTTAACACAGGTATCAGCCATGTTGCTAATAGGACCAAAGAATATTAGAAGACAGCACAAATGCTCCTCTGTACAGTGGAGAAGTGATACCTTCTTCACAGGCTGGTGATCAGAATCACAACTCTTGAGATACTAGGGGCTGGTCACATGACCTATAGATGCTACTGTTAATAAATAGTATCAGCTAACCATTAATAACATATATGACAAAGTACACTGCTAATAGCCACTGATGGCAAATTAGCGTGTAACTTTATATTAGCAAATAATTAGCACATGGCTTTATCACGATTGCCAGCCAAGGGCATTTCACATGGTATTTGTCTGGATAACACTTTGAAGGGAGAAGTTTGTTTAGGGGCCAGAAGGACACACTGCCTTTTGATGCCTCTTTCCCCATAAGACAGTGTTTGAGAGAAGCCTGTAGGACTCACAAGGTTCCAGAGGACCAGCCTGAATCCTAGTCTCATTCTTAGATGGAAGTCTGGAGGGAAGGGCAGGGAACTGGGCCCCACCTGGCCGGAGTGGGCTCAGGCTTCAAGAGTACAGCCCCTGCTTTGCTTTTCTATAATCATACCATTATGTCAACCACCCATGAATTCCTCTAAAAACCTTTTCGGGAATTGTTTATATTTTCAGATGAATGACCTCTTGGGGTAATGAGTTTCCATAACAACTAATGGATGACCAGCGTGCTTCCGCCTAGGGCCCGGTCTCTCTTGCTCTCTGATTAGAATCAGCAATAGCCGATGGGACTCAAGTGGTTCCTGTTTGCCATCCACACACAGTGGCAGTTGATGGGAAAGGTGTGGGGCCCCAGGGCATCAGCTGCCCCTGCCACGTGCTACCTACAGGTGACAGTGGGCTTTGACTTGGCCCTGGCCACCCTCTAACAAGAAGCTGCCCCTCTGCAGGTTTAGGGGATCTGCCTACAGCTGACTGGAAGCTTCTGGACAAAGAAGAAGCATCCATCCAACTGTCACCCTAAGAGCTGAGCAAAGGGACCCATTTGGAACCCAAGAAAAGAACACTTAGGTTGAATGGGATCTCGGTCCATGATGAGGAGGAGAGAAGGGAGGAGACTTTTAAACACTCTAACAGGTCACCCAGGTGGGGACTAGGTGTCAGGACAGAGTAGCTTGGCTCTGAAACACTTGGCCCACAGCCCCGGGAAACCATAGTCTGATTCTATGATGCCCAAAACAGGTCACTGGAGAAGGGAAGGCTGCATTCAGTTTCCTTACAGAGCCTTCTCAAGTGGGGCCCTCAGAGAGGAGGATGGATCAGAAAGTATTTTAAATGCAGAAGTGAGCTGACGTATACAGTTCTTAGGGAACAGGCATAAGGAAGAAGCTCAAAGAAGGCCAGGCCCACCTCCCCTGGCTCTAAAAGAGCTACTTTGTCCCTGACCTCTGCCCATCTGCAGGACATGTGCACCTTCAGCAAGAGCTAAGTTCCTAGCTCCAGTCTAACTCTGATTTTGGAAACAGGAGGCAAGGTTTGGGGGCTTCGGGGAGGACTTCCAAGGTCTGCCGGTGTTCTGAGGTCTTAGCATTTGCCAGGAACACACACACAGAGTTGAGCTCATCCAACAAAGGTGGAAACTCAAAGCAAAAGACTTCCTAGGCCCATCTTAATTGTGCCTTGGCAAATGGGGAGAAAAGAGCTCAGCAAATGGCAGAGGAGGGTCAGTGAAAAGCCTAAAATTGGGCTTATAAAAGGCAGAATCAATTTGTACTCTTTCTGAGGAAGAGGGCTGCACAAGGCCTGAATTATGTTTCTGGGTTATTTGGTTTTGCTTTCAAATCAGAAAATTGTAGATATTACATCCCAAAATTGATTGGCACAGAGGCAGCTGCAGGTCCACCCCTCTGCCTTTGTCTGCTGGGAGTCTGAATGGGGACATGTCCCTTCCAGGAGAAGCGACATATCGGTGGTGGTGGGAGAGAAGGCAGAGAGAGATCTGGTAATTCGGTAGATGGACCCTAATGCATGGGAGCCATGTTTCTGTGAGCTTGCTATACTGTGTACTTTTGATGTTAAAAGGCGCCAGTGGGGCCAGGCTGCTCCCTACCCTCTGACCCCCACTACAGGGGCCCCTCCACTGCTAGAGAAATCGCTCATTGATCCTCTTCAGAGCTCACCCTTAACTCCTCTATGCTTTGGCAAATAGCCCTTAATTCACAATCACCTGAAATGCTATTGATTTTTTTTTTCATTTAACTTGCTGGACATTTCACTCCCACTCCAAAGGAAGATTGCCTACACATAAGCCAAAACCCATGAAACACCCCTTCTTCCATCATAAAACCCCACGTCCCCAAGCCTCTAAAAAAGGTCCTTCCTTGGTGAACACAGGCAGGAGGCTAGCAAGCTTGACTACCTAGTACCTGAAGCCATCAGATATCAACAGTATTTCCTGTGATGCGCTGGCCTAGTTACAGCGCCTGCACCTCCTGCTGAAGTATGTTTCATTTGCCAGTGAGTCTTCCTGACTTGAGCCTAGTCCCACCAGGCAGACCTACACTCTCAGAGCCGTTCTTTCAGGCTGAAGCATCCGGCCCCTCTCTCCAAGGCTCACTATTCACCCGACTCCATCAAGGTCGAGCACAAGCTGGGAGGCATTTTGTGAGTATCATATTCAGAGAAATAAATCACAAGAAGACACTTTTACTGCCAGCTGTAGGTGGGGTTTTTCCAAGGGCTACATTCATCTGCAAGTTGTCTTTTCATACTAAGTCTGTTCTTGGAAGAAAGAGTTATAGAGATCCCAGAGAGGAGGGGTCTGACCTTAGATGTAGTTTGCATCATGATTTGAATAAAAAAAATTCTCCCCATAGGCTCGTGTTTCAAATATTACTCTCCATTATTTTGAGAGGCCTTTAGAAGTTGGGGTTGAACTAGCAAAAATCGGCAAGTAGGAGTGGGGCTTCGAAAGCTGTTTCCTCTGCTGGCAGCCTTGATCTCTACTTCCTGGTTGACCTTGATGTGACTAGCCTCTGCAGTGTGTCCCCAAATTCCACCATTTTCCCCCCATATTAGTCAGGATTCCCTGATGGAGTCCACAGAGTCTATCTACAACATCAGAGGAGATTTTACTGGATTGCCATCCACAGCAAGGGCTGGGTAGTCAGTCCAGTACCAGCTCACTGTTCATGAAGCTAAATGCCTTTGCAGTCTCATTTGGGCACAGAAGGTCTTAGGGTCCCTGTAGAGTCACTGGTGTTCAGTCTCCATTGGAAGGCCAAAGAAGCTGGAGCCTGGTGGCCATGAGTGGTGGCTGCTATGGCAACAGGTGTCCTTAGGAAGAAGAATCCAGTAGAAGCCTGTGACCCTGGCTCTTTTCGACACTACTTCACACACAGGCTGTCTGATAGAAGGCATCGTATACTTTGACATAAGTCATCCCATCTTGGTCCAACCTCTTCGTGAAGATCACCACAGACATAGCAAGTGATTTGACTTTTAGATAATCCTAATTCCTATCCCTCCCAACCATGGTGCCAGCCATGGTGATCTGAGATCATAAGCCAAAGTGAATCCACCTCCACTCAAGTTGTTCCCACTGGGTGTTTCGGTCACAGAGACACAGCAGTAACCAACACACTTGGGTTGACCACTTTTTGACTGCACCAATAATGGCAAGTTCCAATGCTTTCCACAATCTGGATCTTTCACCCATGAAAGAGAGACAGTGGTGACCAAGCTGCACATAAAAACACTTGAAAATACAAATGGTACTGAAAGTGTGAGGAAGCAAAGAGCCGAGGGTGGAGCCATGTCAGCGGTGTGCATTTGCAGTCACCATGAGGGCAAATTCAAGAGGGACACGCACTGAATTTCCCGAAAATCTATCTTTACTTCTAAATTTCAATGTTAGACATGTGTGTTCATGTGTGTACACACCTGAAAGGCTGACATTTGCTGTCTTCCTCAGGGCTTCAGTCAGGGCCTCAGAACCTGGACCTCACTGATTGAGGTAGGCTAGCTGGCCAGTGTGCACCAGGGATCCCCAGCACTGGGATTATGGGTGTGCACTGGCACACCCTGCTTTTATGTGGGTGCCTTTGTAACAAATGCTTTCCCCACGAGCCATCTCCACAGCTCCGATGTTGTGGGAGGTGAGTTGGCAGGGGATTGTGGATAAAGGACATGATCACAGCACTTATTTCACCAATTTTTAAAGGGATTTTCAGAGTGCTAAGTCAATGTTGAACAAGGAGTGCCCAGCTCAGCATCCATGTGTACTCAATAAATGGGATTTATTCTTGACCCTTAAGTCTATTTATTTAAGTCACCAGTGATTTCCTTTCTCGATAGGAGCATCCAGAACTCCCAAATGGCGTTTGTTGAAAGACTGTCTGTTGCACTTGGCAAACATGAAACTTGCTTTGGGTTAGTTGGTTTATTCTTGAGGTTAATTGTTGCTAATTTCACTGCTAGATTGCCAACAGAAATATCAACATAAACCCAAATTAGAGGTGCTTGCTGTTGACTGGCTGGGAGAGGTGGGCTGGAGGCAGGCCTTGTTGGCAGAATGTGGCTCACAAAACAAGACTATCAGGAAGGGAAGGGTGCTGTGCAGGGTGCAGTGCTCAAAGCCATGTTTTCCCTACAACCCCTTAGGACTTCAAATCTCTCTAGTGCCTTTGTACAGCCAAGACCATGTGAACTCAAGTGAAGATCGGGATCTCTGGCAGCAGAGGGAAATGTAGTCTGGTTCCCAAGTTTGTGGTGCACAGCAAGCACCTGCTTCCCCCTTCAAAGCCTTTTGGAAGACAGAGCTTCATGCTGGCTGAGTGTCAGAAGCAAAGCTCAACCCCAAGGCAGGCTCAGATCCCACCACTGCTGTGTGGCCTGAACCTCAGCCTTCTATCCCACAGATGGCTAATGAAAACAGTTACTTCAGTAGAGGAAGCTGAGTGAGGGGTCTAAGAAAGGTTTAAGAAGAATTAACCCACACACATATTTTCTAGTGTGTCTGAGGATTGGAGGTGGCAAGTACACAGAGCCTGTCTTGATCACCAGCTTGGCGCAGTCACCAGCTTGTGTGTGGCGGAGGCCCACAGCTCTGCCCTTTGTTCTTCATAGGTGTTTCTCCTTTGCTGGGTGTCTAGAGTAGGGAAGCAGATGAACCTAGTGCCAGCTGGCTATTGGGAACTGAAGACCCCCACACATGAAAGAATGCCCTTGGCATTGGGAGAGAGGAACTTATCTCCCCTGGAATTGTAATCACATCCTTAAGAACAAGCCAGGGAGACAGCTGCCTAAGCTCCCCACTGCTTCTCTATCCCACTGAGGGCTGGAGGCTACAACAAAGTGAGAGGAGGTGGCTTTGGCCAGGAGTCACATACTACGCCAGCAAGGACAGGGAGCTGGGCTTGTCTTCTTTTCCTGTGTCTGGTCGGCTGAGGTTCCCTAGTAGGTCACCTCTTTATAGCACTATAAAGCTGGGGAGCATGGCAGACATACCAGATTAGTTTCCAGTCATTAAGGCAGGATAGACCTTTGATCATGTTTTGGGGGGGAGCTGGCAGAGAGAAGGCAATTCAATGAAGAAAAAGGCAGGACAGAGTGGAAGTTTGGAAAGAGGGTTGATGCCAGTGTGCCTTATCCAAAGGCAATTCTGCCCTCCTCCTGGATGTTGTAGAGAAGCAGGAGGCATGGAGGAGGTGCACAGCATAGAGATAAGCGGCCCCAGGCATGACCTCTGTTGCTATCAAAACAGGGCTCTCTCATCGATATTGGTGTGGGCTGCTGGTCTGAAGCATGGATGCCCACTCAGCAAAGCCCCCAAGTAAAGGAAATGCAATTCAGTTGCATAATGAGGCTAGGTAATTGGATGGACTGGGCAGAACGTCCAGCTAAGTATATTCAGTCTAGCGTATTCATTAAAAACTCAACACAGCCAACACCATTCAAAGTCGCCCCTTCATTATTGCCCCAATCCGTGAGTCAGATGCAGTGAATGAATGATGAAAACATAGTTTGAATCTGGGTCTGGGGTAAGAGCATCCTTTAGCTGGGAGCTAAGGACATACCTGTCGCTCTGGCCGAAGAGGGACTGCAGCCCTCAGTGAGCCGTGTGCTGTCTTATCTCATCTAAGAGGAAACCACGGTCCTGAGGTATTGACCCCACTCAATCTCCATACTTCAGGAGACAGAATAGAGCGATGTCCCATGGAGTCACCCAGGCACTGAGAGCTCACACACCTCAGAATGCAAGAGAGGATCCCAGCCCAGTCATGAAGCATAAGATACACAAACCAGTGTGTGGAGACATATATGGAAGTTTCTGGAAAATGTAACTTTAAGGATGAACATAATGGATACATTTTTCTTTTTATTGTATTTCCTTCCTCTGTGATTAATTTGTACATGTGCGATCATTTTATACTTAGCCAGCGAAAGTCTAACTTTCAAAGTTCTACATTTAGCTCCATCCTTGCTGGATGAGATGTAATTCCTGTTCATTTCTGCAGCAGCAGGCATTCTTCTACTTTAGGGATCACAGTGAACCCCCAAAGTTCAAAAGCCACCAAATACCCAATCCCAAGCATCTCCTGAGTCCAGCTGGCTATTCAGCCCACCACAGCACAGCTATTTATTTAACTGATTGTTGCTGTCCCCATCCCGATGATGTCCGCCTTGTTAGAGACGAACACCATTGAATCTGTCACCATGACAAAGTGCACCTGTGTTTATCCTTCTGTTGCCAAGGCTGAGAGTTCAATATTTTGCTCATTAATTTTTAACACCTTTTTTTTTAAAAAAAAAATGAGGCATCAGCAAAAGAATGAGGGAGCAGTTGCTTTCCCAGGCTTGAAGGCTTCCTGCTTCCTCCCTCTCTGGGGATCCTGCTGGATACAGGGCAACCGTGCACTCTCAGAGGACTTTGCTATTCAGAGGCCATGTTCCTAGGAAGCTTAAGTAATGAGCACAGGCTTGTGAGTTTCTCTTTGCCAAGGTCAACCATGCTTATGCCTATCATATGGCTCTAGCAGAAGCATCCCCTCTACCCACAGAAATACACAAGGCCTGTCCAGGAGACCCGATGCTCCCTAGCTCACCTGTGCTAACCACCAAGGTCCTTCACTTCTAATGTTAGTCCTCAGTGAATGTCTAGGAAAACTCAGTTGATTCTATTTCCACGAGGTTCTGATATGTCTTTGTGTGCCCTCTAAGGAATGACACAGTGGTACCCTGACACCTCAGATAACAAGTTCACTCATTCGTTCTCACCCATCCACCCATCCACCCATGCAACTATCCCATCCATCTGCTCATGCATTCAAGCATCCATCCTCCCATGCACAAACACATCCATGCATCTACCTACCATCCACCCGTCTACCCATGAATCTTTCTATCTATATGCCAACCTCTGTCAGTTAACTGCTGAGTATCGGATGCTGTGATAAATTTATCACACAGAACTTTGAAAACGCTAACTCACCCAAAGAGCCACAAAAAGAAATGGCTGGGCTAGGCCAGGTGACGTCAGATGGGACCTCAGTCTTTTTGTTTGTTTGTTTGTTTGTTTTTTCGAGACAGGGTTTCTCTGTGTAGCCCTGGCTGTCCTGGAACTCCCTTTGTAGACCAGGCTGGCCTCAAACTCGGAAATCCACCTGCCTCTGCCTCCCAAGTGCTGGGATTAAAGGCGTGCACCACCACCTCCCGGTTGGGACCTCAGTCTTACAGGTTGGAAACAAGATGTTGCCAAGGGCACACTTGAGCCAGGACTCTGGCGATAGAAACAATTTACAATAGCTTGCCAATCATAAGTTTGCCAATCTGACTTCTGGGTCAGAATGCAGGATCCAGAACCACCTACATGGCAACAATGGTGTTTGCCTTTCTCTGCTTACGCTGAGTGAGGTTGTTTCAAGAGAAGGTAGAACTTGAGGGTCACAGTATGGAAACTCAAGACAGGATACCTTTAGACCTCCCTCAGGGCATGCCATAGATACCTAGAGTGATGAGTGAGCTCATCAGCTTCATGCTGACTAGATAAAGGTAGGCCTGTGCCCTGGCCAGTCCTCCACCTGGAAAGAAAGAGATTTTTCTAGAGCCTTCCCTGGTGCTTCTCCTCTGGAATCAACCCAAGTTCACCCTCGGTAGCATCCTTGAACCTCCACTTCCTTACCTTGTCTAATAGGATGGAAATAGCTACTGATTTTTGAGCATGGCTGGGTGTCCACATGTCTGAGCTCTCTTTGTGTTCTGATGCTGACATTGAAATGGACACTCTTACTGTGGTCTCTTTGCCTGTATAACACTAACAGGGAATCAAGACTCACAAACCGTGAGGGATAGCCATGGCCCCACCACACAGCTACCATGTGGGAGAGCTGGGGTTGGATTTTAGCAAGAGTATGAAGACATTACTCTCCAGATGAGACAAGGCCTTACAGAAATACTGTGTGGCAAGGCCAGAATGTCACCTGGGAAGGCTCCATAGCAGCCTCTGTCCTTCCTGGTGGAGGGCTGGCCAGGGCACAGGCCCACATGTGTCTAGTCAGCACGAAGCTGACGAGCTCACCTGTCACTCCAGCCATACCTGTGATATGGCCTTGGGGGAGGCTCAGTGGGGCCCTGTCTATAGTTTCAGCACTGTGACCCTCACGTTCGTCAGAGAAAAGTTCCAACCAAAACCGCCTCAGACTCCCATGAGGCAGGTACAGGACTCTACCAGCCGGAGGAGGTACCCTGGTATTTCTTTACAAATATTCATTGTCTCAGAGGCTGGCCTTGGTACCTGGACACAGGCAGAGACAAAATGGAGAGAAAGATCAAAATACACAGAAGAAGAGGACCCCATGGGGCTGAGAGGTGAGGAGAGGGCTACATCCGCTATTGAGACAATGGCCAGGAAGCCTGGGCCCTGGCCCCCAGCCCCCCACTTCCACAGTAGCAGAGCCTGCCAGGGGGCAGGGGGATGGAGGGTCATGGGCTGCTGCAGCATTTCCTCTTTGCTTTCCTGGATTCATTACCTGGTAAATGATCTTGGGCCTCTCATCCGCCTCACTGTCCTGCAGTCTGCAGATAACACCTGCGACAATGGGGGGACCCTCGGGGTGGTGCCTTCCTTTCTACCCATGTGCTCTAACAACAATAATACTAAACTATTAAATATAGCTCATATCATCCTCCTTTGGGAAGGTTGTGCTGCCAGTGTAAAGAAAGGTAAAACGCTGGCCAAGGCTCCCGCTGGGAGGAGCTGAAGCCTTACAGGCTGGATGCCCACTATCCTTCCTTGTGTTCTCTGATGAACCCTCTTCCCTAGAGGTGCCCACACCAGACAGGCTGGAGGCCTTTGCTTTCAGAGTGGCCACTTACTGAAGGCTCCCAATGGAACCTGCAGACACGACAGCGCATGCTTATGGGACTCATGAAGCAAGAGGCTGCCTTGAGAGGAAAGGCCTGAGGAAGGCCTCCCCTCCCAGGACCCACAGGCCGTGATCGACCACTGGCCTGTTTGGCCAAGGAGCCTGTCCCTATTCTCAGCTTGACTGGTTAATGGTGACCTGTGCACAGTGATGCCAAGTGGAGAACAGAATGGGTGTTTGATGTTGAAGGTATTGATCTGATGTCACTTGTTAACCAAACAATTCCATTTGTTTAAAACAGCAAAGTATAAAAGAAAGAGCTTGAGAGGCAAGACACTTGGGAGGAAGCATGCTGAACTAGTGTGGGTCCCTCAGCAGAGACAAACAGGGAGAGACTTCATCCTAAGGCTTGAGACTTGGTCAGAGATGTATGTGATCCTGTCCTCCCTGGGCAGGCAGAAAGACATGTCTGCCCAGGGAGACTGTCTTAGCCAAGTCTACACATTGGTCAAGTGTCCCCACGTAGCTTAGAGTTGGGTCAGAGGCTAGGCTCTTCACCTGGTGTCTTCATGCATCGTCCCAAGGGGACCTCAAAGGGCTCAGGAGGGTTAAGGGAAGCTGGGGTGGGAAACTCTGGCTTTCTCCGCTCCAACCTATCTGACTCCAACCACACACACCACTAACAAGTACAGGACTTGTGGGGGCTAGGCTTGTGTCCTGAGGGGAGTAGATGGCTGTCTCCCTGATTGGCATTATGGGGCTCTTTCCTCCAAATTTAGCCCATTCCCTCCTGGAGGAAAAAAGGAAAGTCCTGAAGATACAGAAAGTAAATGAAACTTACAAGCCACAGGAAGCTCCTAAAACTCACAAGATCGACAAGGCCAGCCCCCAGGATTACACAAGCAGTAACAACTGCTGAGAGAAGAGCTGCCTGCTAGTCATTCAGGACACTCTGTAGATACAACTTTCTGGATAACTGCCCTTGCCCGGGGAGGGGGGGGCTTTTCAGTGGTGCTTTCTACTGCACCCACTCTGCTCTCATACTGGTTCCTTATTGAGGCTGAATAAAATTTTGTTCCCACCCTCCCAGGAAAGGTCACACAAAAACTGGTAAGTCAGCTGGGACTACTGGGCCCAGGCCATGAACAATGAAGTGTGAGATGGTCCTTCTGCTCTCATGGTCAAGAGTCCCTTATAGCCAAAGGCTGCCTGGTCACATCCAGAGGGACACAGTAGTGTGATTAAGCTTTACCTCCACATGTCCATCTGCAGACAGATGTGCCTTGAGGCTGTCCCATGGCTGTCAAAGTGTGAGCAGGGTTCTGTCAGCAGGAGTGACCTCTTTAGTTAGCTCTACCCATCCATCCTGGTCACTCTAGAAATCTCTGACCACAAGATCAGACTTTGGCTCCTAGAGAATCCTGCTTGCTCCTCTTGATCTGTCCTATGAGGGCTGCGTGGCTTTCCGCATGCCTGCCACTCTGTGTCTCTGATAAAATACCTCTCGTCCACCTGTCCAGCACCCTGAGGATGTCCCACCTTAGCTCTCCAACTGTTCCATGCCGCGTGAGAGAAGCGGTGACTGCACAGGAGATGTTGTCTGAAGATGTAACTGACCTTCAGGTGCCCACTGTCATCACTGGGAGCCAGGGCAGAACACATCTGGCCAGTTTACAGCAGGTGCTCAAAAGGAAGGGACAAGACCCTTAACAGGTGATGCCCCTGTCACGTCTATGACAAACACCTCTCTGGAGAACAAAGTATTCAGAAAGAAGAGAAAGAAGAAGAAGAAAGGAAAGTAGCTTTCGACTCTGTGTGATGGGTATGTGTGCATGCATTCATGCACATGAGTATATGTTGGTGCACACACAGGCGTGTGTGTGTGTGTGTGTGTGTGTGTGTGCCCCACAAATCAATGTTGGGTGTCTTCCTCAGTGGCTCTTCAGCTTATCTTTCTTTGAGTCAGTATCCCTCACTGAACCTGTAGTTACTGGTGGAGGTAGACAGGCTGGTTAGCCAGGTGCAGAATCCCTGCCTCTCCCCTGCTCAGTATTAGGATTGCCAAGCTCAGTTTTTATGTGAATGCTGGGGATCTGAACTCGGGTCCTTCTGCTCACACTGCAAGTATTTTATTCACGGACCCAGCTCCCCAGGCCCTCAAGTAACCACTTAAACAAATGACCTGCCACATTTTTAGGGTCCAGAGAAGAGGGGCTACATCAGGGCTGGACAGGAGGTGCCAGCGTCTCCAATCTGTCCTTGGACAAACCTTAACATCGCCCAGACTGGAGGAAGGCTTTAGCTACTGCAGAGAGCCAGAGGAAGCATCTCACCATCAGGGGAGTTTATCAGCTCCACCATCTTCTCCTGGGAGAAAATTATTAATGACTCAGATTCTGTCCGGCGATGCCAGCCCCAAGTCCCTCTGCCACTCCCACGCTGATGCCAAGGCAGGATGGATAAACAGCTCCCGCCTGGAGAGGAAGACAGTGTCTGCATCTTTCAGACAGAAGATTTCCAGATAAGCACCCACGTAGTTATTGCTACGCTCCATTAGGTAAAGAGAGTCTAAACTGCTCAGAGCCCTCGGGACTGCAATCCTGTCACAGTGGCAGGAGGAGATAAAGCTCTTCTTCTTGTTTGTTCCTTTCTCACTCTTCAAACTTAGTTCACCTGCTATGACCTTCTCTAAAGTTTCTTGCTAGCAAAATGGACCCAAACTCCACAGACTGGCTTACCAGCCACTCTAATATAACTCTCTCCCTACTACTGTGTCACCCTGCACCCTCCTGCCCTCAGGACCATGGGCTCCTCCTCCCTGGATACTAATCTTCTGCCACTGCCCTTGTGCAGATGGAATAGAAGTGTAGGTACTCTTTAAATTGTTATTTCTCTCCACAGCTCAAATAGTGAGCTCCACAGAATGCCTCCCTCTGAACTCCTGCTCCTCCTCATCTAGATATTTAATGATGTTTAGGTGGGTACATAGATGAAGGCATGGACAAACAGATGGAGGCTTCAGTGTCAATGACATTATCCTCAGCATTCTCACCATCATATCCACTCTCACTGGTAGAATCACCACCATCATCACCACCATCATCACCATCACCACCATCATCACCACCACCACCATCACCACCATCATCACCATCACCACCATCATCACCACTATCCCCATTATTACGATCATCACTACTGTTGCCATCATCATTCACCACCATCATCATTCACAAGTATTATCACCATCAGCACCACTGCCATTCACAAGTATTCACCATTCACTACCATCATTCACCACCATCATCATTGCATCCCCATCCCTATTCAGAACTATCATCCCCAACACCACAATCATCACATGATCACTACCTTCACCATGACGGCCAGCATTAACTTCATCATTACCATCGTCATTGCTAATATAGCGTCTTTGCTGTGTGACAAATACTGTCAATCAAATTGATCCTGCAGGACTCCTCTGTGGTGGTGCTGTGCTCAGCACTCCACACTTGAGAGCCATGTAGAAAGCACTGATTCTAAGCCTCAGATCCCGGGGCACCACACTGGAAGACTCGAAACTCTGCCCTGACCTCTGTCCTCACTGATCTGCCCTTCCATGGATCCAGGGCCAGATGACTGCTGAGTATAATCTCCCAGCAGCTGTCGGCTTGAGTTCTCATATAGGGCTCAACCAGGCCCCAGTGAGTTCCTGAGATTTCCAGAATCTTAGAGCCTGCCACCAAACTCTCCTCAAGGCAAGTTTCCCACGCTGGGCTCATGCCTCAGTTCCCTCTTGTGTGGCCAACTTTCATTTTCAAGGACTGCCTAAACATGTCCATTGCTAGCCGTGATGATAGCCAAGCCCATATCCCTTTAAGAAGGAGAGAAGCCACATTCTCCACCACTCCACACTGTATCACTTAGACTCCAAGGCAGGCTGCTTGATCCTGGAGGGTCACAGGATCATTGTTACCACCATCCTGTTTCGTTTTCTCCCTTCACTCCTCATACTGCCCTAGCTGTAGCACCAGGTCAGGGGACCGTCAAGTCAAGCAGGAGAGAGCTGGGTTGTGCAGCCCAGCCTAGTTCTATCCCATAGCCAAAGCATCCTGTGCAGACTTTCCACTGACATCTCCAGGAAGCCAGTTTCTGATGCTCATTAATTTATAAAACAAGTCTCATCTCAGGAGAGACCATGACAACGAGGACCCAACTCCCTAGCTTTCTTCATGTGAGACTGAATAGATAGGGAATCAGGAAGATGGCCTTGCCACATTGTGATGGGAAGTTTTGATTAGTGAAGCTCATTGCTGCATGTGGCTATGTGGGGCTTTTCCTGAGAGGTTTAATTGGAGAAGGAAAACCTGCCTTGAAAGTGGGAAGCATCATTTGACGGGCTGGGGTTCTAAACTGAATAAAATGAGTGCTTTCAGAATGCCAGTTAACCACAGGTGTTCTCCATACTCTTGTTTCCTTGTCTTCAAGACATAAAGGGTATCGGGCACATGCGATGTCATCTTTAGCACTGCCATACCTTCACCGCTGTGACGGACTGCTCCCTCTCACACTGTGAGCCAAAGGAAACCTGTATCTCTTAAGTTGCTCCTTTCCAGGTGGTTGGGAGCCAGAGAAAGCCAGTGTACAGTCAGAAAATGGGGAAAGTCCTGGTGGATTGTTCTCCCAACTAAAAGCAAACACTTGGAAATGATGGCATGTAGTGATTGAATAGATAAATATGCAGGGAGAGGACACACAGCCCCCATGTTCTCAGCAGTTGTGTGCAGACACTCTGTCCCCAAGGATTCGGAGAGTAGTTGCTTCCCTCTTGGGGGTCTCATGATGATCTCCTTCTCAGAGGACTGACCTAATTCAGTTCAGCAAGGGAAGAGTGCCTTGTAGAAGCAGCATCCAGAGGAGCAGAAACATGATTGAAGTCGGAAAGGATGGTAGGACAACGGGAGAAAGACACCAGTGGTGACCCACCTATGCATAGGTGTGAGGGATGGTTCTGGAAACTCCCAGACAGCCAGGCTCTGGGGATCAACTGCAGGAGATCCTAACCCTCTTGTGGAGGAACTGAAGAAGGGGGAGTTAGCACCCATCAGCTCTCCCAAACTCTTGTCATCTCTTTTTGCATGTAGCAGAAACACACGTGGGCTTCCATAAGGCTTCACTTTTAGGCTATGAGGTGCTTATGTGGTTTACGTCATCAAATATCCTGATTTTTTATTTATGTTTCAACCCCAGTGGCTCATCAAATAGCTGGGTTTTTTTTTATCCTGAAGGCCATCAGGATCTGGGGGTCAGCAAACCTGTCACTTGCCTCAGTCACTTGCTTCTCTGGCCCTAATGTTGCCTGGACATTGGAAACTCTGCCCCACACCATTTCTTTGGTCTTTGCAGAACCCTGCAGACCTAAATAATGTCTACTCCCAATGACAAGCCAGTGTTTGTTCCATAGAGTTTGTCTTGGGGAAACTAGGTTGTCTATAGGGTTTGTGTGAGAGGAAAGCTGCCTGCAGGAGCATTGGGATCCAAGGCAAACATCTCGCAGCCGGTCTTCACCCAGCAGGGAGGGCGGCCTTCTTCCTCTGACCCTCTCCAGACTATATACCCTAGCATCTCTGAGACCCTCAGGCCACAGGAAATTAGGGCAGCATTTTTTACAAAAGGCTAAGAAGAGTGGCTGCAGTCTCAGATGAGGATCCAATGATTTCAACCACTCCTCAGAGGAAATATCAACAGTCAACAAATCCAATCAATCATGGTGGACTCCGGCAAACAGCATCCACAGCTGATCTGATGAGGAAGGAGGCTGTTGTGCTTGGAAGACCACGTCCACAACACATGGACTAGCAGCAGAGGGGGCCCAGACTCTGTGTGGGGGGTCTCTTTGCTTCAGAGTATATCATCCAGCAGGGATGCTGGGCCACTGGCCTGTCCATTTGCCACTTGTCTTGATGCCATTAAGAAAGTCTCTAGATGAATCACTGTTTGGCTGGCTCTGGAATCCAACAGGCTCTGACCCCACATCTGGAAGCTGTCAACCTACAGCTGCCCCACCCCCAATCTGATCTCATTAATCTTGAAACAACAGGGGATGGGAGACCATCTGTACCAGGACGGTTTACACTGGAAGTTAATTCTCAAAAGCTTAGCTTTTCTGACCACCAAAGGATGTATCATAAGAGAAGTCAGACAAGGGTTAAGACAAGAGAGACTCACATCTTCTTCAGTGCAGGGACCCTGCCCCAGGCATTGTCAGTCACAGAACACACTGTTATTAAAACCCCTTTGAAGAGATAACGCTCTTCACAGAGTGGGCAGGTGTGTGACACTGATGTCAACACATCCTTTCTTTTGAACCCTCATCTTAGGTTCAGCCATCCCCCTGAAGCAAGAACCCTGGATCCTAGGACAAAGCCCTCATCCTAGCCACACAAATACTTCTTTACTCCTCCATACCTGTGAGTTCCAATCCTAGCCACACAAATACCTCTTTACTCCTCCATACCTGTGAGTTCCATTGGAATATCTCCTGCATAGCTGCCCCTGCATGCCATGGTTGCACCCTGATTCCTTCCCCTTACCTGGCTTGATCCCCATCTTCTACAATCAGCAGACCACCCACAGTTCTGTCTTTGGGACGGCTGCATCATAAATACTCAGCACCATTTGGCCCGTGCACCTCCTGGCCACAGGGCTTTTGCAGCAGCTATTTTGTTGCTTGGCACCTCTGACCCCCTTGGCTGTCTTTCCAGTCACAAAGACAGGGACATCAGTTCCACTGGCTCCCTTCCTCTAGACCCTACACTGTCACATACCTCCAAGAGCAATCCTTATCAGAATGGTCATTTGGTGGGAAACCGTTCTCTTTCTGCTGAGCACAGACCAGAAGGTATGCACATGTGCTTTCTCACAAGCAGGACAAGACACTGCATTTGCAGGTCCTGTACAAAATGAAGGTGTAGGGAGCCTTTGCCAAACATTATGGACACCATGGTGGAGAATTAGCCTAGTGTGAGGATACCTCAGGACCAGGTCACTGTGTGAAAGCATGGGCCACCCATTCCCATGGAAGCCTGCTTGTGGTCCTAATCCTGAGGTGTGAATTCAGGTCTTGTGACACCAACATCTACCTGTGTAGCCCTAACACACTTTCCAGCCTTTAGTGGCTTGAAACAACAGTGAAAAATCCGCTCACACTGTGAAGGCCACAGTCCGAGTGAACACTAACTCAGTGTCTTTCCAGCCCTGCTGTGATGTTCCTGGGGGCTTCTGGGAAGAGTGGGAATCTAAGGCTGAAGTCTTTGCTGGCAGTCCCTTAGGGCCTCACTCAGCTCCTACTGGCTGTCGGTAATTCGTGCCCAGGTGGCTTTTGTCTTCAGAGCCAGAACAGACACTGTCTGGTGTCAGCCCTTCCTCACAGTTCAGACCACTGTGCCCTGCTTCTGATAGAGGTGAGTGGCTCAGGATAAAGCCAGACCACAGACAATGCTCACAACCACCTGTGATGGCTAATCTTGGCTATCTATTTGACTATGTCAGGAACCAACTAAAACACAATCCCTGAGCACTGCTGGGAGGGACTTTCTTAACTATATTATTTAAAGTGGGAAGATCCTCCCTACTTGCAACAGCCCAGATAAAAGGACACAGAAGAGGGAAAACTTGCTTTTGGCCTGCTTGCCCTCACTCTTGCTGGCAAGTTCATCTACTCTGTTGTGTATAGTAGAGGATTGCAAATTCGATCATCAATAGGAGGAGAGTACCTCGGCCCTGTGAAGGTTCTGTGCCCCAGTGTAGGGGAATGCCAGGGCCAATAAGTGGGAGAGGGTGGGGTGGCAGGCATGGGGAGGGGGCAGGCAACAGGGGTTTGTTTTTGTTGTTTTTGTTTGTTTCTTTGTTTTTTGGAGGGGAAACTGGGAAAGGAGAAATTTACATGTAAATAAAGAAAATATCTAATAAAAAAAACTAAAGATGGTTTTAGAATGCAGGTCTTAAGCACACAGGATAAGATGAAGAGAGAAGTAGACATATATGGGATGGGCTTTCAGAGGAGAGTCACATTAGACAGTTTTACAATGGTATATATGAGACTTTGGAAGACGTGACAGTGGTCGAGGGTAATAATGACAGAGCTGTCTACACTCTCTGACAGAAAGAAGGAGGGGAAGACACAGTTCCCTTATCTGCAATGCTAGCTGTTAGTCCCTCCTGCCCAGCCTCCCTCTGACCTTCCCCCTGCTGCAAGTGATCTCAGGAGATGCTGGGGTGTAGAGTAAGCTATTAACAAGCAAGGATTTGTGGTACAACTTCCATGAGGGGCTATCTTTAATGGGGTAGGACTTTGCAATGGTGTAGGTGTTGGGGGTCACCCACACTCCTGTAAATAATGCCTCACCCATGCTCTCTAAGAAAGTCCAATAAACTCACGGATCACCAAGTTAGCTTTGGCAGAATGGCGGCTTTGTTCTGTCACCGGTACCCTGTCTGAGGTGAATAGATACTTGTTAACATCTATTTCCAAGAAAATATGGTGCAGGGACATCGTTAGTTCGGCATAAGGCTCTGTCCTACTGGAGAACTCCCTTTATCCTTTCATAATGTCAATAAATATCTCCACTAAGAGTCTTGGATCCCTTACCTGGAAGCTGGCCCATGATTACATATGGCAGACTGAGAGTAATTAATGGAAGAAAGCTTTGCAGTAGCTGGATCCATGGGGTTTCTCATTTCAGCAGCAACTCTCATTACATATTTCTTTCTTACTGGTTTACACAACTAGACTTGGGTGGAAGTTTTTATGGTCTGATCCTAGCGACCTGTCCTAGTGAGTACGCATTCCCAAGAGAAGTCTACACAATAGCTCGCCAGGTCACAAATGGGCTGGAGAATCATGACGGTACATACAGACACCACACATCATAAAGCCTTGGGCGCTGGTGAACACATGGAATCCTAGCACTTGAGGGGAGGCAGTAGGAGGACCAGAGTTCAAGGGCTCCTTAGCCCAGACTCTACTCCTGTTATCTGTGTCATACAAGCTGTGTTTTCCCCTTCAAAACATTTTCCAGAACTGAAAGAAATGTATTCATGACTGGGGTGCTAGGTCAGTGGTAGAATACTTGTCTAGCATGCACATAGCCCTGGATCTGATTCTTGGCACTGAAAAGCAAAAGAAAAGAAAATAAAAAAAATTAGCCCTACCTAAAGCCAGGGAGCAGATAGCCTTATCCTTATGAGTGGTGGGGGTGGGGGTGGTTCTTGGTCAATGCCTTAATGATGCCTGTGGTGGTATGAATTAGAATGGCCCCCATAGGCTCGTATATGTGAATGCTTTGGTTTGAAGTCCTTGGAACTGTTTAGGGAAAGATTAGGAGGTGTGGCACTGTTGGAGGTATGTCATTGGGGATGGGCTTTAAAAGCTCCACACCCACCCTAGTCTCTCTCCCTCTTTCCCCAACTTGTGGCTAAAATGTGATCTTTTAGCTACTGCTAGAGCACCATGCCTGTATAATGCCAATGCTCCTTGTCATGATGGTCATGCATTTGCCCTCTGAAATGCAAGCAAGGTCACAATTAAATGTTTTCTTTATAAGCCATGCTGTCTCATCATAGCAATAGCAAATAAACTAAGATGTATATAAATGAAGATACTATCTATTACCTTCATTAATTCTTTGAAAATATCCAATAAATAATACTTTCCAGCTTTGATGTATGTTGGTTTTATGACAACAGCACTGTTAGAGGCTAGAGATGTGGCTCTGTTGGCAGAATACTGCCTAGCACACGCAGGTACTAGTCTCAATTCCAAGCACTGCACAAACAAGATGTGATGCTGTGTAACCACAGCACTTTGAAAGTGGAGGCAGAGAAATCAAAAGTTTAAGATCATCTTTGGCTATGTAGGGAGTTCAAGGCCAGCCAGGGTTACATGAGATTCTGCACAAATGAATGAATAAACAACCATGTTGTTTGTTTCATAACTGGGAGCTTTAACACAGGCTTCAGATTTTTGTCTTTTAGGAAGTAGAAATCCATAATTAGGGGGCTGGTGGAGGTGCTTCCTCCAATGGCTCTTAGAAGTAGACTTTCTTGTCAGCCAGGTATCTCTCCATTCTTGGGGCTACAGCAACCCACAATCTATACCCTCCCCGCCCAAGACAGCACTACTCAAGTCTGCCTCCAACTTTGTGTCTGTATTGTGTCCCTTCCTTTTTGCTAAGAATAGAGCACCCTTCAGCAGAATTGGATGCTCTTATCTTTAACAGTGGCGTCTATTCAGTTCTGGATTTTGCCCCATGGCTGACTCAAACAGCTTCAGATAAACATTCCCAATCCTAACTACTCAAAGATCCTGGACTTTTGTTATACTCTAGACCTTTTTGACAGAAGGACCTGAATGTGACCCGAGGCTTGAAATAATGACATATGAAGGTGCTGGCAGCTGTTTTAACAGCTTCCCAAAGCTCACCTAAGTGTGAATGAAACAAAGCCCAGGTCAGATGGACATAGGTGAGAAGGGTCAGTTCCCATGTGACTTTTGCTTCCAGACGGGCCCTGGCAGGCAATAGAATCTGAGAGCTGCCAAGACATTCATGTCTGGCAATGGGATTGAATAAAAAGGGGAAACCAGAGGCATTCAGTCATCTGACTGTCTCCCTAAGATAAAGGTTTCAACTGACATGGATGTTGCTTTAGAGGGGACATTTGGCAATGTCAGGAGAAAGTTTTGGATGTTACAGTTGGCCAAGGATCTTGCTGAATAACCTGCAAAGCACAAGACATCCACAGAGTCCTGAGGCTGGGCTGGGGGACTCTGGAGGACAGGAGCAATGAGGAGTCAAGCTTGTGGGCTCTTAGCTTCATCCCACAGGAATTAAGATGTCCTAAAGAGACATGCATTTCCCTCTCCCACTATCAGACTATTGAGATGATGGACCACTAACCCCCGAATTAGGATTTCATCAGGAATCTCATGCTGGGAGAAGGGAAAGACTGGAGCCTGGTACATATCAAAGAATGACACTTTGAGGATGTGATTTCACTCAGTTCTGATGATTTGTCACACTATCTTGCCAGAACTGGAGCAAAGAAAATGACAGGCCAGTGATGGGCAGGACCTGAGACAATGATGGGTCAGTGATGGGTGGGACCTGAGACAATGATGGGTCAGTGATAGGTGGGACCTGAGACAGTGATGGGTCAGTGATGGGTGGGACCTGAGACAATGATAGGCCAGTGACAGGTGAGATACACCTTGACCATAGCTTCTTTGGCCTCCACCATGACCTTATGTCATGACTCCAAAGTTGACCTTTTCATTAGTTCATCTTTGGGATGTGGCTACATCAAGTAAGTCTCTTTTGTGTGCTTTTCACTCTCACTTATATCAGTAGTTGAACTATTCGGGATAGACAGATGGTTGAGATTGGTTTGTCATGTCTGGAGGGGCTTCGACTTTAAACCTCAGGGAAAATGAGGTCAAAGGTCTCAAGGTCAAAGGCAACCTTAGATGTTGTCTTGGGTTCCTTCACGTGAAGTGTGTAGAGAGTTCATATCCCATGGCACGTCAGTGGGATGAAAGCCATTCAAGCCAGCTGGGGGCTGCTCTGTAGAACTGACTCCAAGCCCACAGCCCAGAGTCTGCTCCCCACATGCAAGGCTGGATAACAACTGTCCAACACAAAGCAGATGCTGGTGCCACCACCGCCGCCACCCTGATGACACTCCCAAAGCCCCTTGTCCTCATTTTTCTTTCTCCACAGCACACCCATCTGCTGGGGGTGGGATTGGTCCAGATGAGAGGAAGCCACAGACGGAACCCAGGCCCATCTGCCAGAATGTCTACAACTTCCTCTAAATTATAGCTACTCTGTCAGATGGTGGGCTTATTGTCTCCAAGAATGCCCCAGTGGCACTTTACATGACAAAAGAACACGGGGGCTCAGCTTGATGAGGCTCTAGAGTCTTCTTGGACAAACTGTTCTCTGAATACACCCAAGCTTCGCAGCAGCTGAGGTTCCCCTACAGAGACAGGAGAGTCGCCACCAGCCATAAATCTCTCCTGAGAAGGCCTTTCCTACCAGCATGTTGAGTAGCTAGGAGGCCTGGCTGGGGCGGCCTCCTCCTGCTCACAAGTCCTGGCTACCTCCTGCCTGTCTGTGCTATTGTCTTGCAACTCTGGGGACTCTGTATGACCCCACCCACACCCCTAATGTGGATTAAGGTCTGTTACTGAAGTGTTAACCTAATTGTCGCCTTCCCACTGTGCATCCTTTGCTTTGAAACCAGGCTTGACTGCCCAAGCCCTTTTAGAAAAGCCCAAAGCCCTTCTCACAGAGTCCCATATGGTCATAGTTTCCTGTCCTTTTTATATTCATCCATCCATCCATCCACCATCCATTCATCCATCCATTTATCTATCCACCACCCACCCACCCATCTATTCATCCATCCATCATCCATACATCCACCCACCCAACAATATCCATCCATCATCCATCCATCCAGAAGATAGGCAGACAGGCACACACACACACACACACACACACACACACACACACACACACACTCACTCCATTCTCATGTTCTGCTCTCCCTCTGAGTGAATTCACTCCGCTGCTTGGAATAGTGGTACGGAGGAGACAGTTGCTGCATTATCTGAGAAAATCCACACACAAGGAAACTAGAACACTAGGAAGTTGAATAACCTGCCTTGGCCATCAGGTATTCACCATAGAGCCAGGGAATATTTCTGGTCATACTTTCCCTTGGCCAGGAGGTCCCAGCTCAAGCTCGATGGTCTCCAGAATCCCTCTCGAGGGTGCTCACCATATTTTGATGTCTCTCAGAGCAGTTTTTTTTTCTGCCTAGTGGCCTTTCTAGATACTTCCACTCAGAGCACCAGATTCTTAGGAAGGGCCATCTTCAGAGTACTGGCTAAGCCCTAGGTCTGGCACCCAGTATGTTTTACGTAACTGTGGACAGGAGGTCCTTTTAGCTGTGGGTCCTTTTTGCTGTCTGAAGGATTGGCTGGAGGACTTTCTTTTCATCAGCATCCATCTCTCCAGCTGCTCCCTGGCCAACACCCTGGCCTGCCATGCAGAGTGCAGATGCCCTTCGTCATCAGCAAGGCTCTCCCAGCAGATGTACCCTAACCGGATGCTTGTCAGCACAGGTTTACAGCCCAAGCTCTTCTGCAAATTCAACTACTTCAGGAGTCTGGTCTGACTTGGGGGCATTCCCAAAGCTCAGAGAGCAATTCCACAGCCAGACCTTGTCCTCTGGGTTTCAGGGAAGGCCATCTTTCTCTCCACTCATGCTTCACGGATGCCATCCCAAAGCACCAATGCACCCTGCTTCACACCGATGGCATCACCATCCCATTCAGAAGGTCGCTATTATCTCACATCACAGGTGGGTGGGGAAATCAAATGTGAGAGTGGTCAGAGGACCACTGGCCCGTAGCCTAGGGCACCCAGACCTCCCCTGGTGTCTTGAACTGCAGGACTAGAATCTTTCTGTGACACTCACTTCTGGAATGCCCAGTTCGGGCCACCCAATCACCACACGCAACAGTGGCACTTCTGTCTTTACTTACTTGTTGTTCATGTCACGTGAAACTCCATCTAAGGAAGCCTGAAGAGCTGAGAAGGGGTCTGTCAGGTTGTTGCTGTCAGTTAAGCAGTGTTTGCTCCCAGGTATTTCTTGATATTCAGTGACCTGCTGGATACCTCTATATCCAAAAGTTGGAGTTTGAATATTTTCAAGCTCTTTGATCATTTTGACAAACAATATCCGTATGGATCATTCGGTTTGTGTGTGCACCCTTAAGTCATGTGAATGACAGCTCTCTCTGTCCTGTTGCTGGTGTTAAAAATGCCAAAGTAAATTTGTTACTTAAAAAGAAAAGATATGTTTTTCATTAAGGATAAAGCACTCAGGAGGCTGATGTCTCTCATGTTATGGGGGATAGCCCCCTTTCGATTAGAACTGCCAACTAAGAATCATAGGCTACCATAGCATTTGAATTTCAGACAGTGAATGGTTTCTCAGTGCATGTTCCAGTTGCCGTGTGAAACATACTTATACCTACATTTTATTTATTCTTCGGCTGAAACTTAGATCTCATTAGGCTTGCTTTACTTTTATAGGTTAAATCTGGAACTCCTTGTGAATATGTATCTGTATTAAAACAAAAACAAGCCGGGCGGTGGTGGCGCACGCCTTTAATCCCAGCACTTGGGAGGCAGAGACAGGCGGATTTCTG
>NW_022196897.1:161195181-161213985 GCF_008632895.1 Mastomys coucha | reverse complement strand
AAAAAAAAAAAAAAAAAACAAAAACAAGCAGAAATTAATTTTCTTACAGTTCTAAAGCTCAAGGTACAACAGGGATAGGTGACATTACTTTTCTTTTGGCAGGGGTGGGGGGCAGTGTTCAGACAGGCTTTCTCTGTATAGCCCTGGCTGTTCTAGAACTCACTCTGTCTTCTCTGTCCTCAAACTCAGAGATCTGCCTGCCTCTGTCTTCTAAGTGCTGGGATTAAAAGGATGTGCCACCAATGCCTGACATTGTTTATTTATTTATTTTTAACCAATAGAGAAGACATAATACTGTTCATATTGATGGATTACCACATCACATACACTCATACACATAAAGTAAAAAATTTAAATTAATTTTTAAAAATCACATTATTTTTAAAACTTTTTATTTTATTTGCATGGGTGTATTCTGTAAACCATGTGTGTGCCTGGTGCAAGCAGAAGTCAGAGAAGGGTATCAGACTCCCTAGAATTGGAGTTATAGACAGTTGTGAGTACCATGTGAATGCTGGGAATTGAACCCAGGTCCTCTGGAAAAACAGTCGGTGCTCTCAACCACTGAGCCATCTTTTCCAGAAACACCCCCATACAATTTTAATGCATATCTTATTTTGCAGTGTCTAAATCAAGGTAGATCTATCTATTTCACCCAACATTGGATCATTAGTTCTGATGAAAACATTTAAGACTTACTAACTTACTTACTTACTTACTTAAAGTGGTTGATGGATTGGTTGGCTAGTTGGTTAGTTAGTAAGTTAGTTAATTCTGAGGTACGCTGTCCCTATGTGTTCCAAGCTAACTTTGAACTCTACAGCCTGCTCTTTCACCTTTCTGAGTCCCAGGATTACATGTCTGTGCTATCATGCCCAGCCAAGTGTGCCTACTTTTATTCATCTCCTTTTCCTTTTGAACAGGAGCAGGAGTGCACTCCAGGCCCTTGGGGATGAGGCCTCACTCCATGTCACAGCCGTATTGCATTCCCTCTGCCTTGACGTGTGGTAGCAATACGTGACCTTTGCTATCTGATTTAGCCCAGCGGGTCTAGCATGGAGTCCTTCATCGTCTCTGGTTCTCTGGGTACCTTCATGTTGGTGCTACATATTGACAAGAGGCCTCTGCTCTCATAGCCACACTCATTTTGCATGTCAAAAGATACAGAAGCCCTTAAGTCCTGCTCAGCCCATCTGCACAGCCTGTCTCTGAGTGGAGATGATCTTGTGGGACAGGAAGCCCAGTGAGTAGCTCTTGTCTGTGACCTTGCTCATGGCAACATCATTATTGTTGTTGTCATTTGAATGCTGTGGAGTATGTACATATTCATGTGGGTGCTCATGCATGTATGTTCTTGTGAAAGCAAGAAGTCAATGGCTGGGGTCTTCCTTGATTGGTCTCCATTTTACTTTTTGAGACAGGGTCTCTCACTGAACATGAGTTACCAACACTGGCTGACCAATGAGCTTCAAGGATCAACTTGCCTCCATCCTAGTCAGTGGTGGCCTTTACAGCGCCCTGGCACCTTGTCTGTCTTTTAGGTGGATGCTGAGAATGGACACTCAGCTTCTGGTTGCTCAGACAGTGGGCATTTTACCAGCTGAACTGCCTCCCCAGCCCCTTGCATGGCTTTAAAATAGGAACGAAGAGAAAGCCATCCACCAGAAGACTCACTGGCAATTACCTTATTAATTTATAACAGAGCAACAGATGCTGTGGATGGCAGGGAGGGAGCTTGTTCCAGGAAGTGGGCATGTCCCATGCAAGCAGGATTAGGCTCCTAATTTGCTTTTTCATAGATGATTCGAAACGATGATCCGGTCCACGTCCTGTCAGAACAATTATAAACTCTAAATTTGTGGGACCCACATCACACTGTTCACCAGTCACCACTGCAGGTGCAGAGAGTGACATCATAGAATGGCTCCATCAGCCACCACGGGGAAACAAGACTCATTCTGCTCTTCCGGGCTGTCGGTCCCGAGTCCCGGAAGGCTTCCAGGCTGAACACCCATCTCCTTAATCCTTTCAGCAAATGGTCTTTTCCCCCATTCTTCTCCCACATTCCCCAGCCCTGGGAAGGGGACAAAGACTAGGCCTCAGTGACAGGAGTGGGAGAAGCTTGGTAAGAGTAACAGGTGGCGCCACCTGTGGCCGGCTCCAATTCCAACCGCACAGCTGCAGCTCAGCTGCCTTCGAAGACCCAAATCCCAAGGTCTTCTGAGGCTTTTCCCACCATCTGGGCCCAGGAATTCCCATGCCCAGAAGCCCCTTCCTAGGCTACGGTGTCCTATTTCAAATACTCCAGTGTCCGCAGAGAACCCTTTCACAGCCCCTCTAGTCCAGCACCCACACGGTTTAATTGCTCTAACACGGAATGGGGGGTGTTTCAAAGTTCTGAGAAAAATCCGTGTCCTTGTCCTTCCATTGTCTTGGGTTGCTCATTTGTTAGCAGTACAACAGCTTGGACATTTGATGCCAGAAAGGGGATTTCAGGGTAACTTTATTCCCCAGGAGACCCCAAACTGCCAGCTAAATCTTATTTTCTTCCCCCACCCCCATATCCTCTTCCTATCTCAATTTAAAAAATGGTCTTGTATCATTAATGGCATTATCAGAGATATTTTTTTCTGAAGATAAGCTTGGTTCTGGGCCCTGGACACCAACCAACACTAGAAGAATTGCTGCCATTTCCTGAATGTGCTCCCAGAGAAACAGGAGCCATGAGGTTGGTTCACATGCTCAAACAACAGCTGGTTAAACATGGCAGCAGAGACTACTGTTCAGCAGTAGTGAGGACTTCTTGAACACCAGGGGCAGTGTTTGCACATTGATCCCGCACAGCCTGAAGCTGGGAGAGGCCATTCCAGCCCATCTACACATTGTATCCTTGCCCTAACTTCAAGGTAGCAAGGTGGCATGGACTGTGCAATGAGAGCCCCACAAAATGTGAGTGGAATGAGTCATAGTTCTCAGAGGGGCCAAACACTCCCTTAAAATAGGACACACAATGCTACAGTTGCTACTGGACTGTGACAGATACAAATACGTTTAATTGCCAATTCCCCTCTTTTCCATGCCCATGCCCTTTCTGTGATTGCCTGGCTCCTTGCTACTAGGAGGTAGCTTTCCCCCATGCCTCTTGGTTAGGAATGCTTTGCCACTTACTCTGAATTCAAAGTGGAAGCATCTTGGATCCACAGTCCATTTGCTTTCTTCTCACCCATGCCTCTGTCTCAACCTTAAGACAAAGCCCAGAGAAGCCTTCTGAAAGATGAATGACTCCACGAAGCAGAGTCAAGTCAGCCCTGCCAAGGCCACACTGGATCATCCAGTCGAGCTACCTGCAGACACCCAGCAGTTCCAGCAGAGATCACCAAAGCATGGCTCAGCTAAGCAGAACCACCCCAGGACCTATTGTCTTGGGGGAGAGGAACTTGATGTTTGTAAGCAATGTGTAGCTGTCTTCCAGGTTGCCTGTGATGATCAACCCCTCGAATCAGAATATTTATGATCACTGATCACTGAGAGGTGACTCTCATCGGATGTACCCTATGAATATTTCATGTGGAGAGAGAGGAGAGGCTGACAGCCATGTCAATAATCAAAAGACCACCTTCCCGTGGCCAAGCACTTCCCTGCACTTATATAAGAAGGAAATACCTGGCCAAAGAGAGACCCTTTGATGATACAGCTTTTCCTTAGCTGTCTTTGCTGTGGCTGATAGGAGGACTCATAGCTGATCATAAGTCACCCACACTTCTGCAAGCAACCCCAATAAGCTCATTGGTTCACCGAGCTAGACTTGGATGGAGCCCCATCTACATTGGAATGGACAGATATTCTGTTATGTCATCCAAGAGCTTAGGCGGGAACTTGGTCCTTTTTTTTTTTTTAAGTTGGGGGTGCTTCTTTTTTCATTAGAGTCATTCATTTTTATTTTATATGTGAGTGTTTTGACTGCACATGGATATGTGTACTAGACCCATGCTTGGTGCCCATGAAGATTAAAAGAGTATCGGATCCCCTGGGTTTGAAGTTATAGATGGTTATGAGCCACCAGGTGGGTACTGGGAGTTGAAGTTGAGTCTCCTACAAAAGCAGCTAATGCACTGAACTGCTGAGCCATCTCTCTAGCCCTAAGATAGCCAAGGAAAAGTTATGTGATAATGACCTACAGTAAAGCAACATGTAGCTGACAGAGGCAGAGCATAAACAATCAGCATTCTATTTGATCTCCCAAAGCTGATCAAGCAAATTTAACCAACATTTGGACAATAAGAAACAGTGGTGGCCACCCAGAGTCACTGTATCCCTGAGGCATGTCCTTCAAGGTAAGTTACTGTTGCCTAGGAGTTTTTAAGGGCTGAAATAAATGGAGTCTATTGGCTCTGGAGTTCAAAACAAAGCAAAGGACAGTGAAAACAACCTTGCATAACAAAATTGAGAAATTCTTCATCAAGTCCCTTGAAATCATAGCATTAAGGCAGCGAGCAAGCTGTAACTCTATTAATATGCAATCATACGAGTTGAATAAAATTTAATGCATACAAGCCAAATGAATAATTCCTCCCTAATAAAATCCAAAATTAAAAGAAATCATGAGGAAATTCAAATTATTATCTTTGCCACTTGTACTGTGCCAAACTCCACACACAGTTACAAAGAAAAATAATCTACTTTGCAGAGAATTTTATGCCCCTTCCCAGTAGCCACTCAGCTCTGCTTGCGTATATACCCTCTCATCTACTAAATGTGCCTTGACTTCACACAGAAGGCGGCCCAGCAGATGTCAGTCCCTAGAGCCTGTGGGACTCTTAGAAGCTCTAGGGAAACTTCTTCAGTCTTCAGATGGAAACACTTTACAAACATGGGTAGAGGGAAGATAGCTCAGTGGCATAGTGCTTACCTCAAAGGTGTGAGGACCTGAGCTTGATCCTCAAAAGCTAGGTAAAAACATTAGGTAAGGTGGATCCCACTAGTGATTCCAGTTTAGGGAGTCAAACTAGAAGATCCCTGGGACTGGACATCCAGCCAGCCAAGTGGAAGATCCCTGGGATTGGACAGCCAGCCAGCTAAGTGAAAGATCCCTGGGATTGAACAGCCAGCCAGCCAGGTCAGTGAGAGACTCTCTCTGTCTCAGCAAACAAGGTGGATGACTCTTGAGGAAGAACAGTTGAGGGTGTTCATCTCTGGCCTCCACATGTACACACAAACATATGTATGTATGTCCCTCACCACTCATACACATTCAACCACAGGATTACACATTCACACACACACACACACACACACACACACCACACTTGAGACATTTGCTATGGGTATAAATGAAGAGACATATGCGATATAGACAGTGAAGGTAGTTGGCCAAGACCAGCAAAGAGTGGCTTATTAGGGCACAAATGTCTGTTCTACACCTATCTTCAGAGGAGCCTTCCTACATCCTAGCTGCATAATAACCAATCACCTAGCACCTGGGCAATGCTCCTTTTGCTTATTTCCTTTCCCACTAGACTCCAAGTGCCACCAGGCAAGGGCCATGTTGACTCATCTCTGTATCTTCATTCACTCAACAGATGTTCATTGGGCTCAACCAAATACCATGTGCTCATCTAAGCAGCAAACAGAGCATATACCAGCTCCACTCTTGGCAAACAGGGAGGGTGAGAAATAACCCCAAAGGCAAGGTAAGCTTGGCCAGGGGCTATTGGTGAATCAGTAATGGTATCTCTGTCCTCAAGTGATACCTTGCCCTGCCCTTTCCAGAGAGAACCTTCACCATGTCCATACTGTGCAGGCTACCTGTGGTAGAATCAAGGCCCTAGCTGAAGATAAGTAGCTCTGTGGAGAGGGTGTGGGATATAGGATGTTGGATATGAGGAAGCAAGCTTGTTGGGGAGGTGGCACAAGCTGCTGCAGGACTTACGAAGTGGCTCAGGGAGAAAAACTGAAGGATTTCACCCTCGGCTGACCCGGGAACATCTCTGCTAGGCACTTGGGAAATCATGGTTGGTTGGCAGAGCTGTCTTTGATCCCTAAACTGCTCCAGATACAGATTTGCTCTGAGACTAGAGCACATAGATGACGGTGCTACTGGATGACCATGAGGAATGCTGTTGGGACAAACTCACAAGGTTTTGACCTGGTTGGGTAGAAATTGAGTAGATGTAGTGTTGTGAGCAGAGCTGGAGAAAAGAGAACATTCTAGAAAGAAAACAGTCTAAGTGAAGGTCATGAGATGGTAGGGGTTCAAGAAAAGACAAGGAAGGGACTTTTGAACTAGACGAAGGTCTTGGTAAAGTGAAACTGGGGATGGATCATGTCTGACCTTATGGTCACTCAGAAATTTCATTCATTCTTTGGCTCAAGGGCACCCAGGAAAGAGGACAGTCTAAGAATGGCTTTTGGTTTTTAAACACTAACTTGGTACCAAGTGACAAAAGCAAGCCCCTCAGACTTCACCCACCATAGTTCTCAGCAAAAGACCCAACAGGTTGCATTTCTATTCCCACCAATTGACTTTGAAGATTGCTCACTGACAAGCCTGAGGTCCTGATCTGGTCTACCTCTAGGAGCTGCTCCCAGGTCCTATGTCCCAAGGTAAATCACTTACTTACTTAAAATATGTTTCCTGCTAATGAATGCTAATGAAACAAAGACTTAAGATGTGAAAGATCAGTTTGGAAACACAAGACAGTGTTTCCAGGTATGTCTGGATCCCAGCTGTTGGTGAGTGGGCTTTAGAGTAGCCACATGCTACCAATGTCATTGGCCTTTGACTCTTACACTTATGCTGTGACTGGGGGAGGGGCTGTCCCTTCCCACACAATGTGAGTTTCCTCACTGACAAGTCCCTCCTCTCACCCGTTTCTTGGACCATGAAATCGGGAGAAAAATAAAGAAGATATTTTGGATCTTTAGAAGCCTTGGAAAGACACGTGCTTGACGGAAGTGTCTGAATAAGCCAGTCAGGGTACATTTCCTATTGGTAGTCTGGAAATTGATGAAAACCATGGGCTTTATTTATTTTTTTAAATCTTTTTGAAGAAGCACTCCACTTAATTCAAGACAGGAATGATGTCTTAATCAAGGCCCTTGTGTTGCTAGGCACCTCCATGGGCTTGTGGTGGGTCCTTTCTGCCTGTCATTCATTTTATTCTCTGGGAAAAATATCTTTTGGGTTCAAAGGCTGAACATGAGACACACACTCATTCCTACCCTGTGGCTTCCCAGACCAGTTCACAGATGGACATATGACCTAGTTTGACCCAATTACAGTGGAGCCAGGATTGTTTAGGAGCAACCAAGGACGACGTTTCCTCCTTGCCCTTGGAATTGGAGCAATAAAAGCTAATAATTAGTGGGTCTCAGATGAGCTAGCTGAGGATGACCACACTGGGGCCGTTAACCAGTTACAGGAGCAGAGGGTCTGAGAGGACTTCACTGAGTGCAAAATGTCTTGTTGCATGAAACCCAACTAGGGAGCAGAGCCAAGCTTGCAGAGAGATGAGGCCAGAGACGGAGTGTTGCCAAGACCAAGAAGGTCCCTCTTTGTCCTCCTCCCGTGTCTGCTGTCCTATCTCTGCCACATACATGGATTCCTTGTTTCTCTCAGTCTCTAAAGCTCCTTCCGCTCATTGTGCAATGCAGAAGGGAACTAGCTAACTCATGACTGTACTTCTAAACTCCAAGGAGACAGATAATTGAAATATCCAACCTTGGCCCAATCAGATAAGTTAGAAGAGTAATGACATCATATGCTATATGCCCCCCCTTTTAAGTGAGTATCCCTTTGTCTTTTTAGAAAGTATTTATTTATTTATTTGGTGTTTTGCTTGTGTGTCTGTGTGAGGATGTCAGGTCTTGAAGTTACAGACAGTTGTGAGCTGCTATGTGGTTGCTGGGATTTGAACCCAAGTCCTCTGGAACAGTAGTTAGTGTTCTTAACTGCTGAACCATTTCTCCAGCCTCAATATAGTATATCCTTTATTACCTTAAATTTAACCTAGGGATGGTGTATGAAGAAGAGGGGTAAATTGTTTAAAAGAGCAGTTTATAGGCAACATTGAAAATTTCTGATGTCCTTGGATATGGACTGGTCTTTGTAAAGAATAGATGTTCTAAGTGGAAAAAAAATACAAAAGCCAGAGAGAGAGAGAGAGAGAGAGGAAGAAGAGAGGGAGAGGGAGAGAGAGAGAGAGAGAGAGAGAGAGAGAGAGAGAGAGAGAGAGCGCAGGCACAAACATGTATATGTGGAGGCTATCAGGAGCCTTCCTCAATCACTTCCTAACCTTTTAAAATGTGGTGTGTGTGTGTGTGTGTGTGTGTGTGTGTGTGTGTGTGTGCATGTGCATGCATGTGTGTGTATCCCTGATGATTCCTGGAGGACACATGTACCATGGCACATATGTAGACGTCAGAGGGCAACTGTGTGGAGACAATTTTCTCCTTTTACTTTATGTGGTAAAGGATCACACTCAGGACCACATTCTAGAATCATACTCAGAATCATACTCAAGATCACACTCTAGGATCACACTCTAGGATCACACTCTAGTATTGTACTGAGGATCACACTCAGGATCACACTCTAGTATTGTACTGAGGATCACACTCAGGATTACACTCAAAATTGAACTAAGGATCACATGACACTCAGGTTTGCACAGCAAGCACCTTCACCTGTTGAGCCTTGTTGGGAGCACACTTTATTTTTTGAGACAGGGTCTCTCACTGAACCTAAGGCTCACCATTCAGACAGACCGATTGCTCAGCAAGCTCCAGGGATCCTCTGTCTCTCTCTTCTCAGTGACGGGATTATAGATGTATGCCCATAGTGCTTAGCTTCTACCAGGATGTTGGAGGTCAAGATTAGAATATTATGCTTGTGTGGCAAACATAATTCAGCTATCTCACAGAACCCCATTTGTTTTCTGACAGAAGGTCTTACTGCATAAGTAACTCTGACTAAGCGTGGGTTTATTGTGTTAATCCTGGCCTCCAATGTGCTATACAGCCAAGGCTGACCTTGGACATCTGATCTTCTTGCCATCGCCTCCCTAGCTCCCAGACTCCACATGAGGCACGGAAGCTGGTCCACCTGACATATGGACTGATCTGGTTAGTTTTCTTCAACTTGACATAGGCTAGAGTCATCCAGAAAGAGGAACCTCATCTGAGAAACCACCTTCATTAGACTGGTCTATGGAAAAGTATATAGAGCACTGTCTTGATTAATGATTGTACGGGAGGGCCCAACTCACTGTGGTCAGCGCCACTCCTGAGCAGATCGTCCTGGTCTGTATGAGATAGTGAGCAAGCTATAGGGAGCAATCGGGGAAGGAGCACTCTTCCATGGCCTCTGCTTCAGTTTCTGCTTCCAGGTTCCTGCCCTGAGTTCTTCACTGTCACTCAGTCATAACTTGGAAGTGTAAGATAAGACAAACCCTTTCCTCCCCAAGCTGCTGTTGGTAATGGTGTTTGTCAATCACACCAGTAGAAACCTAACAAGGACAGGAATCTGGAGCTTCTGAAATTATTGGTCATCCTAGATAGCCAAATTGGCTAGTCCATTCTGAGAAGGTGCCTCGAGAGGAATCAGACCACTCCATTGGAATGTATGCATGCATGCACATATAAATGCACACATGTAAGCATGCATACACCCTATTCACAGGAGCAAACACTTCAAGTTCAATGGTGGGAAGGAGCAAACACTTCCTGGTTCATTGGCGGGAAGGAGCAAACATGTCCTGGTTCAGTGGCGGAAAGGAGCAAACATGTCCTGGTTCAGAGGCAGAAAGGAGCAAACACTTTCCCATATTATCAAAAACACATGGAAGAAGGACTTCTGGCAACACTGTGGGTCGGGGGAGATTCTCGGCAGCCTTCAAGGGACTGTACTTCCTTCTTTCATTGCTATCTAAAACTGTACTCATTAATTTTTGGAGAATTTCATATATTTTGATCATATTCTTCCTCTACTATCCCAGAACTACCACTATCCTTCTCAACTTTGTGTTTTCTTCTTAAAGCCAACCAAACCAAACCAAACCAAACGAAAAACCCAACAACTCCAATCTATGCTCACACCCACTGTAGCATGGCTTCTACTTATAAAACTTTACCTCAGGAGCTGATGGGATGGGTCAATGGGTAGATATGCTTGGCATATGAGCCTAGGGAACTGAGAATGATCCCCAAACCCACGTAAAGGTGGAAGGAAATAAATGACTCCACAAAGTTGTCCTTTGACTGCCACACAGGCACCACAGCATGTGTGGTGTAGTGTGAACTCCACACACAAATAATAAGTAGAATTTTAAAGCAAAAGTAAATTTTCATGTTTCTTTAAGCCCTTCTTTAGCCCCAGAGCATTTCCCATTCTCTCCCATCACCGGTTGCACTCCCTAACTTGTCTATTTCAACTTCCCTTTGGTGAAATCACTTTGGGAAAAATGTCTCACCTTTTGAGCCTCAGGCAGATAACTTATTTACAGATAACAATGGCAGCAGTACATCTGTGAATCTGACGCAGTCTGAGGGACATACAGACATAGTTACCTTTTGATATGTCAGTCTTGCTGCTGAGACTGTGCCTTTCAGAGAGACTGTCACAGGAAGAAATGGTATTACAGGGTTAGCTATCATGGTATTAATTGCTAAGACAAAACACTGGGAATGACTCATTGCCCCCCCCTCTAGATGTCAGTTTAATAAACCATATCTACCCATTGCAAAACCACTGAGCAAAACTAGAAAAGTCTTTTTTTAAGTGTGTATGCTTTAAAATATGTATTTCTTTAAATATTCAAGGCACTTGCTGCTGTTGCAGAGGAACCTGAGTTCAGTTTATAGCACCCAAACCTGGTAGTTCACAACTTCTTGTAACTCCAGTTCCAACACCCTCTTCTAGTCTCTGTGGACACCTACACACACAGGGTGCACACATACACACATAGGCACAGCACTTCTACTCATAAAAGAAAAAAAAAATATGTCTTACAAAAACGTTTGATCTTTGTTCCCTGAATTCTGGAAAGGGCTCCTGGATGTTTGAATATTTTCAGTTCTTTGTTTGCTGCTGGAGCAACTAATGGAGCAGGGCATAGGTTTTCAATGGAGCAGGCTCTCAGAAAGCCCTTGACTAGAAGGTTGAAACTTTCTTTTCCCATGCATTGACTCAGTGATATTGAGTTTAATAATCAATAATCAATGATGAACTTCAGATGGAGCCTTATACATTGTATTCAAAGGGCTGCCATGTTGGTGAGTGTATCAGAGTATGCCAGAATGTTCTATGCCATGCTTCCATATCTCCTTCCATCGAACTCTTGCATGTGTCTATCTCCAAGGTGTGTCCTTTCTCATGAGGCTATATCTGCAGCCATACCACCCCAAAGTGGCCCATCTTGCCCAACCAAACTGAGATCATATGTGGAGCGCTTTCTGTTCTTGCAGTTGTTTGAATGACTTCTCAGTCATCGGGGGTATGCCTCACGGAGCTAGGCAGAAACATGGGTGCCATGGAGACCCCACTTGTGGCTCATATCTGCAGTGGGAGTGACCTTGTTTTGAGACGTTAGCTTGTGGGATCAGGTGACACTTCCAGGTAGGTAACATCAGAATTGAATTGAGTTGCTGGATACCCAGTGGCACTGGAGAATTGGTGAAGAAAACCAGCATGCATTTGATGTTAGGAAAAAATAGCTAATCTGTGGCAGAAGAAAAACTATGTCAGGTTGTTACTTTTCCTGCAGCGAGAAACGGGATGAGGTGTTGCATTAGTTTTATTAGAGAGGTACAAACAAATGTATTTTCACCCCAGAGAGGGAACCAATGACAGACACTATTTTATCCAAGCCCAGCTTGAGGACTCTTACATGGGCAAGGTATTACTCATAGTAACATGGGTGACCCCCAAACAGCTGCACTGCAACAAAGTCCCACCTGGGGAATGGAGATGGCCTCCCAGAAACACATACATGGCAGACTCCTTCCTTCTATGTCCTGTATACATTGATGCCTTCTATGGCTGGGCAGGAGCACAGAACATAATGAGTGTCTGTGATCTTCAGTAAAGCTCTCTGATGAAGTTCGACGAACAGATCTGATCTTGTGAGGGTCTCTTGTGTGTGGGTAATCACAGCTGCTGTAATTTCAAGATTAACTATGGCTGTGTCATGCCTGGAAGACAGACTTCTCTTAACATTGGTACCTGTTACATTCTTAGATGGTGAGGTGGAACCAGGTCATAAAATGACATTGAGAGCCAGAAGTAGGGTGATGTAGCAGAGACCAGGCTGGGCTTACAACTTTTGTGTGTAGTGTTAGAGTGGTGTGAGCCTTTGACTCATGCATGGGTTCTTAGCTCTTTTAGTTGGCAACATTTTCACAAAAGCAGCAGCAGCAATCTTAGTTCCTCATGTCACTTACACTGACTAATTGCTTATTACACAAGGTAAGTGAGCACTATGGGCAAGCTGAAGAGAGCGACCCATGGTGGGAGCTGTTTGTCCACTGGAAAGCCAAACTCCCAGCCCCTAGCTTTTGTGATTATCTCTTAGATCAGCCCTTAGATCATGGAATTCTTCCAAGAGACTATTCATCAGATAGGGCACACCTGGAATAAATAAGACTTCATGTATGGCTAACTCCTCCCTCACACAGTACATGACAAATCCCCCACACACACAACATCTGTGGATTGAATAACAGGCAGTTCCGATAGAGTACATTGTCCCCAGATAAATACCTGCTTATGACAACCTTGCATTTTTAAAGGGTTATTTGCATTATATTTGTGTGAATGTTTGTGTATGTATGCAGGTAGGCACACATACATAAAGGTGACTATGGAGGCCAGAAGAGTGTGTCAGATCCCTAGGAGCTGAAGTTAAAGGCCGTTGTCAACAATTTCACAGGTCCTCTGCAAGAGCAGCAAAGGTCTGAAACTGTTGAACCATTTCTCCAAATCTATCATTGGAATTTTAATACTAAATCCACATTCAAGAAAAAGAACAAATGCTTTAGTGAAATTCAAATAATGGGTACCAAGAGAGTGGCAGAATACCATTGTTGGGTGGCACAGCCAAAACTCTCCCAGAGGTGAAAGGATTGAGGCTCTTTTTGATTGAGAAGTTAACCAAAGTGCTTATTGGCATAGACAAAATGGTACAACATAAAAACCCTGCCTAGTCCCTTCTAATGCCGGGGATCAAGGACAAGAAGAAATGTACTTAAGGACACACAGAGAAAAGAAGCAACTCATGAATCAGGAATATTTGTGATTTCAGAAAAGAATGGAATAGCATCTTTTAACAACAGAACAATATCTGGTAAACTACCACACACACCATTGAAGATAAACATGTATGCAGGTAGAAGTTCATGACCCTTAGATTTCTGTACTGGCCTATAAGCCACTTAGTCCACTGATTAATGTCAATCAGAAAAACAGAACATGACCAGGCCCATTAATTCACACACTGCCTATGGCTGTTGTGGGTCTCCATGGCAGAGGGGTTGCAAGAGTCAACCATGTGACCCCAATGCCAAGGATATTTGCCATGTGAAAAGCAGTAAATGTTGTATGGACAGGAATTGTTCATTTTATTAGTGACTTTTCTCATCACTGTGACTGAATACTTGATAGGAAGCAACTTAAGAGAGAACAAGTTGCTCATGGTTTGTGGCCGAAGTGTGTATAGTCTGACTTGACTGAGAAAGCATGTGGGGTGTTCACAGTGGTACGGATCTTTCCCAGAGAATGCTCACATTGCCTTGGATCTGGAAACAGAGATCAGACAGGAAGTTGGGCTGTGGAGCCTTGAGGAGTACTTCTAGTAACACACTTCTTCCAGCAAGAGTCCACCTCCTAAAGGCACCACTAACCCCCTAAGCAACAGAGCTAACAGTGTACCAAGAAGTCAAGAACATTGCCCTATAGGGAATATTTTACACTTGGACCACAACAGTTCAGTATCAAGAGAATGCAATAGTAAAATATTTAGAGTATACATGGAAGTGTCCTGCTCTGTCTGTGGAACTAGGTGTGTACATGCATGGTCATTGATTAACATCACTGTGAGGGACAGCAGCACATGAGGTGAATACCTGGGTCCTGGTTCTAGAAGACCAGAACTTCCATCAAAGTTCTGCCACTCAAGATGTCAGAAGGGCAGGGAGAGAAGTGGGGAGGGGAAGATAAATGTGGAGGGGCAGGTAGCCCCTTCATGACCATAGGCTACCCTCCCTGCCCCACAGGATTGCATCTATCAGCCCAGCTCTTGTCATGCCTTGGCACCTTGTTCTGGAATGTTGGGAGGGTTAATGAGGCACACCTAGCACAAGAGACCTTGTGTTCAGAATCACTAAGTCTTAGAATTTCCCTGCATGGAGTACCACTCAGACTTCAAGAGTTCCCAAGCTACCTGGGACTGGTGAGGGAGAGGCAGGGTTACGGTAGGGCTGTGTGAGAGGCAGGGATGGGGTGGAGTGCTTATAAAGCTTCCAGGGCAGGTAGCTTGAATTACATAAACTTTATATACTAAAGTTCTCACATCAGGTAATTCAGGGATTTGGAGAACTCACATCTTCCAGGGCTTGGGGGTGCGGGGGTTATTGATGACCCTGACAATAGCACAAGTAATTCCATTATTGTAAGATACATTCCAAACTCAAAGGTGTGGATCCCTGAGAAAGTTTTCATTTAAAACAAAAGAAAACAAGAGCCAGGCGATGCTGGGTACAGCTCAGTGAGTAAACTGTTCACTGTGTAAGCACAGGGACCTGAGTTCAGAATCCCAGTTCTCACATAGGAGAGACACAGTGAGTGGGGCTCACTGGCCAGCTAGCTTAGCCCAATTAGTGAGCTCCAAGCTCAGTGAGAGACCTTGCCTCAAAAAATGGAGGTGACTCAAGAAGACATTTGTCATCAATCTCGGGCCTCAGGCACCTGTGTGCACATTCAGATGTGCATACATGGTGCTCACACACACTATATATACAAATACACACATTAAAAATGGGGGATGGGGGCTGGAGGGATTGTTCAGTGGTTAAGAGCACTGACTGCTCTTCCAAAGGTCCTGAGTTCAAATCCCAGCAACCACATGGTGGCTCACAACCACCTGTAATGGGATCCGATGCCCTCTTCTGGACTGTCTGAAGACAGTTACAATGTACTCATATAAATATAATAAATAAATCTTTTTCAAAAATGGGGGATGGGAGCTGGTGCCTTATTGTTTTGTAGGGGTTGAAGACATAAAGCCTTGATTGGCATGTAGGCAGATCAAGCACTACAGTTGTTATGGAAATAAAGAAACTGAGGCTACAGTTGGTTAAAACGAGTCCTACACGGAAGCTTGTAACCAAACTCACTCTCCAGACTCAAGACTACCTGGGCAGCACTTCAGAAGAGTGCCAGTTTGGTTTGGCTTTCTGCTGTGGCCATCTTAAAATCCTTCACCCTTCTGAACTGGGGTGCTGCGGATTCTGTGGCCAGCCCTGTCCACCCTCCTTGTGAATGGGTCCTCTATAGCTCCTTCCTGATTCAGGAAAGCCCAGCCTATGCTGGACCGAACTGTGCACACCAAGCTCCTAACCCTCTGACCTGTTTGCTCCTGTACCCTGCAGCCTCTCCAAGGGTTGAAGGATGCCAGGCGCCGTCAGTGTCTCCCAGGAACACCATGTCCCTGCTGTGCACTACCGCACATCCTGCTGAATAAATTAGTACTCAACTCTCTCAATTCATCAGAGTCAAAACTCTCTAAAATGAGTTTAATTAAAACAAGAGGCTCTTGGGTTTTCTCAGATTAGGTAGTGATCCGGCCTACTCCAAGTAAACGATTTCTTGGTGGAGGTAGGGTTGGGGGGATGTTTCTGTGTCTTTGTCTTGGTCCAGCTCTCTTTCCATGATGATCTTTAATGGTATGAGTTTGAATTCAAAATTAGGGCACAGAGCAGAGAAGAGAATCCTTGCACCCAGACCTAATAGACCAACACTCTCCCCCTTCCTAACCCCATGACCCTTTAATACAGTTCCTCATGCTGAAGAGACCCCAACCACAAAATTATCTCAGCATGACATTAGAACTGTAATTTTACTACTGTTATGAATCATAATGAAATATCTGATATGGATATCTGATATGTGACCACCCACCTAAAAGGGGTTGTGACCCACAGGTTGAAAACTGCTGCTGTAGACGCTTTAGATTCTTTTAAAAAGTTTATTAGCATGGATCATACAAAATGATGCTTTTATAATGGCATTTGCATTAATATTTTGACAACGTTCATCCCCTTGCCCTCTCCTGCCCTCCCTCTGCCCTCCTGCACCCTCTCCCTGGTTTTATCACACAGCCTCCCTCCCTTTTGCTCTTATGTCCTGTGTGGCCTTGCTACTGTGGTCTCTTCTGGAGATGATTCTCAGATGCTTTGAGCAATAGGCCCATGGTTGTCTCCCTGAAAAGGCTGTGTGTGGTGCCAGGGCAAGAGCAGGCATGCCGAGGAAGTCACCAGCTTCCTCCAACCTTCTTCTGCTGCTTTCCAGCCACCTTGACGTTTATCTTCTCAGATGGTCGCCAACTGCTCTCCTTCCAGTAGCTGCCCACCTGCCTGGATCTATACTTTCCTCTCTAGGTGAATCATACATCCAGAACTCTGGCTCCCTCCTGTCCTCTCTGGAGGCCTATGAAGAGTGAATGTGTAACTCTGTGTGCAAGGAAAAGCCCGGAAACCAGAGCAAACTTTTAGCTTTTCTTTTATTATACATTTGACTTATCTCCGGAGTGTTCTTACAGTGAGTGGATTTGCTTTTGAGATACAATCTGGCCACTGTGCTGAATAGTGCTTATGAGATTTAAACAATTTTTAGCTACAAAGAGATATGGGTTTGGATTTTTGAACACAATTTGAAATCTATTTTTCTGTCTGTCTATCTACCTATCTACAGTGCCTTTACTTTTTTATAGATCCCATAAAGGAGATACGTAGAAAAGAGTTCCCCAATAAATAATTACTTCTCTTAACTGTACATTCCCCCAGCAAACCAGCACTCTCTCACACACACCCCTAATAAGCAGGCACGCTCGCACCTGTAATAACTTAGGAGACGGTCCTCTGAAGTTTACCATCTGGTTAAAGCTCCACTTCACACAATAGCTAAAGTGTCTCCGCATGGTGCCCTTGGAACATACCCAAAGACAGGTTCTCATTGCTATGAGGCCTGTGGGGAGGTGGGCAGACTGTCCCATCTGGGCCTGCAGAGCAGAGTTTACATGGGAACTCACAGCCTGACTCCACCCCTACCCCCATACTCACCACGTACACAGCGGAAAGAGCTCAGCTAAAAGAGATTTTGAACAGAGGTTGCAATTCCCAGTTGTTGCCAATTATATAGACAAACAGGAATTTACATAATATACAAAGAGTTTGTGTTTTGGGCTTATTTTGAAGCCACTCCCCAAAGAGCCACATTTATTCATGAAAGCAGATTTCCAGACTGGTAGCCTTGGTCTGGAGCTGCCCCTCAGCGCAGCTTATTGCAAGGCAGGGCTGGGAGCTCTGCCACAGAGGCCATCACAGAACCGCCAGCTCTTTGATGAGTGCCCCAGAGTTCAAAACCATCAAGAATGTGTGTGTGTGTGTGTGTGTGTGTGTGTGTGTGTGTGGTGTTGTTGCTTTCTCTTTTTGTCTCATGACCATCTAGACCTCCCATTTTCTTTTCCTTCTTGTTTTCGAGAGCCGCTCTTCTGATGAGTACTAAACACAGTGGAAGGTTTCTAAATCCTATGAACTGCATGTTCATAGACTACTGCCCAGCTAGAACCCAGGTCTCAAGCAGACAGACTCACAGAGATGCCTCGCTAATTTGCGCAGGCCACGCAGGCTGCAGAAGGCCTGCTCTGGCCACATGGGTGTCCTGAATCTTCTAGGAGATGGATGCGTATTTACTTTTGTAAAGAGCCAGCCTGGTGTCCACTTACTCTCCAAGAGGAGTCATGTCAAAAGCCAGTAAGTAGCTTTCAGACTTAACATACCTCTCAAACAATTTCCTTGTGAAACTGGAGCCGCAGGCATCTGGCCCCCAGGGCACATGTGGGATCATTTTACCCATTAGGGAAGCTGGGGTCTTTTGGACTTGGGCATTCTTGGAGTAGGGGTGTAAGGGTAAGTGCGGGGCTCTTTGGACGGGTCTTTCTTTCATTTTTGCCTCAGGCCAATTCCCGCCTTGTCCCTAAAGAGGTGGAAATTCGAACTCTGTATGCACAAGCTCGAAGGCTCTCTCCTGGAAGAGTCTGCAGGCAGGGAGAACAGGGCGAAGTCCACTGCAGGAAGCAAGAAGCATCAGTCGTGGCCTGCTAAAGCCAGCTAAAGCCAGCTAAAGCCCGTGGGCTTTATCTGTTCTTGACTTCAACCTATTTCAAGGAAAGAGAACAAAAGGAAAGGGATGACATCAGGTCTGGACGGCATCAGGTCAGGACACTAGCTCTGAAGACGCGACCCCAGCCACACCTCTAGCTGTCTCCTGCCTGGAAGCTCCCCCTCGTCAGTGATCTGCAAGCTCAGAGGCTGAGCACAGGATCACAGCTACGGCAGTGGCCAATGGAAGGTCGAGGATGGCAATGGCTGCCACTCTGTGAGTGTGACCACCGCAGTGCCCATCTAAGCAGTGAAGGATGCCGGATGAGCTAAATTCTCTCCTCTGTCAGGAAGTACCTTCTAAGAACTTTGCATGAATTAAAAGGTTCTGGAAAGCTATCTTGATAGACTGAGGTGGGTGTGTGGATGGGG
>NW_022196897.1:161112974-161195057 GCF_008632895.1 Mastomys coucha | reverse complement strand
GGAGGGAGGGAGAGAGAGACAGGGACAGGAAGAGAAGGTCAGAGAGCAACTCCAGGTATCATTCCTCAGGAGTAGTGACCTTTTTTTTTTCTTAAAAAAAATAGTGTCAAGCCGGGCGGTGGTGGTGCACGCCTTTAATCCTAGCACTTGGGAGGCAGAGACAGGCGGATTTCTGAGTTCCAGGCCAGCCTGGTCTACAGAGTGAGTTCCAGGATAGCCAGGGCTATACAGAGAAACCCTGTCTCGAAAAATCAAAAAAAAAAAAATAGTGTCTAGCATGGGGGCCTGGGGCTGTCTGTTTAGGCTGGGCTAGGTGTCCAAGATACTGCCTTTCTGCCATCCCAGCCATGGGATCACAGGCACAGACCAGACCACCACACTCAGCCTTTTGTGGAGGTGCTGGGGATCACACTCACTCTCTGGCTTGTAGAACAAGTACTTTACAGTTGAATGTCTCTTCAGCATCTCAGTCTCACCTTTTGGTCATGTGACAGAACAATCAGAACAGCAGCATTGTGGGAGGAAGGTTTCATGTGCTTTCTTGGCACGGGGAGCCTTTGATGGCCGTTCTTTGGATAGGCCCCAGACATTCCTCCTTCCCATATCCCTGACTGAAACACCTCTCCCTCCTGCATCCATGTAGCTCATATTTTTCTTCCTACAGGTCTTTGTGCCAAGGTCACAGATGGCTCCTTGTCTACCTGATGACAAACAACAGCACCTCAGCTCTTTCTATCCTTGACCTCCTGTCCAGGTTTCCTTTGCTTTCCTCAGTTTGTATTGTGTACATTTGTCTGCTGTCTGCTTCCATCAATAAATAAACTAAAGAAGACCCATTGCATCTTCCCCTATACATCAAAAATAGTGAGGCTCCAACATGTAGCCGGTGCACGACCAATCTCAGCTAAATGAATGCACGTGTAAATTGATAAATGATACAAGGGGTGCATAGCTTTAATCATAGCCTGTTCTCACCAACCAATGTAAGTTTGATGGGGGGGGGGGCTACCAAAAAGTGACAAAGTGGGGAAGGAATGAAGAGGAGGCTGGGTAGGGACCAGCTGGGGTCTGGCAAATGTTCTCTCAGGAATGCTGCTACCTCAGCCTCTCTGTTTCCTTCCATTTTCTCTAGACCACTGGAAGCCATCTTAAGGATTTGGGAGGCTCCTGTATGCAGGGCTTGGGTTAATCTTCCCTTGATCATTCCCTGCAGGAACGGAAGCCACCGCCAGGCTATTACTACGAACGCAAATTACCATCCCATTGCAGACATGTGGCTGAATCATTGATAATGACTTCTGAAGGGCAGACAGAGTGACAAATAAGCCTAGCTTGGTTTCAGGAAGCCCTCAGGATTGCTCATACCAAAAACCTAAGAAAATCACACACACACACACACACACACACACACACACAGAGAGAGAGAGAGTGAGGTAGGTTATTAATAATAATAACAAATAAATAATAACAAATGAGCTGGGAGTGGTGGGAGTTGGGGCACTACCCATGTGGGACACCCACTTCTACCAAGAAGAAATGATGTAACAGGAGTCACTTGGTTACAGAAGTAGAGGCCAAGGTAGGGTTGATCAGCTCAGCCTATGGATCTACTATGCGAAGGGCAGGTAACTGTTTTGCCATTCCAGTGAGAGTCAAGCTGTCAGTCATCACCGTGGAGTTAAGAGGGACACAGGGTGGAGGTGCTCCAAAACCACAAAGGGTTACTCAGGACCAGGAAGGTGACAATGACCAAATATACCCAGAGCTGACAGACCAAGAGTCATCAGTGTCTGTTGGTGGGGACGCCTGTAAGCTTTGGAGTCCCACTGGCCACTTATTGAGACCAGATGCCAGCTCTTCACCCACCCTCTGCCCCTGAATGAATGCATCCTGTCTTCACCTTTGACGTGAGCCTCCAGTGTCCCGCTTCTCTTCTGCAGCTGGATTTTCTGCTCTCCTGGAATAACTGTGGGGACATAGCAGGTTTCAGGGATTAGCATTTCTGTGTGGCTGGTTTTGGGGTGCCAAATTATGACTTCCTCTTCCCCAGGAACAAGCACCTTAGTGTGTGTTCCCCCAAGGACCAAGTACCAGGCACTGACTGTAGGACTGAAGGCTGGGTAGGGGGATGTATGAGTACCAAACACATTCCTCAGACACTCACTAGATGCTCAACACCCCAGACGGCACCCCAGACCCCAGAACAAGAGAGTAGCTAGTACCAGGTTCTCCAGATGGCAGAGCCCAGCCCCGAGGCTACAGTGCCTGCTTACCCTTGGGCCCACCCTGCCCAGATAAGATCATCCAGCTCATAAAGGTGACTTCAGGAGTTTCATCCACACACTCCTTTAGGCTGGTGATAGGCTGCTCTACCTGGCTGGCTTGATGAGTCTTTGCCCAATGAGAAGGGAAAGAGAGCCAAGAGTTTCATAGCACCTAACTAGGGAACAGTGGTCCAGGTGCAGCCCTGGGGCAAGTATGGTAGCTTACCCCTCAAAATGGATCTATGTGCTTCTCTGTACAGTTGAGAAGGCCATACAGTCAGTCTCAGGGAAGAGACTAGGAGGCCACACGGAAACTAAATCGGAAGCCCAAGCCAAGGGGTTCTTTCATATGAGGTAACAAGAGTGCGAACTCCTGCTTGCTGTTTGTAAAGAAGCTAAAAATGCACATGGAGATGGCTGGGGTCTTCGGTCTCCGAATGTTCCCAACTCCTCCTGGTTTGTTTACATAGCTACAGGCTGTGGACCGTTCTGAAAGGCAAGGAAGGGTGAGGACCTGGCAAAGCTACCCTCTAGCCGACTTTGTGAAGGCCCTGGCTTAGCTTGGCCCACCAGTGGTCTGCACCTAGACATGAGTAGGACCAAAAACTGTGTTCATACCTGGTGACATCTGCGGTGTATGCACAGAAGTGTACACAGGCCTTGTCATCTGCCCCCACACAAGTACAACGCAAGCGTGTCCGTGGAGAGGGCTGGGAGCTTTCTGGAACTGGCCCTGAGGCCCTCTTTCCCCGAAGGCTTCCTCTGTAGTTGGACAGTCCATAGGGCACAGTCTGTCTGCAGAGCACAGAGAAATGGGGGTTGGGGGTATCTACTCAGCCACGCCAGGATGAAGCACTTCCACTATAGTGTGTTAGCTGGGAATCATTTGGAGTGAACCAGATACTGAAACGGGCTGCCAACATGGAAAGAGATGCAGGAGGCCTAGGGAAGGGCTGACTGCCCTAGAAACCTTACAGAGCTGAAGCAAGCCTATGCAGTCAGGAGAGCCCTCAGCCTCACTGGCACATAGTTGGGTTTCTCTTGTTTCCAGCTCAGACTATGCAGGCCTAGCATCTTCAGAGTAGGTCCTGAGATCCCAGCCTGGACCTCTAGTTCCCAGTCTGTCTCAGTTAATGAAATCCTCCCAAGCACGAGAACTTGAGTAGGCCCCCAGAATGCACAAAAAGAAGCTGGGTGTGCTCCTTCTGCCTATAATCCCAATGCCGGGGACGTAGAGACAGCAGGATCCTTGAAGCTTGGTGGCCGGAGAGCTGTGTCTGTCTCATAAAAGGGTGGATGGCTCCTAAGGAGTGACACCTGAAGTTGACAGCTGGCCTCCTCATATACACGCATACACAGACGCACATACATGAACCACTGGGCTTTCCTGCCAGAAACCAGTTACCCAAGCTCCCTCGAGAAATCTTACTTGACCCATTTGGTGGTCCTTGTCTGGGACCTGACCTGGTACCTATAAGGCCTTTCTTCTATACCTGTGGTTGTCCCTGGTAACTTTAGTACTCACTGAACTTAATGGCAGACCTCACAGCTGGCACTGGGGAAAGTGGAGCAGATGAAATTACAGTTATTAGGGATCCACCCTAGGCCCTGCATGCAGCGTCCTCAAACAGACAAACACCACCACCAGCTCTGCTTGCTCTCCAGGAGCTGCCGCCACCACCTCAGTGGGGCGGCTGAGAGTGGAATTCGTCATGGGAAGGTCTTATTGTGCAGCAAAAACTGTCTGAAATGATCGACCACTTATGGTTACGGTCAGCATTGGAAGGCATCTAGAGCAATAAATGTTTAAATCTGATTTTAGGAGCGAGCACAGTCCAACCATGGTCCCTTCTCCAGAGAGGAGAGGCTTCTGGAGCGTTGAGTGAGAAGTTAAAACCACATGCTTAACTCATTAATGTAACTCAACATGATCTGGGGGACAAATTACTAAGAACTTGAGGAAACTTATGGGGCCAAAGGCCCCTTTCCAGGAAGTCTTGGCCTACTTGCTCATCCCAGTTTCTATGAGGCCCTCAGAGTATCACCAGTTATCCACCTCAAAGGGTGCCTAACATCCTCTCTGTGCTTTCTTTCCCTTGGAAGCACAGGGGCAGGGAGCCTTTTGGGGTGCTGAGGAGACTCAGCTGCGCCTGTGGGGCCAGATGCTTAGAACAAAACTTCTTCCATGCTGGGTTGGAAATCAGGAGAGAGCACCTCACCAAGCACCCTTCTTGCTTTTGCCCCAGCCAAGTATCCTAGGAGACAGTGGAGTGAGTTCCCTGCTAACCCAGGCAGACGTAGCTGCTGAGTAAGGTGGCAGGAGTCAGAAGGGTCCAGTCCTATCGGGAGCTGGATCCTTTCTCAGGACCAGGGTTGGGGGTCAGGGAGGAGAAGGATAATGTGACCATTGTTGCGGGTACAGATTTGGCTGAAGGTATATATTTCCAGGGCTACAGTAAATCTCCAAGTGTTGACATTAAAGCCAGTCCTCTGTTTCTTGGTGAAAATCACACGTGAGGAACGCTGAAGCTCCCATTTCTCCATCAACATGGAGACCTGCAATTTTGAAATTACTGTCACCTGACTATGCACCTGTGGGTGTAGAGCCACTCAGCTGAAGCAAGGAAATAAGGCGACTGGGTGTTTGTTAATAGAGATGTGTTAGCATTTCTCCCGCAGTCTCAAGCAAATCGCCATGTACAAACGCCCCCGACAGCTTCAAAGAGTGTTTACAGAGCTGATCCCCCTCTCCAGGGGAAGGAAGGCTCTTAGGAGCTGGCGGTATATCTTGTCCCAGTGAACACATATAGGGTTTGGAATGAGAGCTCAACATGGAGGCCCACCAAGTCCAGATCTAAATATTAAAAGATTACTGGTCAATTTGATAAATGCTAGTAAGCAAAAGCCTTGTTCCCCAACCTAGAAAGATGCCATTCTTAGTCCCTCAGACCAGCAGGCTTACATTAGGGGTCCGGGTGTCTCTTAGAGTTCTCAGATGAAATCTGTCAAGCAAACACCACTGCAGCTTCTCTTCCCTCCTGCTTCATCCCACACCAAGGCAGCCTCCTCTGTCCCAGGCTATATCTAAGATCTATCTACTCACCAGCATATTGCACCTACCCTGCAGGCAGAGAAATACATGCCTGAGCCCTGCTGTATCCTCAAGTGTCAGACACTAGATAATATCTACATAGGATTGGGGGCATTCAGGTAGTGGACCCCAAAACTCAGAATACTGGGAACACTCTCTAGAAAAAGGTGCGTTCAGTTTTAGAAATTCCTTGCAAAGGGTGGAAGATGCATGGTCAAAGGAGGCAACTAGTGGTTCTCCAAGTCAGAGGCAGGTCAGGGTATTTCCTTCCCAGATCTGAATACTGGCTCCCCATGAGCAGGTAGCAGAGTTAGTTGTTGGGGTGCCCGCCTTTAATCACAGCACTCAGGAGGGAGAGATGGGAAGACTGAGCGACCAAAGCTAATCTTGATTACATAGCAAGTTGGAGGCCAAGTGTCTAAAAAAATAAAAATAAAATTAAAAAAAAAAAAAACCCAGAGAGCTAATCCTTTACTTCTTTCATACTATCACGGACTTAATACGAAGTAGAATAAGAATTGAGGCAGGAGGATTTCTTTGAGTTAGACCTTAGCCTCAGCTTCTCAGTGAGTTTCAGACTAGGATGACCAACAGAATGAGACCTTGTAGGAAGAAAACAACAACCACAACAAAAAATTAAAACACAAAAGAAATTAAAAACAAAAACAAAACAAATTAATTGAGTCTTTGGTTGCTAATTGGGAGGTAATCCCAACTTGAGAAAACCAGATTCTTTGCATCTGGATGAGCTCAGTCATGGAAAGCGTCATCACAAAGAACTTCATGAGCTCTTTAAGCACCAACTGAGTAGCTAGGATTATCTTAAGTGTGAAATATAGGCACATCCATGCCTGCAAGCATTCTCATACTACTGGGAGATGAAGAAGCGATAAAAAAGAAACATCAAGCCTGTATGTTCAGGCAGGCACAGAAAGAGTACATGGAGTACAGAGAGATTGCCTGGTAATTCCATTATTAAGTTATAAACCACTTACATGACCCACACTCCACCCTCTCAGTATACAAAAAGATCATCAGGCACTTGCTGGCATGAGATGATGCATGGGAAAATGTCCAGCAAAGAGTTAGCAGTGAATGAAAATTAGATCCTTTAATTATTTAATTGGTTGGAGAAGTTGTGAGTTTCATCGGCAGAAAAATTCCACTCATCAGGCCTGCTGTGTTTGTGATGTGTGACTAAGCAATAAAGGAACCCAAAGACCACAACAGTGCTGTTTCCTGCCCTCCGTCATTCTGGCAGGCAGGCCATGCACCACCACCCATCTCACAAGAGTCCCTACTTCATTTGTGTTACTGCCCTTTGTCACTATTCCCTGAATGGGCAACACGAAATCCTCGATGTGGAACCATGAAAACAGAGCTAAATTAGCTGAGAATTTTGGACCAGTACACTCAACCCAACTGTGACTGCTTACTGCTGAACAGTTGGGTTTAGATAATGCAATTCTTTGTAGAGACAGGCAGTCCTTCCATCTGTCCATGCCAGTTATACCACAGAGCTCCACACAAGGAAAGCAGATGAAGGGATGGATAAACAACATGCTCTCCGTCATACCTGCAGATGCAGTGTCTAGCGCTCTGTGTGCTTGTATAATAAATTATCTCTCAACTTATGTACCAAGAACACTCATTACTTAATCAGTGACAAGGAGACCAGAGTCTTATTTATCACAGTGTCTTTGTTTTTCAAGTTTTCCCAAATGTCATATATAAATGTTATTAAATATTAAACTCCCGAGTCGCCTGCATTCATCTTCATCTGCAGAGACACACTGAACATCATTCATTTATCTCTCTGTGAGAAGTTTTTAAACAAGGATAATGATTTAGGGAAACACACAGGCACACAGACACACTTCCCTCCTGGTTTTAGGTTTTTTCCTAGAGAAACAAGGGGTTCCACCTTCCTATCTGTGAAGCTAGCAACTGCATGTGACAGCTAAACAATGGACACAGATACAAGGATCCAGTTGGAAGTCAGCAGAGAGGCTTCATTTGCTGAGTTCTTAACCATTAGGAAAGTGGATCAAACTGAAAGAAAAATTGCTCCTCATTTTCCCACTGAATGGTATTTAGCAACTTGCCAGAGAAGGGTCTGGGCAAACACCATAAATCAGATAGAAGGTCCTGCCTACGAAGCAAATTTTACATAACAGATTAGAACATTGGCATGGCTAGCTTCCTCCATCCAACAGTATGTTCAGCTTCTCTTGCTTGATTGAAGTTGTCTTGGCGGCAGCCCTGCATCTCGCCATGGCAGTGTTGGCCTCGAGATGGCTGCAAGACGACACTCCACCCAACCCAAGGAGACTCCAGTCCTCACAATACTTCAATGCTTGCTACTTTCTGTTTGGTAATTGAAGATCTGGCTATGGTGAGCATCTTAATTTATAGCTCCTGGGTCAGTGACCTCTTTCATAATGTGAAGCCAGTGAGACAGAGGGAAACAATCACAAAATTTGTACCTATAACTATTTTTCTTTATAAATATAGTTGTCGTTTTAAGTTAGACAAACTAAAGTTCTCGTTGAATATCTCCCCAAGAGTAGGGAATGTCCATTATTCTCTCAGAACATGTGTCAAGTTCATGATCTGCCTCCTTCTTGTCACCCTTTCTCTTCTGAAGCAGTCAAGCAAAGAAGATGGGGCAGCCCAGTGTACAGTTCATGGGGCTTTGGGGACCATGCTGACCTGGCCAAGAAAGAAATGATTCCCACTAGCTAGTAGGTGGTCAGGAGACAACAGCCATTGCTGGATACAATCTCCCACCCCTCTACGGACAAACAGCTCTGAGACCCTAGCATGCTGTCTGGCCATGGCTCAATCTCAGATTCTATTAAAGCCTTCCCTAGATGGAACCAATGGGCCAGCATCTTAAGCTTAGCTAGCTCTTCAGGCAAGGAAGGTGGCATCTACCATGGTGTCCGCTAGCTCTGAAACATTAGCCAGTTACAATTGTGTTCTTTCCAGTATGACAAGATGCAGAAGTGTCAGCTAGTAACTCTCTTCATGTCAACAAACATCTGTAGGTTGCCTGCTGTATACAGATGCGGAGGATGATGTGGAAAAACAATCTTAGAGATGGAATCCCACTGTCAATAATGGAGAGTGGGACTTCTCTGTCCAGAACCTGAGGCCAATGTAAGAGGTTCCTGTCTCTTTGAATCCACTTTCCAGTGTTCCTCATCCTGCCAGCCACCTCCTGCCACTCACCTGCCTCAGTTTCCCCTATCCTTCCTCAGATGAGCCACCCAGTCTCCCATTCTCTCTCTCTCTCTCCCAAAATTCCTAATGAAGGAGCACAAGATCCAAAGGCACTGTGGGGCTGCTCTGTGCCAAGTGGCTCTGATTCGCCTTAGTCATCAGCCACCCCTCCAGGTCCCCAGGTTCTGTAGCAGCCCTGCTCTGGGTTGTTTATCTCTCCTGATCTGAGGGTGTCCTGTCTCCTTCCAATAAGTCCCCATCATGAATCACGCCTGGATAAGGTGCCTCTTGCTCTTTATAAAAAACTCCCATTGGGCCTGGACCACGTACTTAGGAGGTGGCAAGCACATTCTCACATACCACAGGAAAGCTGCCATGTCTCCAAGCAGAGATCCTTTTCTCTAAAGAACTAGGGCAAAGCCAACAAAGAGAGTTGCTAAAATCCTCTCCTCCCATTTGCCCATGTTAGAACTTCAAGTTGAACTTGTACTGTCCTTGAGCAGATGGAGGCAAACACATTACCTGCCTCCATCCCTCTGTTCAGAGCCCAGCTCCAGACAATGGGTTGAGCCAATCAGAAGCCTTCAGTTTATTCGCCCCTCACTGTGCTATGGTCAGCTATGGTCCAGGCCTTAAGCCATACATTCCACCGGGCGGTCTTCCAACTCTGAGGATGAAATGGGACAGAAGGACTAGGTTCCCCATGTCCTCTGTCCCCAAACAGAAAACACACATGTAAAGTTGCTGGCTGCATAGAATCTCACCCACAGCTTGTGTTTCATAAACATGGGAGCAGGGCACTGACCACCTATAGCTTCCTTTGCTTCTTCTGTAGAAAACCCTCACAGATCCAGGTTGGAAAAGCTCATGGCAAGACCCTCATAGCCTCCAGAAAGAACTAAAGATTGTGGGGAATTTAGAGCTATGGGTCCCAGGCTGTGACTGATTGATGACTGTGGAGACATTCCCAAACAGTGGTCCTCACTATTGGGCACTGACCTCATTGTCAGTTCTAAGACTGAGGGACACATTTTCTTCTGAAGGTACAGTCTCCTTGGCGGCTAGCCTTGACACAATCTCCTGGGGTCAGGACAGCAGAACTTTGTCCAGCTCAGCCCCTGACTGTGTCTGCCACTCAGCTCTGCACAGATGTCTGGTGCATGTCCTCCCTCAACACTGTCACAGAGCCTCAGTAAGTATCTGCTAGGTGAAGGGGGTGAGGTCTTGCCTCAGAGCCTCCTAAATGTGCGGAATTCCCAATTGGCTGAGTGGGTTTCCCCATCCATCTGTTTTGGGAGACACGATCATTGACCCTGCCCACTCCTAATACTGGGCATTAAACCTAGTGCCTCATGCAACTAGACAAATACTCTACCACTAGCCAAACATGGTTTTACTTCTTTTTACTATTTATTTGTGTTAAGTTTTCTACTCCAGTCTTTAAATCATTCTATCGCCTTTAATTTCAATCCTGTCATCTCGGCTCTCCCCCCCCCCCCCCCCCCCCCCCCCCCCCCCGCCCCACCCTACCCCCTAGAAGCTGAGATTACAATCCTATAACACCAAGCTGTGGCAATTAATCTTAATTGCCAACTTTATTGAATGACAAAACCCCAGGGGATTAGTGGTCCAAGGGCTCTGACCTAATCAAAGGATTAACCTCTGGCTGGAGTCACAGTATGAAGTCATCACAACACCACTGGGAGACAGAAGGCATGAACAGAGTCACTGAGCTAGGTAGTGGTGGCCACACCTTTAATCCCAGCAATGGGGGGCAGAGGCAGGTGGATCTCTGAGTTTGAGGCCAGCCTGGTCTACAGAGTGAGTTCCAGGATAGCCAGGGCTACACAGAGAAACCATGTCTCAAAAGAGCCAAAGAAGGAGGAGGAGAAGGAGAAGAGGGAGGAGGGGGACAGGGAGGAAGAGGACAGGGAGAAGGAGGTCACTGAAGAGAGGTGTGTCTTGCGCTGACCTCTTCCTAGTCTCTGACTCTGCTTCCTGGTTGCTATGATATGAACTGCTGTGGTCTACCAAGTCTTCCCGACCGCAGTGCCAACCAAGCCCTCTGACACTGTGAGCAGAATAAGTTCATTCTCCTCGTGTTAGTAACTCTTCTCCTCGCTGTGGTCAAATAGCCACCAGGAGCAACTTAAGGAAAGAAAAGCTTGTTCAGCTCAATTTGAGGATGCAGTCTATCAATGCACAGAAACCATGGCAGCAGGAGCGTGCGGCAACTGGCACATCAAATCTGCAGCCAGGGAGCAGAAAGGAGGGGTGCTGGTTCTCAGCTACCACGTTCCTTTTTACCAGGCCAGGACCCAGCCCATGGAATGGTGCAGCTCACATTTAAGGAGAGTCTACACACCTCACTTAACCCAATCTATGATCTCCCTCACAATCATGCAAGGACCTTCTCAACTAGACGGGTGGTTCTAACCCATCAAGTTGACAGGACTAATCATCGCAGGTTGTTTTGGTTGCTTGCTGCAGTGACTGTGGGGCAAACGGTTAGTGGTAAGAGTCTGCCTCCTTAGGAAAAATGGAGTCTTCAGATCACCCCAAGTGTAGAATATCCATCTCATCATGACCACTGTGGCTATGCATGCACCATGTTAGTCACAGCAGGCTGCATAGATGGACAAGGCACGGACTAGACGGGAGGGGACCCTTAGTATGGAAGCCCCAAGCTCCAGCCAACCTGATGACTGTCTGAGATCCCGGGTGTGTTTCTTCCCCCACTGAAAGACCTGAAAAGTGGAAGGTTGTTTGGCTACCTGTAAAGGTCTGCCTAACTTCACATTCCACCTGGAGCCTTTCAAGAACCCTCGCCACCACACAAGCACCATCAGCCGCCCAGTCCCCAGGGGAAGCACCCAGAACACGACTCTGCCAAGGACAGCACAACTCAGTGCCAACCACGGCCTCGCCAGTCTGAGAGGTTCCCAGGGTCTCATCTGCTGTGTTTAGAAAGCTTAACCCAACTAACTGGGGCCTTAGAAAAACAAACAAGCAAAACGCCCACAAAACCCAAAGCCACAGAAAAAGCATCGTTTCCATGTTCCCTGGAACACAGAAGCTGCTCGCCCTTCTTCGCACAGGGGTCAGAGGAACAGAGGATGGTAGGAAATGCTCTGGCATGTTTATGAAGGAGCTTAAGAGTTAAAGGCTCTGTTCTCCCCCAAAAAGTCAAGAGAAATGATGTAGAGAATAGGACATCTAAAGAACTCTTGGAGTGGGTCACTTCCCCTCCGCTGTGCGACCAAAGGCATCAAAGGAGCTAGAGTTTCTCTCTGCAGCCCCACATGACCCTGGCGAACTCCAACGCACATGTAGGCATGAGAACCCTCGTTTCTCTGACCTGGCTTCATTACAGCTTTATGCAAAGCTGCAGACAGATGGGGCTCAAAATAGCTGCCAGACGTGGAGCCTGGAGAGGCAGATCAGAGCAGGTATTGGAAGGAGGGGGTCCCTGTAGAGGAGGTTTTCAAAAATGCCGACAGTATCACATGCCTCTTTAAATTACCTGCAGGATGTGAAAGAGGCTGCTGGCCTGGCTGCTTTTCAAGAGAGTCCATGTTCAGGACAGAAAAGGGCTTGATGACTTAGCTTGATCAAATGTCATTCCAAGGTCCTGCATGTGGCTGTGTGCAGTGAGAGTCAAGCTTTACCCGCAGGTGCGAAGTCAGGGAGAGCAACAGCGGAAAGTGGGCAGGTACAAGGTCAGCCCCCAAACTGTTGGTACTGTGCATGTATAGACTTTTTCTCTCATTCCAGCATCATGGAAACACCTTGTCTTCCCATGCTAAGGTGTTGGTGCCTCTGTGCCCAGAAGTACCTTGGTCTTCAGCCTCCATCTTGTCCCACAAGAGACACAGAGATGTCAGTTCTATATTCTCAGTGAGTTGCTTCTAACTTTCAGCTAAGCAATTTCCCTTCCCATGGCCACCATAGGCCTTTTGTCCCTCTGGCCACCCCTGTCTCTGGGCCTTTCTAACAGACTCAAGAAATCTGTTTCTGGTTTTTAACTTACTGGGTCAGGATGTGGAGTTCTGTCACTGTTTACTAGAGCCCCCTGCTAAGTCTGCCTCAGAAGGCAATAACAGAAGGCCAGGCTGAATGCTGCCAAGTCCTTCAAGACCTCTTGGCTCCGAGACTCTGTGTCAGGATGGAGGAGGATGCGACAGCATGGCCTTGTCCTGTCGCTTTATGCTAGGGAGACCTGTGGGCTAGTAGGAATTTAGCCTCCCGCACTGTGCCTAGGCAAAAAAACCCATCATCCACCACACCCACCCATTCTGAAAGTTGGTTTTCCCTTTGAGAGCAGTTGATGGGCATAAGTGTCTGCACCCATGTAGACATGCTGGCATGCATGCACGCACGTGTGAATCTTTGCACATATGTGTTTCTCATATTCAGTGCCATTGTACCAACAGAGAACAACAGTAAGCCATTTTCCCATGCAACATGGGACTACTCGAGAGCTGAGAAGTGGCTACACAGGGTCTCCTCCAGTGAGGAAAGAGCTCTCTAACAGCTCCCCAGCAGACTTTCTGAAACACCAACGGTGCAGCTTGGGACTGAGAGCTGGAATGCTGAAGTCAGTCCTGTCCGGTTCCAGCCATGGCCAAGGAGCCTCCTTAAGGAAAACATTGTTTACCTCCCAGCTTCCTTTGTTTTAAATTCTTGTAGGAATAAACCACACCAGAGATGTCAGGGACTTGCAAAGGCCTTCAGATTTAAGGCCAAGTTCCTAACTGCAACACCCCTTTCATCTAGCAGAAACCCAAATGCCCCCTTGGGGTCATGCAGGGTCACAGCCTCTTCTCACCAAGCTGCTGGTAAGCCTCACGCATAGTTCACCTGCATTGCAGCCTAGCCTGACTCTGCTCCCAGGCAAGACCCCTCCCTCCTCCTAGACTCTGGGGCTTTCAGCTAGTGGGAAATCCAGAGAAAGGTCAACTTGTAAGGATGACCTTCAAACCTATTCTGAAATTGAATTCCAAGGCTCTCAAGTAAAGAGTCTTCCTGCCAAGTGTTCTAAGAACTAAGTTACTCAAATTGAAAACTGACATGTAAGGTGTTAGACTACCCAAGGAAAGGAGGAGGTGGAAACAGACACATAGAAAAACCTAAACCCAAGAGTCGGAGGAGTCTGTGAACAGTCAGAACCGTGAGCCAGCATCATTTCCTACACATCCTTCTTGAAAGCCTACCATGCAGTTTGTTCTCAGCAGCCCATGTGTACAGTCTTCTCTCGATCATGGCCGGCAACTCTGTCTCCTAGACCCACTTCAGGGACTAGAAAGCTCTGAACCCCAGGGCTTGTCAGCTACAAAGCCCTTGCTTGGACTCCAGTAGACTCTGCCAGGTAAGAAGGCAGGCTGTCCCTTCCTCTCAACACTCCATGGGATTTAACAGAGAGAGTCTTTACCTCATCCTGAAGTGGCCAGCTGCTGCTTCCTGTGCCAAGAGAACCTGTGCCAGGACTTCAGGGAGCACCTACACCAGGGATCTCAGGGAGCACCATGCCCCAGTCCCCAATCCTTCTGATAATGTACCAAGAACAAAGAGAAGCAACAGGAAGTAACAGAAGAGGGCGGGACAAAAATCCCACCCCAACCTGCAACAACCTTTGGCCACAGGTAGCTTTATCAGCTACTTATCAGGCACTGGGACAGCCAGACACACCTTTTGCCAAGGTCTGGAAACCTTTATGTTAACTGGACACCAGTAGACAGAAAAGACAGCTTTCAGAAATGCTGTATGTCTGAGAGGGAAAGAGGGTAGGCACTTGCAGGTGGGTACTCCTAGCCAAGGAAGATACCAAGAAGTCTCTTGGTCCAAGAAGTCAACTTGAGAAGGAATTCTGTAGTCACTGGTGTCTTCCAAGCATGGGATGGAAAACAGCCAGACAGCCACTCTGTGAATGCAGGGATAAAAGCTATCCTGGATTGTGATGGCTACACTTTCAAGACCAAAGTACTATGTTGACCAGTCCACAGATATTTCCCCCAGTTACCTTCACAGACTCTTCACTCCCCTACAGGCACACAGGGAACTGAGACCCACAGAGGGATGTCTTCAAAGTGTAATCTCAAACAAGAAGATTGACCCTAGAGTTAAAGCTCTTTAATGACACATGGCTCTTGTTCTCCTGGTTGTTAAAATTTACATGAGGGGGTCCTGGGGTCCCACTCTCTCTAAATGCCATGAGTCTTGGACCCAAGGTGTGTGAGACTCTGGACAGCATGAGAAGATGGGTTTAAGCAAGTCCATCTCTCTTCAAGATTGTACCAGGTTGTGAGAGGCTGGTCAGGACACGGACTTAAGGAATAGAAGAGCACAAAGCAACAGTCAGAAAAAGAAAACTCCCACTCAGGGTGCGGCCAATGGGCTGTGAAGCCCTCAGACCAACACCTGTCCATTCCCGCATCTCTGCCATCAGACTAAACCTGCCGGTATGCCAGACACACACTACCAGATCCAAGGGCCCACCCACAGCTCGTGAAGACTAACAGAGTCATGTTGTTGTCATCTAGTCAACACTAAGCTTCCGGAATAAAATGTATACATACGATGGACCAACAGTTTGTGACTTTGCTTGTGTGTGCCTCTCTCTCTCTCTCTCTCTCTCTCTCTATATATATATATATATATATATATAATATATATAATATATATAATAAATATAGATATTTATTATATATATATATATATTATAAAGCCTATCCTGCAAAGGGGCAGATGTGTTATTCCAAAGAGTTGTGTAATATGAATCAATATCACCCTTGCAAAGAACAGAGGTGGCCAGAGATGAGTTATGTCCCAGGGCCCAAACCACTGGCATGAAGACATGGTATCCATAAAGGTGTCTCTGGGGCTGGAGAGATAGCCCGGTCAGTGAAGCTACACATGCATGAAGACCTGAGTTTCAATCTCAAGCACCCGCCTAAAAAGCTGAGGTGGTGGTGTGTGCAATCTCAGCATTGAGGAGACAAAAACAGAGGCATCCCTGGAACGTGCTGGGTAGTCAATCTAACTGAATCAGTGAGTCCCAGACCCTATCTCAAAAACTAAGATGCAGAATGACCGAGGATAACACATGATGTTGACTTCTGGCCTCCACCCATAATCACACATGTAACTAACTATATACATATGAGAACACACACACACACAGAGTCAAAAGAGTGGATGCAGGAGTTAGTCACAGCAAAGTAGGTAGGCCTGTGCTAAAAAAGATAAACAGGGGGAGCCTGAGAGGACCGTACCAAAAGCCATACTACTGAGCTGAGGGTTCCTACAATCCCAGGCAAATGCCTTGGCCTCCTGAAAACTAGAGGACACATACCCACCCCCCCCCCACACACACACACCACACAGAGAGCTGTACAGCTCCCACAAAGTGATATGTGGCCAATCCACATTGTCATTGTGGACCTGTCAGTCACTCATGATGTGTCCCCAACACAAGGACTGTCTTTTCTGCTTCAAATAAACCCAGCACAGGCATGATCCCACCAAAGGTTGGCTCACAGAACAAGATGACTTTTATTGGGATCCTGAAATGCTCTAGTCTGCAGGAAGCTAGGGCCCCAGACCCCTAAATTCCATTGGGATCTTGTAATGGTGGGCAGCTGCTCTTCAAAACCTGCTAAAAAGGCCTTTCTTGAAGATCACAGATACTGAGAGCACAACTTGTGCCTTTCTGCAGTAGAAGACATTAAAATGCAAGTTCAAATGTTGTGTTAATTATTATCATTATCAGTCTACTCTTTACTTCTTGGGGGGGGAAAGAAAGAACGCAAAACAAATGTCATTCCTGAGGGATGAAGTCAGTGTGGCATGCTTTGGCAAAGGCTGGGTAGCAGGCTGGGTGTCCTTAGGAGATGTCAGTTGGAGAAACTCAGGGAGACCCCTTGGTCACTTCCCGACACTTGCACCAGAATCTGCACCCTACAGAGGGGAAGCAGGGAGCGGATGGCACCTCCTGCCATATGGAGAGGCACGGCCAGAACTCAAAGTCAAGCAGAGATGGAAGATAACACCAGTCTCTCCACCATACCACAGTCACGATTCAGTGTCTCGCCCTGCTCTTTCCATAAATACATTCCTGCTTGTCAGCCATGTGGCTCAGAGCTTTGTTTGGGAAACATGGTCGCCATCCCAGCATCACAGTGGCTCCCTCAGATGTCCCTAAGGGATTAACAGATGGCGGGTCCCCTGGAAGAGGGGTGGGGAAGCACACATCAGGTTCTTTTCTGGGTTCCCTGGTTGCTCCGTTACTATTTCAGGACTTACCTGAAATAGTAACCTTATTTGCAACCACTTACCTTAGAAGGGACCTCCTCTGTGGGGCATGTTAGACCCAATGCCTAACAAGAGGGTTAATTTTGTTTCAATGCCCAGTTGTTTGGTCAACCACCAACCTAGAAGCAGCTGTAAGGCTCTTTTTCAGATATCATTATCATGTCTATAACCCTCTGAGCAAAGCAGACTGTCTCCCACAACCTAGATAGCCTTTGTCTAGCCAGTTGGCAGCCTGCAAGACTCAGGTCCCCTTACAAAGACAGAACTCTGATTCTGGGCTCCCTTTGCCCTCAAGTCTATGTCACCATCTCTCACTGGAATTTTCACCCATTGGTGGCCCTTGACTGTGATCATAAAACAGTACTTCCTTTGTCTCTACATGGTTGTACAAATGCACCCTATTGCTTCTGTCCCTCTGGTGAACCCTGAGTGGTACAATCCCCACCTGCCTTGAAGGTAGGACGCATGGGTTTTCAGCACACTTGTGCAGGCAGGGCAGCTCCAAGCATTTGAGAATGTATACATATAGCATCCCACCCACTACCTCCCCACTCAAGTGTGTATACACATGACATCGGATGCACCACCCAATCACTGTCTTAGGCTTGGTGAATTTTCCAGGATAAGATGGGATGGTTTTTCCTTGGTTTGGATTTGTTTCTGGTTTTGTTGTCAATGTTGGAATTTGCCTGCAGGTTGTGGGAAGTTGGGGTTCCTCATGTGGCTGAGGCAAGTTTTAGGAAAAACTGTGCCATCTGTTAGTTGTGATCTCAGATGCCAAGAAGTCCAATTGATAAAGGTCAAATGTGGATCTTTGGGTCCATGGGCTTTGTTGAAGACTATGAGGAAAATTACGGATAAAGTACTTCAAAAGATACACACGTCCACAGTGCAGTGAAGGTCTGGGTCTCTAAAAGAGCCTCACATTCTGAACAAAGAGACCTGCTGGGTGAGAGAAAGCCCTTCAGACTAGAGCCATGGCAAAAGTTAAAGTGAGAAAGGAAAACTAGGTTCAGGGCTTAACAAAAAGCCAGCCATCATTGATGGAGTATCTATTGCACACTGAGTGTGTGCATATAGTCTAACTGAGCTCAGGGTATGACAAACATGGAGGAACCACAGAACTTCAGAGCTTCGGTTTAAGAGAGTCTTGGAAGTATGAAGGTCCCTTGTGCCTAAACTAGGCAGTTAACATCCCATGAGGACACGGGCGGGGCTTGATGGTAACTTCCAACATCAATCCTTCAGAGCCTTGGATGTGGAACCAAGCGCCACTCAGCACAGCCTTCAGAAGGTCCTCACAAGTGTCCTTCAAAGACAAAGCCAGAGGGTGGACCTGATCTCCATGAAACCAAATGGACAGGAACTGGAGCGTGAAAAGGCAGAAACTTGCGAAGTTCAAGGTTCTTGGTTTAGAAACAAGGGTCAAGATTGCTCCAACAACCTGAGCATCCAGCCACAGGGACCAGGAACAGCCACAGCCTAGTTGGGGCACTTGGGGAGAGAGAACACTAGGCCCCTTTAGGATAGAAATTATGTGAGAGGGAGGGACCACTGGAGAAGAGGGGCCGAGATAGGGGGCAGGGGAGGAAGATGTAGATCTTTTGAGTTATTCAGTAACTTTTCAGGTTCTTCTTCTATTCCATTGGAGGCCTATAGAGCTCAGTTTCTCACATTGTAATCTTGTTCCCAATATTTTAAAGATAGCAAATGGATCTACTTAAGGGAAAGAAGAAGAGGAGGAAGAGAATGGATGGAGTGTGAGCGCATATGCGTCTCCATGCACAGAAAGAGTGAGGCCATCCAGGAAACATCTCCCAGCTAACGTGTTTATCCTGTCTGAACTCAAAGGACTCTAGTCTGGCAACTGTCACTTTTGTTTCCCAAGTGGTTGAACAGAGCATGGGAACACTGGATTCACCCCTTCCCTCCCAGTGGATAGAGTAAAGCAAGGTAGAAGAGAGGAAGACATGAACCAGACATTAGGAGAATTCCAGGTGGCTGTCTCAGAAAGAGCAGATGATCCATTGCATCCTTTAACTTCACCCAAGACATCTCAAAATTCCAACACAGGATCTCAAATATCTCTGGGTGTTTATGGAACCTCTAGGACATGTCCCAGGTATTCAATTCCCACCCAAGCAGTGCTCAGAACACTGGATGACAAGCAGAGACCTAGAGAAGTTTCCAATTCCTGACTCCACCCTGCCCCTTCCTGCTGAATTTCTCTCTTCTTCTAAACTTACAGCTTGGGATTCTAGCCAAGACCAGGACCCAGGGCCTTTAGGCTGCCTAGGGATCCCCTTTCTGGGATGTTCATTGGTTGGATCACAACAGCAAATGGTTAGAAATCAAACACAGCAGTCAGAGTGGTGGTGGATCTAAGAAAGGATGAACTCAAGACTCTGAGAAGAGACACCAATACATGGCGGCCCAATACTCACCCCTATAACCTTCCCATCTCCCCATTGTGGCCAACAGTTTGTCAAGGGCCTCATCAGACACAGGTGGGAAGTAAGTGGCTCCATTGGGATCAGCTATAAAACTGAGGAATCCCAGGCAGCTCTTGATTCAGTAAGGGACTAGACGCTGCAGGACAATAGCAGCCATGATTAAACAAACCCAGGGTCTACCAGAGCCTAGGACTTATGCAGGAGTCTGGGTGACTCTTCAGTGAAGCCAGCTTTGCCTGCCATTCTGGGCACTTGGGGAGATTTCAGACCTACTTGGATATGGCTAGGGGTCTTGTCAACAGATTCAGAAGTCACTGGACCCTCTGACTAGCCCCTCTTCTGTGCGCTTTATTACTAGAGTGTCTAGGTGGGTGAATGACTCTTCAAAGCCATGACCCAGATGGCCCTGACACCAATGGGTGTCCAGAGAAAGGAAACCATGAAGGAGAATAACTAGCTGCCTTTCCAGGCTGAGGGGTTGTGCTCAGCCATCTCCAAGCTCTCAGACAAGGATCCCTAGGCAAGTTCAAGTAGATGTCCCTAGAAATGCAGAGAATACCCAAGGAACTGAGTTTAGCATCATCCAGACCAAGATTCAAGGGATCCAAGAGACAAGCTATGAGATAGTGGCCACAAGTTCACACCCTATAGCTTATAAGTTATGTCTTAGCACAGGGGGGACCCCAGAGGTCCAGTGGGGATTGAGTGGAAAATAAGACAGTGAAACCTTCTCTATGGCTCTTTATCAAACATGACACCTAGAGACACTTAGACATATCAGCACCTGCTACTAGGTACTTGTGAGAGATTTTAAGACTGAACAGAAAGTCCCCAGAGGACACTGGGGTCAGCCCTGGGGAGTGGCAGCCAGGTGAGCCACATGTGTCACTCTGGCTTGGCATCCAAGATGGGCATACATGGAAGAAGCCATTTCAAGGGATGGATGCCCTCTGGGTCTGGCGAGCCTCCTTCCTACTCTACCCCCACCCCAAAGCTGCTCTCAAGGGGTTCCAACGAGGGTTAGGAGGAAGGCTCACCCTAAGAAGCCTTGGGCGATAGGAGCACCTAACTCTGTGGGCATCTAAAGCCCTCCCCCACCACGTGTCAAATCCAGCACTAAGTTTCTTCGGAGCTAGGTTCTCAGAGAGGAGGTGGGTTGCCCCTGGCCTGTGATTGCAGTTGTGCTGCCTGGAGCCACTGCAAGAGCTGAACTCTGCACCGTGGCAGGTTCAGGGGTCTGAATGAGGTGGGCTGAGGTCTGAGCAAAAAAAAACCTGAAGCCTCAGGCCTGGCACAGACATACTCCTCCCCCAACCCCGGGGCCAACTCACTCAGGAGTGTTGATCCAGATGATGTCCAGGTGGCAATAGTAGACGCACTCCTTGTCCTTGTAAGTGAAGCACGTGCAGCGCCGAGGTCGGTGGTGTGCAGGCACCCCCTTATCCTCCTGTTCCCCAGACCTGCCTGGTCCCTGTTCCTGCCCAGCACTTCCAGGATGTGTAGGCAGTTCAGCTGTTGGGGACACAATCCTCTCACCAGGGCCAGCCACAGTCTCTTCACAGTCCCCCTGTGATCCAGCTTCAGGGGGTTCCTGGGACACACTGGCTCTGCCAGAGCCCCCAGGCTGGGGGCAAGGCACAAATCCTGCGGGAGGAGGATTGAAGGGCTCCTAAGCTGCTGACACAGAGTTCTTGGCACCCACTACCCCGCCCCCCAAACCAGAATGAGACTCAACCAAACTTCTGCAATGTCCGGAGGCTGGTTGCATTCCCCCCACCCCCCAAGTCTTCAAACTAAGCCAAATGCCTTAAGAAGTTTACAAAGCTCCGTGCACACTCAGTAAAAACTGGAGAGTTATTTCAGTCCCTGTGAAGTCTGAAAGCTATTTGCTCTTCACTGGGTGAAACTCGATTTTTGAATAGTCTCTGAAAAGTGCCCAAAGAAAGTCTCCTAAACTGAAAACCCCCAGACCCAGTGGAAGTTATCTTTATGTCTTCGGGCCCTTCTATTCGCCTCTGGGAGACTTCAGGGTGCAAAGCCAGACTTATCAGCTTCCCCGCAACACGGATCCGCGCCGGGCTTCCTTTTGTGTGCACTCCCGCGTGGAGAGGCGCGCCGCCCCGCCCCTCCCGCTTACCTGCAGCGGAGGTCACTGTGAGCCCGAGAAGGAGCCACAGCCCCGGCTCCATGAACCCCGATCAGGCGCGGGAGCACCGGGCCTGAAGGGTGGCCGCTTGTGACCGCAAAAGGCCAGTGAGACAGGGTACAGCTTTCGAGTCCTGCCGCTGCCTGTGCTGCGCCTCCTGGCTCAGAGTTACTTGGCTGAGGCGGTCACGAACTTTCAGAGCGCGCTGCCCATCCCTGCGCAGGGCTGGCCGGTTGTGGCTCGGGCTTTTCTGGCTCCCGCACCACCCCCTTCGCCTCCCCGCCCCTCGGAGGGGCTGGAACTGCCGCGCCGGGCCTTTGAACCCGGGGCTCACGGGGGTCGCTTTCCAAGCACAGGGGGGAGCTGACCAGAGGCGCATTTGCCCCAGGCTCACCCAGGGTTAGAGAGAGGCGGGGACGCCGCGCTCCCCGTGGGTGGATGGGGTAGGGTGAAGGCCCGAACAGCTGCTTGAAGGCCACCCTCTGCCCGAGCGCACACTGCTCACTTACACTTAGTCTCACACGTGAAACCCCCTGCCCAGCCCAAAGCAACCGCACCCCCACCCCAAGAGCACCAAGACCACCAAGACCGTGAAAAGATTGCACAGAAGGAAGGGTTGCGGGCTTCTCGTTCCTTTGAAATCAGTCTAAAGGAAAAGCTCTATTCACCAATGGCCTTCCTTTTGCTGAGGGCCCTTGTACCACGGCCCTGGGTGTACTTTACACTTCTGATTCATGGGTGCCCGAGCCAGTTCCCTGACTCTGGAAGTTCTGAGTGGCAGGTGGGGCCGTGGGACCAGAGCAAAGTCACAAAGATTCCTTTCAACGTTGAGTTAGCGGTTCCTGGGGAACCCCATTTTCTCTCTGGCCCCTTCAGTGAGGGACCTCTCTCCAAAGCTCATACAACTGTCCACAGGTGACTCGCTTCTCAGGGCACTGCTGTCATAAAACGTGGGTTTCAAAGCCATTCTTCCCCCTCCTCCCCAGTATTTCTAATGATTGGCATTCTAAAAAGTAGAATCCAAAGAGGTGGCCCAGAAGGCTCTCATGAGGCAAGTCATAAAAGGGGTACAACTGTCGCTAGCTGGCTCAGTCTTTATCCAATAAGCAGCTCCAACCAGGGAGGCAACGTGGTCCCATGGAGAGCCCTCCACGAAGAGAAACAGCCTCACGGCCAAGGTCATCCACCGGCATGGAGAAAGCAGACTCTAAGTAGAAAGAGACTAATGCCCCTGCCTCCGAGGACTCTCGCTAAAGGCAAGTTGGCTTGGACTGCTGTGTCACACACACGTTAGACTGAGGGTTCATACACAGAAACATATTGCTCCCAGTTCTGAGGTCTTGGAAGTCCAAGCATGTCCAGTGTCTATCATGGCTCGTGGATGGCTCTTCTTTAATGATGGATTGTGGAGAAAGGCCAAGGTGCTCCCTGGGGCCTTATTTATGGTTAACTATTACAATAGGGTTCACTAACCCTATTTTTGAAGGCTCACTCTCACGACCTGGTCACCTCCAAGGTCTCACCTCCTAACAGTCGTCTTGGATTTCACCAGGTCAAGAAAGATATCTATTATTCTCTTTCCTTGTGGTTAGAATACCCATCTGCCATTGTTGAGGCCACTGACAGCCCAGTTGTCTTCACTGGCCTCTGTGGGTGTGGCCAAAGCGAACACTGCCTGGATGGACGTGTGCCCTAGGTCTTCACTCCAGTGGAGATAAGGAAGGTTAAAGGTGGAGAATCCAAGTTAAGAGCATAAGACACTGTACAACAGGGAGGGCAGAGAGGAGGCAGGTGGCCCTCAGGAGAGGCAGCAATTTAACTGGTCTTCATTGTGACTTGGATACATTGTAAAAATGCCAAAGGCCTTCTCTTTCCTCTTCTGCTCTTGCTGCTGTTCTAAGAGAACAGTGGGGCAGTTCTCAATGACGTTCTAACCAGCACTACTCTCTCTGTGGCCAAGCAGAGCAGTCAGTAGCTGGGCTCTGGGCAGGACTGGAGTCCAGCTGGGACTTAATGACATTGTACTCTACTCTTAATTGTGTGCTCATTTTTTATTTATGGCAATCAATGCTGGCTTTCCTTGTGTGGTAGAGATAGAACATTCCTTTCTAAATTAATTTTGTTAAATCAAAGAGAAGTAATCTGAATCAGAACATGATGTAACTCATTCGTGGCTCAGATGATTTGGTGGTGTGGCAGAATCACAAAGCTGCTTTGGCTGCCACCAACCCCGGGAAAGCTGAGCTCTAGTGAATGGACCACAAAACCAGGTGAGGAGGCCAGAAGAATGTGCCGGGGACTAGCTGATGGCAGTATCTCTGACACAGGGATGCTTATCACCAGAGAGTTGGCATGGGGAAGGGAGAGTCACATCATTTTTGGAGATCGACCTTCAGAATCTGTGGAAATTAGCAAAACAATATATTTTGACAAACTGGTAGAAAGAACTTCACCAAGTTTAGCCATCTATTTCTGGGAACTGGCTGACCTAGGAAGACTTAGAAAGGTCTGCCTTGGGCAATCAAAAGCCTTATCCCTACTCTCTTGTACTGTAAACAACCTGGACTGCACACATCCATCCAGGCAGTGTTTGCTTTGGCCACACCCACAGAGGCCAGTGAAGACAACTGGGCTGTCAGTGGCCTCAACAATGGCAGATGGGTATTTTAATCGCAAGGAACGAGAATAATAGATATCTCTCTTGACCTGGTGAAATCCAAGATGACTGTTAGGAGGTGGGACCTTGGAGGTGACCAGGTCATGAGAGTGAGCCTTCAAAAATAGGGTTAGTGAACCCTATTGTAATAGTTAACCATAAGTAAGGCCCCAGGGAGCACCTTGGCCTTTCTCCACAATCCATCATTAAAGAAGAGCCATCCACGAGCCATGATAGACACTGGACATGCTTGGAGCTCAGAACTGAGCTGTGATGGGGAAGGTGGACCAGTTGGTCTTTCCTCCATCTCTTGGACCCCACTACTGGCCAAGCAGCCATGGGCTTACTAGCAGTCACCTTGAAGGCCATATTGGTTAGCCTTGGTTACTGTCTACCACAACATCCTCTCACTCCCTTATAGTTGCATCCAGTGGTTCCTTGGGAAGGTTGTGTTCCCCATTCAGTTCAAGTAGGTCTTCTGTAAGCCCACGAGTCTGAAATTTTAACATAGGATACAATTGAGATCTGGGTAGCTGACACAAAGTAGACACAACTTTCTGGCTACAAGTTCAAGTCTGGATTAAGCCTGTGGCCATCATGGATAAATTAGTCAGTCTCAAGATCTTGACTAGAAGATCTTAAAAATAGATCTTCTCTATTCAGTGTTATTATAGAGAAGAGATGACCCATATCCACAGCTCCTGGGAGGCATGTTGACACAAAACAGAGTAAGTATGATCAACCTCAACATAGAGGAAATGGAGTTCAAGAGAAAGACACTGGGTTTAAGCTTTGATGTACTATTTAAGTTCCTGGATCCAGCTGGACCTGAAATCTACACTGTTCAGTTATAAACCAGTGGAAAGTCTTTACTTGATTCAAAATGTTTAGACTATCTGGCCTCTCATCACAACCCTGTTATCTATCAGAGTTTAGATTTGAATTCAGTACTACCTCATTCCGGGGCAGCGTTCATACCCATTAAGCAGTACTAACTCTTGAACTCATACCCTGAGTTGATACTTGATTTCATTCTATCCAGTGTGTTCCTGAAGGCAAGTTATTAGCTCTGTTTCTCTTGAGTTTCCTGACTCTCAGAATCTCTCATGAGAGGCCAAGCTGGGGAACAATGGCCATGTGTCTCTACAGAGGACAATAATAAATGGCCCTCCCCCCTCTGAGGTCCACCAATGTTCCTTGATCTTCCTTGAGTACCATCACTGTGTCCCAAGAGCCTTCATCTGTCAGAATGCTGCCGAGCCTCAGCTAAGGGCAAGCCTCAGCCACTCTGGTTGACATCTGCTTCTTCCCAGGTGGCAGATGTGTGACCGACATGTTGACACTTTAGCTCTCATGGGTTGATTCAAAACCCAAGGTTGAGAACATTGCAGTTTATCTCAGCTAAGCATCCCCTCCAGTTGCCCCTGCCTGTACTTTATGACTCTTTTGAAGATTGTTTTCCCTTAAACTTAGGGGATTTAAGAGATAGGGACAAAATATATTTTGTAGTTTTCCATTATCCTAAAATTTCTTCCCCCACCCATCCCAAAGAGCAGTGAATGCCGGGGACTTTCTCTGAAGTCAGAGAATTCAGTTCCTTTCCATGCTCTGCAAGCTTAGCTTTGTATCCCCAGTCATGATAGCTCCTCCTTAGACCCACCTACAGCTCCATATGTCTTGCTTTAAAGGAAATGTACAACACAATTTTGATTCAGTGAAATAAACCCATCACAAGCCAGCCTTGCAGCCTGTAAGCCCAGCTTCTCAATATGTTGAGAGAGGCAGGAGAATCCTCAGCTCAAGGAACCCTGAGTGTCAACAAGACCCTAAAACTTCCACTTATTTATTTATTTATTTATTTATTTATTTTTATTCACTTTACATGCAGATTGCTGCCTCCCCAACAGTCCCTTCCCCAAACCCCTTCTCTTCCCCCCTGAGAGAGTGGAGGCCTCTCTAGGTATTCTCCACCCTGGCACATCAAATCTCTGCAGGGCTAAGTGCCTCTCCCACTGAGGCAAGGCAAGACTGCTGAGTTGGGGGGAATGAATTCCACAGACAGAAAACAGTTTTAGGGACAGTCCCCATTCCAGTTGTTTGGGACCCACATGAAGACAGAGATGCACATCTATGTGCAGGGTGTGAGAGGGGGCTAAGTCTAGTGCTCTTTGGTTGGTGGTTCAGTCTCTGAGAGCCCCAAAGATCCAGGTTAGTTGACTCTGTTGGTCTTCCTGTGGAATTCCTAACCCTTTCAGGGTCCTCAATCCTTCCCCCTGACTCTTCCATAAGCATCCCCAAACTCTCATTTATTTATTTTTAAGCATGGGATATATCTTGGTGACAAATCATTTGTTTAGTGTGTGTGAGTAATTGAGTTCTATTCCCAAAACCATAGACACAGACAGACAGACAGACACACACACACACACAGAAACACAGACACACACACACAGATAGAGATAGATAGATAGATAGAGAGAGAGAGAGAGAGAGAGAGAGAGAGAGATCATAGTGATTTCTAAACTTTAGTCAAACCTATATATTCAAGGCCTAAAAGAAATTAGGCCATCTCCAGGAGAAATAAGACAGCTCCAGCAGAAATTGTCCCCAAGCATTGTCTAGTGAGCCTTTTGAGCTCTTCTGTGCATACCAGCTCTCTTAGTATCCCATCTCTTCATGTCCTCTCTCCCACTCTTCTTCCACTTCTAAGTGACACTCCAGGGTAAAGCTTGAGACTATGTGCTACCAATCAGGATCTTGTTCTCTGTGATGTGAGAAGGATGATAGCTCTCCCAAAGGTCTACACCTTAGTCCTCAGAGCCTGTGGGTAAATCATCCAAAATAGAAAAGGGACCATGAAATAGGAAACATAAAGGTTTACTTGTGGGTTCCAACACCATCGTAAATGTCTTGTATGACAGAAATAGGAGGCAGGCCATAGAAGCAGTCATGGAAAGGGAAGCCTGAGAATGACAGCTTCAGGCACCTTCAGAAACTGGCAAAGGACAGGCATAGTTCTCCCCCTGCAGAATCCAGAAGGAGTGTGCTCCTATCAGCCTTGTTCTCAAACATCTGACCTACAGGGTGCATGACCCTAAATTAACATGGTTTCAACCATTGCTTTTGATGACTATCAAGCGACAGGACTGACAGAGCTCACAGAGTTTCTTCCAAGGAGAGCTTGTTCCAGAGACACTCCTGAGAGTTGAGCTCAGAAAGCCAGAGGCAACATGATTCTGTGTTTCCGTAAACTTTCTAGGAGCATTAGATGGAGCCTGGGGCTTCTGGTATCCATAAACACCATAAGGTGAGTGCAATCTCATGAATGGAAGCAACAGAGAGGTGGCATGGGGAGGTGAAGATGCAGTAAGGGAGGCAGACTAAGGCATTGGTCCATGGACCCTTCATGGCTCCATGCATCTTTGCATCCACCAGCCAAGATACCTCCCTCTTTTACTTTGCCCACCCAACTGCATTACTTCTACTGTATTTGGAAGCACCTGGCTGTGCTTATCCCACCTTACGGTTGTCTGGAACCCAGGGACCATGGGAAGTACACGCAGAGGAAAACTGTCTCAGGAAGGAGAACGTCACTGGAAAGAGAAGCACTTGCCAACAGTCTAGAATGTCTACAACCTACACGTCTGGCCAGGAAACCATGCATGCTCCTTCAAAACTCTTTCCTATAGGAGTTGACTCTATGTAGGGGAAGGGAGAAAGGCTAACTGATATCCTAAAGCTATCAGGTGCAGAGTTGAGCTAACCACAGTCTCACCACTCCCTGGCACAAGTACCCATCCACAGATGGGATCATTTTCATCTTTCCACAGATGAGAAAACAGCCCTTAGGGGGAGAGTCAGCAGGGAGCAGTCTGTGTTTGGGAATTAGGGACTCTGCCCTCAGCAACATCTCCAACTTGTCTGTCCCAGTTCTCTCAGGAAGTGTTACCCAGATGTGCATGTGCACGGATGAACACACACACACACACACACACACACACACACACACACACACACACCACTCTTCTCATCCAGACTTCATGCATAAATGTGCACACATGTGCCACACACACACACACACACAAACACACACACACCACTCTTCTTATCCAGACTTCATGCATAAATGTACACACACACACACACACACACCACTCTTCTTATCCAGACTTCATGCATAAATGTGCACACATGTGCCACACACACACACACACACACACACACACACACACACACACCACTCTTCTCAATTTACCTCAAACACTTGTACATTCTTGCTGGCACCTTTGGCACCTGGGCTGAAGGTGGGAATGTCAGGCATTTGAGCAGATTAATCAGAGGCTGCTTCTGAGCGAGTTAAGTCAACAGGACACAACGCACCTGCCTGCTTCACCACCTTGAAGCAGCACTGGTTTTATCACAAGAATTTTTTTTCACAAACTTCATCCTTCTGAGGTTGAGGTACTGGTGAATTCCTGTGTCCTCGGAATGAGACCAGTCACTGCATTTTGGAAATTTGATTCCAGCAGCTGCCAGATACTTTGATCTGTTTGCAGAATAAAAATGTTCATGCACATGTTTCTTGCCTTTCACCTCGTTGAATGAAACCCTACCCAAAGCCAATTCAAAACCCAGTTCTTGGAGCCCCCATTGCCCAGCTGTTCAACCTCTCATAGTCTGTTTCCCCATCCATGAAATGGGATAACGATAGAATGGACCTACGAGGGTTGCACAGATCAAATGAGTATTTGTGGATAATGTTTTGAGTTCACACCTAGAAAAAATAAATAAAACAAGCACTTAATAAGCTTTACCCAGCAGTGGCAGCCACTACAGCAACTATAGTTGAGGGGATTTATTTCTTCTGCTAGATTTGAAGCCCTCGAGGGTGGTATATTGGTTGTTGTTCATTTGTTTGATGGACCCAGGGCCTTAGTATACACCAGGCTGACCTTAGACTTTTGGTGGTCCTGCTTTCCACCACCTGCTTTCTGGGGTGATAGGTATGCGCCACCACACCTGGCCCTAGTAGACACAATAATGGACATTGTAAATGCCCTCTAATGTAGTAGTGATGGTCAATAAGGCCGTCTATTGGCTGGGTAGACCAGTGACACAGCAAAGCCTGCTTATCTGTCTGGATATCAGCAACTGGAGGACCCACAGTGTCATTAAAAGAGACACAGATGACACAGCTCTGTGGCTTGTATCCCTCATTCTCTGAGGGCTCCCCAGGAGTGCCCTTAACAGACAGAAGATGCCCAGTGAACATGCTATTGACCAGCTCATCTATTGCCATGTCTACAGACATTTCTATAATCAACCCCATGGGACCCAGGAAGACACACATGGGAAATGATGGTGTGATATAGGAGGTATTACGAAGGACTGGGGCCACCTCTGGTGTACCATACCAGGAGATGAAATCCTACAACTGATACTGAACTGGGGAAATCCATCTACAAATAAATGTTGGATGAGTCAAACAGGAGTTTGAGAACCACCCACACCTAAGTCACCAATGTTAAACATCAGAGTCAGTGGCTAAAAACAGGAATGTATAGGGTATAGGTGGCTCATCACTACTCAAATGTATGTTTGGTGGGTAGCTTTGTTTGTTTACACAACACTATTTATGGTTTTGTTTGTTTGTTTGTTTCCAAGGTGACAAGAATGAGAGACTGGAGTGCTGAGCACCAAATGGCACACCTATAACATACCCCCTCCTCCCAAGGCTCTGGGATAATTGAAGAAGAGGGGGCAGAAAGAGTGTAAGAGCCCGAGGCTGCAGGTGGCAAAGAAACAGGGTCTTCTGGACACAGCAGGGCAACGGCACATATAAACTCACAGCAGATGTGACAACACACAAGACCCATGCAAGCCCAGGCCAGACAAAACCCCAGCAGGGGATGCTGGGGTGGGCAGGAAGTCCCACCCCTAGCTAAAGAGTTATTGACAACTGATGGCTGTTGGGAGACAGGAAGACAGTTTTTGTTAAGGATGTGGGCCCTGGTAGGTCAACCAGGCCACACACCCAAAAATATATGAGTAGCACGGATTTAACTTGATGGGGAAATCAAAAGGACATGAGTTGTTGTGTGGGTAGGGAAGTGGGTAGATCTAGAGGGTTTGGGTGAAAGGGTGAATAGGGTCCAAATACATTGTATGAACTTCCCAAAGAAGTAATAAATTTTTTTAATGAAAAGAGACAGAGATATACCAAATTTCCCTGCTGATTTCCAAGAAGCCAATGAAGGAGGACAGGAGGTGGTGGTTGAAGACAAGACAGGATCCTGCAGGGCCGCTGGCTTTGGATCTCCTAAAGCTCAGACTGAGCTGCTCCCATCTCAAGCGACGGGCCTGATGAGTTTTCTTCTGAAGGAAATTTCACAATTGTGCTTTTAATGAGCTCCACATTTTCTCGTGTGAAACCCATTTCCTTCCAAAAAGACCAGAGCAATGGCCTCAGCAGGACAGCAGTTAAACAAAGGAATGATGCTGTTCAGTCTGGAAGTCATAACTCAAGTTCTGAAATCCAGAGAGGGTAGGGTTTGCCCTGCTACCTTCTCAGAGCCTGGGAGCCTGCCAGACTCTCTGGAGGATCAGGGAGGGAAGAGAAAGAGTTTTGTTTTATTTTTTCCTAAAACCTTAGGATTAAACGCTTAGTTTACAGAGCTGCCAACCAGAGTCATCGTCCAAACACATCGACTGGAAAGGCATCTCTGTGTTTGTTCCCCTAGTCATTCAACTCTCTATCAAGTACCTACAGGGAGCTGGCACTCCCTGAAGAACAGAAGGTACCTCTGTGCAAGACAGACAAGGAGACAAAAACAAATACCTAATTAACATGATGCCAGGGCTGCCATCTTGGCTGTGGGCTGCTGGGATAGGGAGCTGAGATGAAAAGTTAAGACACAATTTTGTTTTTTCATGATTTCTGAAGTTTCGGGTCGTGGTACCTAGGCTCTGATGATTCTGGGCCCAACTGTGGTAAGCCGAGCATCACAGCAGAGAATGTAAGCTCCAGCAAAGGGACCCATTCCATGGCAGTAGCCCACTAGAAGAGAGGGCCAAGGACACAGTATTCCTTTCAAAACTGTGTCTACAGTCATCTTTAGGGTGAGTCTCACCACCCTAGTTACTAACTTCTTCCAACATTGATATTAAATACTGAATATATCAGTAGTTAACCCTTTCATTGGAAGAGAACTCTGATGGTCTGGGAAACAGGCCTTTGGCCCATGAGCCTTGGGAAGAACACCTCATATTCTAACCAGTACATCTGGATGAGTATTACGGAAGAAGGGGTTGGACACAGCCTGGGTGGAGAGATATCATCGGGGTGAAAATAAGGGCCCTACTTTTAAGTGATAGGAAGGGAAACCCCAAGATGAAGGTGAAGTTCAAGGCATGTGCCCCAAGGGACCTGAATGGGGTCAGGTTATAAAACCTCAAGGCTCACCCCAGTGGCCAGGGGCATTGACTAGATGTTCAGGAAAGAGAAGGCATTGTCCCCTGTCTGCTTCCTGACTGCAGACACAATGGGATTAGCTGGTTCACAATTCTGCCACCAATCCTTCTCCACCATAAGGGGCTGAATTCCTCAAATCATGAGCCTTCCTCCCTTAAGTTGTTTTCTGTCAAACATTAGTTATAGTGACAAGAAAAGTAACTGATAAAGCATTCTTCACAGTAGTTACAAAATGCCAATTTCCATGACGATTAGTGAGAATGTTTCCCATCATTACAAGCTATATATCATACCTACCAGATCCTTGTTGCACCCCAAGCCCTGCCCCTAAACTTGGCCCTTACTTCTCAGCTTGCTCACACCCATCTACCAAGTGGGATCCACCACCCTCCCATTTCTCAGGCATGAAGACTGAGACTAGGGAGGAGGTGACTTGGCTAGAATGGTAGTGGTGGGGCTTTGGGTACCAGTCTAACCTAGGTGTTACAAACTCCAATGTCCAACAAACAAACCGTACTCTCTGGACAGGGACATGCCTAAGCTGGAGCCCTGACAGGAGGCATTAACTGGATGTTCAGAAAAGAGAAGACAGCTCTCTTCCTGGGACCTAGGGTTGCATGTGATGGAATACCATAGACAACAGAATGGTGAGATGGGAGACCTGGGGCACAAGTTGAGAACCTAGATCATCAAGCCTTAAAAGAAGCAGGCATGCATCTAGACACCCCTGTCTTTGTATCCTTTCGTCTATGAAAACACTAAAGCATTTCTATTTTCTTCCTGTTGTGCTGTACTGCTGTTGGCCATCATGGCTGCCGTCACCACAAAAGAGATGAAGATATAAGGTAGATTAAGGCATTAGATGTGCCTTTTACCAAAATCACGTTCATATTTACCCCTGGTCTTCCCTCCACTCCTTCTCTAGCTCCCTCAGAACCCAGAACCCCTGTAGGTTGGTCATTTATACTTCTACCCTGGCCACCATGCCTCAAGCCATGAGAAAGGATGCCAGTGACTGCTGGGATAAGCTCCAAGCCTGGCTCTTGCCTTTTCCTCAATGCTGTCAATACATGATTAATTCACGACAGATGTGGAAATCAGGGTGAGATCACATGACTACAGTTAGGCCCACCAGAGATGAGTCTATCAGTCCTCAGGGATCCAGAGCGCTGTGTTTGGTGCCTAGCAGCTTGCAGAGGTGTGGCAGTCTCTGTGGTTTGCCAGAGAGCTAGAGGAAAAGACAGGGAATTGCTGGAGAACGATGGGAGACAGACACAGGTGGAAGGAAGTGGGACCTCCAGCTGCCAAGGAGGCCTTCAGTGGAGGCAAGGCCATGTCTCAGAGGCCTTAGCACACGGCTGTCTTCTATAATCTTCTACAATATATCTGGAGTTATGCTGTAACTGAATGATCGCCTGAACCTGGGTTCACATTGCTTTTGTCTTTTACTTTAATTTAAAAAAAAAAATCCCCTCAAAATGTTTGCTTTAGAAAGAGATGGCATCGGTTAGCTAAATGGAAACCAGTCTCACATGTTATAACAAAAATAAATTATAAAATTAAATAGAAGGACCCAAACCGTGACAGTCGTCCATCTAACCAGATATTACTGTGTACTAAAAGATTAAGGTTTTAGCTGCCCCTTTCCACCTGCTTTTCGAGATATGGTGAGCGATGGCTTTAGCACGCCAGCTCGGGTTCATTCAGGTGCAGCTCTGAATGTGGGTTGTGAAAATGTGGCTCATGTCTGCATGCCTTTAGCTTCCTCCTTGGGAAGAAAATGGTAGCAATAACGATGCCTCGGTGGCTCACCACGCTGTCGGGAAGAATTTAGCCGAAATGACATGTGTGTAATAATATGCTCCTCAAAATAACTCCACATATGGATGCCATCATCCCTTTTGCTACAAGGCCAACGTCGATACTAATCTGAAGAGTTCCTGCCTCTGCTTGATGGTGGTGTGGCAATCTTCAGCTCCAGCAGTGCTCCTTGCTTATCTAGCCTCAGTAGTAGCCCTTGCTCATCTGGCAAACATTTTGCCTTCCTCCTATGAACCTGCGCTTTACAGGAGGGGAGCATTAGTCTGGGCAAAGTCCACAGGTAGAGATGACAGGGGGTGGAACAATAAGTCCAAAGGCTTAGACACCAGCAATTTAACGTCTTCTGTAGAAGCAGAGATGGGCCCAACTCATGCCCAAGTACTGAGATGGAAAGAGAAACAGGAAGAGGGAACATCCGGCATGCAAATGAGCAGAAACGGGCAGCCAATAGGAGAGCGGCTCTAACAAATGGACTTCCTAGTGGGGTTGCCCTTAGACAACTCTGAACTTGAGTCCTGAGGAGTGCCTAGTGCCCTCCACTCTGGTCGAAGGCCAAAGGGGAGTCCCAGGAGAGGGTGTGTTCGCACAGACTGTTTGGGGCTGGTTCCAAAGGGCTGCTAGGGTGTGTCTCACAGTCACCTAGCAGATTGCTGCCACAGCCTGTGTTCCCATCATCCAAGGAGCTACTACTGCCTACAGAGAGCTCACTGGTGAGCAGATGACTCAGGAGACCGGGCTGAGGTCAGGTGCTACGAGACCATCTCTCCAGAGCAACCCTAGCTTGTGGGGCTGGGAGATAACCCACCCTTTTGCAGAATCTAAGAATTAGAACATCAAAAACTGTGATAGATTGAATAGGCTCCAAGAACATGTGACCCTGTAAGCAGTCTACCTCAAACCATGTGTTGTGCTTTAGCACCTACAGGCACTGGAGGTGAGGTCTCCATCACAGGACCACCAAGAGAATGCAGGTGGCAAAGGGTGTATTTCTCATCCTCTGACCAGGGCTGGAAGTGGAGGGAGGTTTTGCAAGTTGTGGAAGACTCCACCTGCTGAGTCATCATTTCCCTCAATGGTCTACACAGAGCAGATGTGCTTGAACGTGCTCACCACCAGGGAAAAAACAGAAACTAAAAGATTAAGTAGCTGGTCATAAAGCTAAGAAATGAGATTGCTGGGGCCAGAACTAGGTCTGTCTACTGCCAGATCCCTGAGTTTCCTCACCTTCCCTGTGTCTGTGGTCACATCTCCCTGTCCTAGCATGGCCCTCGGATGTGAAGGGACCTCTCTGAGGGTCAGGTTCACACTGCCACTATCTTTAGGACCACTGCACATGTCAGTATTGGTAGCTCATCAAATGATTTTGCAGAGCTGAGCTAAGATCTGAAATGTGAATGAGAGTGCTCATGGGTAAGATATGCTAACCCCTGAGGTGAACTGCTGCCTCCCTGAAGACCCTGCAGGACTCTCCTGGGCTTGGGGAATCTTTCTCCATTTGGAATTGGCTCATCACAAGCACTGTTCTGGGAACCGAGGCTGGGAACTTGCAACACCACCAGAGGATACCAGGGACGCCCCAGCCACTGCCCAGCCAGATACACTTGCTTGTAAGATTGACTCCCCAACTGCTGGCTTCTATGGTAGTCAAAATGCCCCTCCCACTCCTGGCTAGTCTAGGTTTATCCCAGAGATAAGAGGCAGGTGAGTCATGACCTCAGAGAACTTGAAAGCTGGTTCACACCCTGCAAAGACATCTGTGGCACTTGACAGTCTGTTTCTGGTGGTACCCAACTCATTCACCTCCTCTTGGATGTGACCAGCACAGGAGCCTAGCAATGGCCTCTCAATGTGGAGCTATTGGACAAAATGGAGGTTGGTGATCATTAATTTGTTAGTCTGAATTAGGTGATCTGGACCTTGGAAAGCTCTGTGCCTGGAGAGAAGAAGAATTGAAAAACTGACTGAGGATAGGCAAGATTTCTTAGTTAGGGTTGCTCAAAAGCAAATTGTGGAGGAAATGGTTTCCTTTCTTATGTTACCACATCCCTTTATATCATCGGAGGAAGTCAGAGCAGGAACTCAAGCAGGGCAGGAGCCTGGAGGCAGAGGCCGTGGATTGGTGCTGCTTACTGGCTTGCTCATCATGGCTTGCTTACCAGGATCACTCAGCCCAAGGATGACACCACCCAGAATGGACTAGGCCCTCCCACATTGATCACAAATTAAGAAAATGCCTTACAGGGTTGCCTATAACTCGATCTTTTGGGGACATTTTCTTAACTGAGGTTCCCTTTTCATAGATGGCTATAGCCTGTGTCTAGTTTTCATGAAACCAGCCAGCAAACAGACCAATAACAAACCACATGATATGTGACCTTGACAAACTTACAGTCAGAATGCAGTAGCCATGAGTAACAACCATATAGGAGAAGGGACAATCACATCAGTGTCTCTGACTCTCATTCACCAGGCCCTGTACACTGCACAAGGAAGCAAGGCTACAGCCCTTGGGTGCTCATGCAGATGATGGAGAGAAAACAGGCAATGGGCAAGTAAATAACATGGAAAGAAAACACAGACTGAAGATCTCATAAAGGACCTGAATGGGGTGGAGCAACATGGAGTATGGAAGGAGGTCACTGATCTATGCATGGTCTGCAAAGACCTCCCCGGTGGTAGACATTTGAGCTCATTCCAAAGATGGAGGAGCCAATCACTTACATATCTGCCAAAGGTGCTCTCTGTAAAGGAAATGGAGCGGGGAGAGCCTGGTCAGGTGGAGTTTGCCTTAGCCCAGGGAAGAAAGGAAGGAACCTGTTACAGCCCTGCACACAGTAGGTGCCTTAAGGAAGTTCCAAAGCCAAGGTCTCCATGGCTGCACTCAAAGCAAGGGTTCTAGGGCAGAGACTTCCTGTGCCGTGTCCGGCTTCTGCGGCTCCAGGACCACGACAATCTCTGTCTCTATCCTTGCTTCCTCCTCCCTGATGTAAGAACAACTGTCTCTGGATTTAAGCCCCACACTGATATAGAGTGGTTTTATCTCAGTACCTAATTATAGCCACAAAAGTTCCTTCCCTCAGGTAAGTCCACATTCACAGGTTCTGGGCACAGCCCTTAGTGCAACCACCATTTCACTCACGATGGTCTTCCCCCTGGGTCCCCAAAATGCATATTCATCCCACATGCAAAATACGTTCACCACTTCCCAATACCTAAAGTCTGCCTGACACATCCACCCTGCATCTAAAATCTCCTCTGGGTATCATCAGATTAGTAATCCCCAAATTCAATGTCTAATCCAGGCAAAGGTGAGACACCGGATGCCCTGTCCTTGGAAAATAATTCTGGCTATATATCCTGGGATTAGAAATCAAGTTATGTTTTCAAAATGCCATTGTGGGAACCATGAAAGAAAGACATTCCTCCTCTAGAGCAGAGGCCTTGAAATAGAAGAGACACTGATCCCAAGCTGGTTAGGAATGTGGGAGAGTAATCCTTCAGGTTGAAGGTCTGAGACACCCCTCCATGATTAAAGGCTCCATCCTGTGAAGCTGGAGACTACTGTGTTAATCTTGGTTCCTTCACCTTGGTTAAGGTCGTTTCTTCCTCAGGAACTCTTAGCTTGCTCTCTGGCCCAGACCCAACCCTTGGCCACTTTCAGAAACACTTTCTGACAGCTCTAGGGCAGTGCTTCTCAGACTCTGTGTCACAGGTCCTCATGTTGTGGTGCCTCCCCCCCACCATAAAATTATTTTAGGTGCTACTTCAGAACTGTAATTTTGCTACTGTCATAATGAAAACATCTGTGTTTTCTAATGGTCTTAGGCAACCCTAGTGAAGGGGGTCATGACCCACAGGTTGGGAACCACTGCTCTAGGGTTATGTAAGAAAGATGGACTGTACTGATGGAAGAAACAGACAGGAAGCCACTTGGGATGCTGGTATGGATGAAACAGGAGCTATTGGTGGCTTTGTCTAGAGTCATCAGTGGCCAGAATACAGGTCCATGGTCAGATCAAGAACTGTTATACAGGCAAAGATAGCTGGATATTCAGACAGGTTGAAGTCGGAAGGCAGAAAAGATTGTGCAGAGAGGATTAGATAGGCTTCTAGGACAGGAGGACCATTTGGAGGAGGGACTGCCGAGGTGTGTGGAAATGTGGGCTGTGGGGAAATGTGAGTAGAGGGGACCCCCCACACACAGCAGCTTAAACTAGATTCAGCTCCACTGGCCTTTATTTCAGACTTGAACACAGCAGAGAAGAGACTTTGTGAGAAGAAAGTGAAAGAGTTCTTGAAGGCCAGCAGCATAGCCCATCTTGCTGAGATAACCTGCCCCCAATTTTTGCATCTGTGCTCTCCTTCTTCACACCCAGCTCCTCTGATGCTTTATAGAACAGCCCTAAGTTTAGTTCAGGAACCCAACGGCTCCCACCAGCCTGCCTCCTCTCACCAGCACCATCACTAGCATTGCAAAATCAGGCTAATGTCACCTAACATTGCTGGACACAAAAGAGAGTTACAAATGTACCCTCCGGACAGAGGAATGTAGATGAGTGTGGCACCCGGGAGCTGCCTGCTCTGCACACAGTGTTCAAGAGAGGCTGGGGGCTGCTGTACATTCATCCTTAATCTCATTGCCTCTGAGATGTCCCCCATTAATCCATTTCTGATGACACCAGTGGTTTTTTTTTTTAAGATTTATTTATTTATTATATGTAAGTACATTTTAGCTGTCTCCAGACACTCCAGAAGAGGGCGTCAGATCTTATTACAGATGGTTGTGAACCACCATGTGGTTGCTGGGATTTGAACTCAGGACCTTCAGAAGAACAGTCGGTGCTCTTAACCACTGAGCCATCTCTCCAGCCCCCGACATCAGTGGTCTTAAAGTGGTACTGCTTCTGGGGTACCCAGCACTACAGCCCAGCCTCCCTTGGTACACAGAAGCATAGTCAACCACTTTTACTATTTTATGGCAAAGACTTAGCAGGGCTCAGCAAAATCACTACAAAGGAGCACAGGTGAGGCTGGGTCAGAGACTCTGACTTGGGACCTGTGTGCAGACAGATTTCGTGTGAGGCTCTGGGACAACTCGTGTGAGCTCTCCTGGCAAGAACTCAGAACAGGAAGATATCTGGAGGCACAGGTCTGAGGATCAGAAAGGAGACTAAAAAAATGGGACTGGAGGGGACAATCCAGCTGTGTTCCAACCCTACCAGGACATTGGGTGTGAGGTGACATATCCTTACACCCGTGGCCACTTCCACTGCCCCAATGGCCATCTGTCCTGGGCTCATTTGTTTGTTCAATTTGTTAGAGAATGAGCCTTTGACAGTCTCCCCTGCAGCTCCCTGGCTAGGGAAAAGGGCAGTTATCACAATTTCGTGTAGATTCCACATCCATGGATCCAAGTAAGCATGGATGGAAAGTGCTTGGGAGCCAAATGCAACTATTGTGGCTATGGGCAGACCATTTCTAATCATTCCTTTACAATCAATAAGTATAACAGCAAATTACATAGCACTGATATTGTGTGAGATGGGAGCATGATCTAGAACATACTTAAAATATGCAAGAGGGGGCACGTCAGTTATGCGCAACTACAGTGTCATTGTGTATGAAAGACTGGAGCACCCCAAGACTTGACCCCTGGGAGTGAAAGGAGCCATCAGATAACCCTTACAATCCCAAGGGATGCTGAAGGATGGCTTGTTGTCTGCCCACATCACGTCGAGTACCAAATACTGATTGCTGTAGCGCTCCACTGGTAACATGGGCTGATACGGCCTGACGACACCGATCCAGATTAACTCTAGCAAGTAAACAGGAAAAGGGTTCAACAACACCAAGGTACAAGATCACAAGAAAATGATACACCATTCTCAGTATCTATAATAAGGTACTACAGCTAGGTGGACATGGAGATGTTTCTGGGATCCATGAAGTGGGGAATTCAAAAGAGGAAATCTCAATACAGTGAGGGTTTCAAGGGCATAAACCACAAGAGGAAGACCTGGAGAAGTAGATGAGTGAACTATTTGTATAAAAGTGCCAAGAATTTTCAATGAAAAGGGACAGTCTTTTGAACAGATTATGGTGGGAGAACCTCAGTATCTATGTGCATGAGAATGAAGTTGGACCTTTACTGACAGAACATACTGATAGAACAAAATTGGTTCAACTTGTGAACTGTAGTAATGACCAGTGTGGCATGGTATGCTCATAGTTACTACAGTGGCATGAACACTATAAGAATAAATGTCTTAGTTACCTTTTAATTAGTTTTTGGTTCTATTTATATTATATCTTATCACTTTTCTATGACAAAACACCATGACCAAGGCAACTTATAAAAGGAAGCATTTCATTTGAGGGCTCATGGTTCCTGTTAGAGTCTATGACCATCATGGCAGAAAGCATGGTGGCAGGCAGGCCTGGTGCTGAAGCAGTAGCTAAGCTTCTAAATGAACCGATTGGGAACGGCATGTGCTTTCAATACCCCAAAGCCCACTTCTACTGGCATTTTTCTCCTCAAAAAAGCTAACTTTCTAACTCTTCCCAAACAGTTCCACCAACTGGGGATTTAAATATATTAGCCAATGGGAGCCATCCCCATTCAAATCATTATAGTAACCACTTTCTGATTGGATTTCAGAGCTGCTCCATGGAAGGAAACCCATCCCGATACTGTAAACCTGGCCAAAAGCCCATGTTTAGGGAGCTTGCAAGTCGCAGGGAAGATTCTACTACTGTTCCTTTGCTATGTGGATATATAACCAAACTGCCCTTAAAACCCATGTCTATAGAGCCACAGATTGGCTTCGCTCATAGACCCTGTCAGAGAAGCTTCTCTGTGCTGTAAATGGTGGGTAATACAGAAATCCACACCTGGTCACAGTGCTTGTGGTGTACTCACTCATAGATAGGACTTCTGTCTTGTGCTCCTCCCCTCGGTGTCCAAAGACCATCAAGGAAAAGGGGTGGAAGGACTGTAGGAATCAGAGCTTGGAGAGGAGGGAGGCAAAACAATGACACCAGGTTATGAAGAGCTGTTAGACTCACAAACTCTCCACAGCTGTGATTACGCACTGTAGCTGCGTAAGACCTGGATGAGATCAAGCTGGCCAACAGCCCATCATGGAGGTAGGAAGTGCCCACAACCCTCCACCCCTAGCCCAGAAGCTGTTAACAGTTAATAGTTTCTGGGGAAGAGGGAATCCATTTTCTTTGAGGGTGTGTGACTCTTGGTAGGTCAGTCCTGATGCCACAATCAAGGGTATCTGGGTAGCATGAAGTGGAACAAGTGAGCTAAGAGAGAAGGAAGGAGGACAGAAGGTTGGGAAGGGGCGGATCTTGAGGGTAGGAGTGGATCCTGGAAGGAATGGGAGTGAATATGGTTAAAACACATTGCATTTGTGTATAGAATTCTCAAAATAATAAAGTATTATGCTAAAAATTAGCACAAATTATACCAAAGGTCTGAAGACATACTACAAGAACTATAAAATGTAAACCATAAATCTCTTAGAAGAAAGAGTGCGGGCAACAAAGGCAGACATAGCTAACTAGACCCATGTCAACTCCACGTCCTTTTGTTCCCTGAGAGACACTACGAACTGAGGGAAGAGACAAGACACAGAACGAGCGCTTGCAGTCACTTATCCAATAGAGGTGGTGTCCACTATATGAAACAGGTTCCAAAACTCTGTAACAGCTAAAACTCAAAAGTGGCAAAGAACTTAGAGACATGCTTTTTCCCAAAGAAAATATATAATTAGCCAATAAGCACATTGGAAAACGTGCCTATCACTAAGCCTAGAGCAATTCAAGCGAGAACACGTAGGAGGACAGGCAAGCTGGCGCAGCAGGTCTAGGAGCTTGCTGCCAAGCCTGTGACTGTGTGACCTCTGTTCCCTGGTGGAAGGAGACCCAACTCCAACAGGTTATCTATCCTCTAACCTCCACAAGCAAGCTGTGGCACACACCCTTCACCCGATGCATAAATGTAATAATATAAAAAACTCTTTAGAGGAGCCACAATGGCATACTCTCTTGTGAGCATTCATATGTCTGCAATTTGTTTTTAAGGGAAAAAGAAGCTAAGTGGGAGAGGAGGTAAGGGGAGGAAGCAGAGAAGCCTCCGGCTTTGGGGGATTTTAATTTCACATCCTAGTTGGTACATATATAATGGAAGGCCTCCCTCCAGCTCACTGTTTGTTTGGAATAAATATGTCATTTAATAATGTTTTTTTGGAAAAATATCTCAAGTTAAGGAATTCTTTTGATGTTCAAAGACATTAAATGACAAATTGTTCCAGAAAGTTGGCAGAGGCAGGGAAAAGGATTCTATGCTATTTACACATTTTTTTTTAACTTAACCATTCTGTATCTGTCCCTCAGATTTCCTTTAAAAAAAAAAAATCTGTTTTTATAAAATAGATGTTTGCATGGGTTCCTTCAGGCAGAGCCTGGGCTCACCCACTGATTTGATCAGATCAGTTTAAAGAGCTGGCATATTGAATAATTGGTTTTCCAGGCCTTCTGACTTCCCGAGTTGACTGATTCAATTAATTTAAAGTCAACCTTTTGGCTTGTCACTAAGGCACACAGGACTGCCCGTGACATTTCCTTTTGACCACTGCCCTTTCTGCTCCTTCACCCAAACTTCGTGTTCCGGGCAAAGAGGAGACAGAGTGATTACTGGAAAGTTGAAGAATGCAGGAAGCATCTCAGCGAAGTGGACGTGATGAGGTTAAACCCTACACTGAGAACAAGCACGTCGGCTCGGCCATGGTTAGGTCGTCTTTCACCATGGGTCCATGTTCACAACACTTTTCTGAGAAACAGAAAAGCATTGTGGGTAAAGGTTGGGTGGACATGGAGCTTCCTTTTGCCTCAGATGAGGTCATGTTGACTCGGGGCCTTTGTTCTGGCTCACAATGGAATCCTGAATAAGACTTCATGTTGAGCAGTAGCCTTAGACTCTTGGGAAAACAAGGCGCGGGGGCTCAGGAGAACATACATAAAGCAGAGAGCAGGCTAGAGGTTGTCTAAATAAACTTTGAGAAATAGTAATGCTCAGATCCACTGAGACCCGTTCTGGGGAGCAATGGGCCTTCAGAAGCATCCAGAGTCCAGAGAGGATATGGGGCCGTATGGGGAGAACAACACCCATGCAGAAACGAACTTTAAAAAACAGGGTGTTAGAGATCCAGCCTGAAAGGTCTACTCTCTTCAGGTGAACATGAAGGAAGCCTCTACCTTGTAAGGGCCCTTCTGAGACCTTCACACACTCCAACCAGAGGATGGGGGCATGCCCAGTAACAGGGGCCAATTAACAACAGAATCCGTTATAAACAGCCTGCCACGTACCTTCAGCATGGACCTAATTTGTCATCTCAAGTGGAACGTGAGGTTCCAAATAAATAAAGGCCATTAAGATGATAAGCAAACTTCTACCCCCTTCAAGTCTCTCTGTTCCTGAGAGACAGACAGGGTATAAATGAGAGGATGGTGGGAAGGGTTCAGGCCGAGCAGGAATGGCCAGCAGGAATGGTGAGGAAGCCTGGGACAAGTGAGGCCGATGTAACTCCCAGAAACGAAGGCAGGTGCTGGGTCAACTTCAGCTTGTGCATGTGACAGTTGCAATGCTCTTCAGAGCCATTAAGTAAGAGCAAGAGCAAGATGTGCCCTTCCTGACCCATGACCTCTCATCCGATTTTATTTTATTTCCTGTGATGAAGTCCAATCGACTGGTTTTCCCCCTCTCTTTCTTATGTATGTGGTGTATATGTGTGTGTGCATGTAAGTGGTATGTAGGGGCCTCTGAGTGTTGCACATGCTTTGGAAACCAAGGTTGACATCAGGAATCTTCCTTAGTCATCTTATACTTTGAGGCAGTCGTCAGTTGACCTCTGGCCTAGTGGACAGGACTAGTCACTTGCCAGCAAGCTTGCACATCTGAGTACTCTCACTAGAAACAAAGTGGTAAACCACACAGCATTCAAAGGATTCTGAGGATGCAGACTCTGGTCCCCAGAATCATGAGGCAAGGGCTTTACCTAATAAACCGTCTCCCTCTGGCAGCCTCTGCATAGGAGTTTTGGAAACACGCTCAGTTTTGTGAGTGTGGTATACATGTGTAGATGTGTCCACATCTGTGCCCATGTGGGAGCCACAGGTCCACATTAGTTGTCTTTCTCTATTGCTTATAGTTTGAGATGGGATCTCTCTTGAACATGGTGCTCTCCAGGGATTGGTGCTGGCTCTGCCTTCCCAGGACTGGACTATAGTGTCATGGTGCCACACATAGCCTTTATGTGGCTGCTGGAGATCTGACCTCTGGTCCTCATTCTGTGTGGCAAGGGCCTCACTGTATTCCTAGTCCCAGAAAGTTCTTCAGGGTAACGTGCTCCAAATACACTATGTGACAGAGGCTTGTTCTTTTGGATGACAGTTGACAACATCAAAACACACTTTGCATTGCTACATCCTTGTGTATTTGGGCATTGCTGGCTGCTGAAATCTCATGGGTAGAGGAGCAAGGATGCTGTGAACACTTTACACTGAAAAGAACAAAGAAACATCTGTCTTAACATCTGTGAGCCATGGTGTGGGACCCTGGTCCACTAGAGCTCCTGATGGGTTAGATAGCAAAGCCTTACTTAGCATTGTTTTCTGTTCCAGACTCGGTACACAAACTAGAGAGGAGACAGGGACTAAGCACCACCCAAGCAAGCTCAGGTGGAAGAGACTTTGCTGTGCCCAGCCACTCCCACCCGTGAGGATAATCTGTGAAGTCGGTGTGCCTGGCACTCTCACAGGAGCTCTGCTTGGACAGGGCATCCCATCATCAGGTAACCAAAATGGAGGTCAGCCTCCCTTCTGTGTGCCATGTCTTCCTGAAAGCTCCATCTGACCCAGGCAAGAGGCTTCTGTTTCTCATCAGAAGCTGGCCCTGTATTCTTCCTATTGTCTCAGAGACACACTGTAACTGCTCAGTGTCTATCTAGGGTTTGGACCTTTCCCTGGAAAATAGCATCAAAAATAAATGCAATGCACTGTGCCTTACTAAGAATAAATGCAATGCACTGTGCCTTACTAAGAATAAATGCAATGCACTGTGACTTACTAAGAATAAATGCACTACACTGTGCCTTGCTAAGCCAGGTCTAGATGTTCTGTGCAGCCCTGATGAGGAATGCAGAGCTGAGAGAATGTGACGAGTTTTGGCGAGTTCCCAAGTCCCGAGAGACGGGGCCAACAACACTGTTGGGTCTTTCTTCTGCCTGCCCCTCACCAATAAACAAGAACTTGGTTTCTTTTACGATTCCAGACAAGCCATGAGGTCTTTTTTAACAAATAGGAAAATATGACTTGAAATAGTTATTTTTGAAGGGAAAAGGGAGATAGCATGTTTGCTGCTTTTCCCTCAAGAATAAAAATCTCATTTGAGTTCTTGAGAACAAGAGACCCCCAAAAGCAAAGGGACAAGGTCTGGCTGACAATGGTGGGATTGAGGTAAGTTTTAAAACATTTGGAGATGGGCTGGAGATGGCTCAGCTGTTAAGAGCACCGACTGCTCTTCCAGAGGTCCTGAGTTCAATTCCCAGCAACCACATGATGGTTTATGACCATCTGTAATGGGATCCAGTGCCCTCTTCTGATGTGTCTGAAGACTGCAATGGTATACTCATATAGAATAAATAAATCTTTAAAAAAATTGGAGATAAAGTGTTAATTAGAAAGTGTACCTCAAGCACTCAGACAAGTACTCCAGGTCACTGTGTGTGTGTGTGTGTGTGTTTGTGTGTGTGTGTGTGTGTGTTTGTATGTACACATGCCAGTGTATATGGGAGTACATGTATGCAGGTGCTCCAGAAGCCTGGAAGACTGGAGGCCTGGAGGGCTGGAGGGCTCGAAGCCAGAGCAGAGCACTGGGCCCCTCAGAGCTGAAGTTACAGGCACTTCTTTAGCTGCTCCATATGGATACAATATCTTCCTGATGCTCCTAACCCATGAGCCATCTCTCCAGTTCCCATTTTCTCTTGCAGTACAGCCTTTGATATAATCACCTGGTAGGAGATGATCTTGCCCACGTTGAGGCTAATGTGAGTATTCTGAGTTAAGGCTAAGCTAAGAGGATTGGTTGGCAATGTAGGAGCTTCCAGTTAATGAGTATTAGCTACTCTTCCTATTGTTGAGACAAAACACCCACCAAAAGCAACCCAAGGAAGGGAAACTGTGTTCTATCTCACAGCTTGAAAGCCAAGTCTAGAATGGTGGGTGAGGTAGTGGCCACAAGGCAGTGACCACTACTTGCCAGCAACCTTGTCAGAAGGCAGAGCTACATGAGCAGGCACTGGTGCTCCACTCACTTTCTGCTTTTTTCTGTGGTCTGTACTGGTATCCTAGTCTATGTATGACACCAACCCACACTCAGAATGAGTCTTCCCTCTTAGGCCAACCTTATCTAGAAACTTTCTTACAAGCAAGCTAAGACATGTCTCCTAGGGGACTCCAGATCCCACCAAGTTTACATCAACTTGTTACCAAGCTGTTGTCCTACTGTGAGCCAAGGAAAGCCTACAGGTGCAAGTGCTTACACATTTTTATCTCACTCTGTAGCTCAGGCTTCCCCTCAAACTCAGGCGAGCCCACTACATTGGCAGGAGAGCTAGGACCTGTCAAAGGTCCTGGGTTTCACCTTGGGCTACAGAAGACCTGGTAAGAATGTTCTACCTCTGCACCAAGCTACCTGGAATGGAGTTGCTTAGCATGGATCCTTCCACAGTGATCTGAGAAGCAAATTCCATGTTCTGGGACTATAGTGTGAGTCGTCACAAGGTGAATGTAGGGCTTGACTTGTTTATTGTGTTCTGATGGCCACTCTGGTATATAGATATGTCCCCTGAAGAGCACCTCCTAGTCAAGATTACTTGAGAGGTTAACATAGCACCTTAGTGAGAAGGCGCCACCAGGCGATAATGATGAAGTCTCCTATCCTTTCATTTGCACAGATTTTCCTACTTGGCAAAGTGACATTTATGTGTTTCATGCCTTCCAAAAATATTCTACGACTCGTGTATCTGGAGAGGCTAGGACTTTGCCTCCATATTGGTATGTAACAGAGGCCTTGGGTTTCAACTTAGGTTGAAGGAGACCTGGTGAGAAAGTTGGTTGTTTCTGCACCAACTTTTTTGAAGAGTGGAACTGGGTTGCTTGGCATGGATCCTTTCGCTGTGGTCTGAGAAGTTAACGACAGCTGTGGTGGATGACCTTCCTGGCCACACTGTCCTCCTGAGAGTCATTCTGCTACACAAAGGGTCTCCCTTCTTGTGGCTTGCTGTCCCCACCGCATGCTGTGCCCGTCATTCCAATCCTCTGCCTTTTGTCTTGCGGGCTGTTCATCCTTGGCCAGCAATTGCTATGCTGTTTCATATTCTGGTTTCCCACACACCCTGGGTGCCAAGAGCTTCAGTCTTTGCTCTGAGCAGAGATGAATTGTTCAGGAGCTGTCGAACAAAGCAAAGAGACTGGAGCATTACTGTGATGGAGGTAAAGGCGCCATGGAGTCCCCGAGTTTGGGTTCCTTGAGGACAGGACTCAGCCTGGTTCATCTTTGTGGGAAACTGAAGTGAACACTGTCACCTGAAAAAGTAAGAAGTCTTCCAAACCTACCTGCTTCATTGACCTAGGCATCATGGACTGACTGTGTGCTCTTCTTTGCCCCTTCCATGCTCACCTTTGTGTCTCCAAAGTGACCCAGTGGGATCAAGGCCAATATTGTTGACAACATGAAGGGATGTGTCCCCTAAGAACTATAAGCCCAGTCAGTTGTGATGAAAACACCAGGCAAACCTGACCTGAGGGAAACTGCATAAAAGGCATGGCCATGCTACCTCAGCATGTTCAAAGTCATGCCAAGGTCAAGGTCATTTCCCTGCAAAGTCTCCTGTGCTGAAGGCTCGGTTCCCAAATCCAATCTTAGATCTGACTCAACTGTGAAATCTCTGAACTGGGCAGCAGATGGATCCTTGATAGGTTTTAAGCATGATGATGTGGCTGGAATTCAGTAGAATAGAAGGTGGGGTCTGGTTGAAGGACATAGGTCATAGCTAGGATATATCCTGGAAATGAAGGCTTTTACCCTTGCCTTCTTCACATCTCCATCTCTACTCCCTGTTCAACATGAAGTAAGGTTTTTGTTTTCCCACCTTACTTCTGCCTCTCCACTGAACCTCATGCCCTCACTTGCACATATATATATATATATATATATATATATATATATATATATATATATATGATAATCTATCATTCAAAAGAAGGTGCTCTATTTTACCCTAATTGGCAGCTGACTATGGACTGAAAACTGTGAAACTGTGAGCCAAAATGAACCTCTGCACCTTTAAAAGATCCCCCAGGTTGTGTATAACAGCAACAAAAAGCCTAACACAGTCATTAAAAATAAGGAAATGCAAAACAAAACAGAAATCCAAAGGCACTGACTAGCTAAGTCTAAGAAAACATTATACCTAAACGTAATATGGTATCCAAATGAAGGCCCAGACCCGGCTCAAGCTGTTAGGAGAAAACTAGTGGAAGGTAGAGAATCCGTATGGTTCAGTTGAAAGGAATGGACCAGTGATCTATCCAGTCTGTGACATATCCATCCCAGAGAAACAGATGTCATCCGCAGAGGAAACTAGATGAAAAGTTTCTGGGAGTTCCATGTTGGATCTATAACTTACCTTGTAAATATAAGATGATTTTAAGATAATTTGCCAAAGAACTGAACCCTTGAGGATGGGGAGATAGCTCAGAGAATAGAGAGACTCCTGAGATAGCCCAGCTAGCAGAGACTGCCTTGCAAGCATGAAGACCTAAGTTCCATCTTCCAACCCACATAAATAAAGGACTCCTCACACCCCAAAAAAATCAAAAGCTGAACACAGTGTGCTAGTAATCCCAGCACTGAGAAGGTGGAGGCAGGCGGATCCCTGGGCCAGCCTATTTGGTGGGATTTATCAAAACACCCTCAGCAGAAAAGATGGTTATCACCCAAGGAGCAAGCCCTGAGTGGGCCTCTGGTCTTCATCTACTTGTTCACACATACTTCTAGTATACATATGCAAATTCACATGCACATGAGCCCTTACACACACATACATGATAACCTGTCATTCAAAGGAAGGTGCTCGGCTTCATCCTAATTGACAGGTAAGTAGACTGTCCAGAGAAGTTCAAAGCATTGTCCCCTAACCTGATTATCATCCAGCAATCCTTCAGACCCTTCTCTAAGACGCTTCTGTTTGCCCTGGGGCGCCCGAGAATTAGATCATGAAGAAGAACTTGACGTGGCAATTTCTCTGCTCAGAAGCCTAAATGACCCAAATTGCTCTGAGGGAAAGAAAAGAAACACATCTGTAGGGCCTGGATGCTGAGAGTCTCTCAAGGTAATTCAATCGTCCAAGTGCTGCAGGGGAGAGAAACATCGCGCCGTCGACTTAGAGGGATGGGGTGTTCCCTTACCATCTAGAACCTAAGGAAGTCCTGGATGCCTGAGCAAGCTGAAAAACGGTTATGATCCAGTCTGGGTGGCAGGAAGTCAACTGGAGTAACCTCTAACTCCATGAAGACACCAAAGTTTCTACTCCTCCAAGAAGTCAAAGGCCCACAGCTGCTTCCAATCAGGAAAGGCAACTTCCCACCAGAGCCCCCGAGTTCTCACACATTCCCCTTGCTGCGTCTTCAAAGCACAGCTCCCTCGCCCCAGTGCAAGTAAAAACACACATGTCCTTCCAAGATCCCGGCTGCCCGCGTGTGTGCCTCCTCCCCTCACTAAGACGTCTGTGTCCCCATGTCCTCAGGAGCCTCCAGCCTGACCCACACGGACTTCTCACAAGGTCCCTCCTCTCCTAGCCCTTGCATGTACCCACCAAGGCCGAATGGCCACACCTACCAAGCTGTCATTCTCTTTCTGTCTAACTTGGTTACCACTTCTCATCGGCCCACCCACCCACCGGCAGGCTGGCTCCTCATGCCCAAGGTTTTGATAGCCTCTAGTCCTGGCTTTATTTAATGGAGTCAGGAATGGGAATTGGAGACCAGCAGGTTTTGGGGGGACTTGCCACCAATAGAGAAGAGTCCCAGGGCTCTTTAAAGCTAAATCCTCTGGCATATTGCAATGAGCCCCAGATTATTGTGTGCCTACAGAGCAGTGAGTACCACACTAGGTTAGCACAGGGTCCTGTCTTTTCCAGTCTCAGAAGTGGTCATCATTCACTAACTAGGTGACAATGGAAACTAAGAAAAATATATTAGCTGTAGATACGCCTCTCTCTGATCTCCTTATGTGTGCAGCTTGGACACCTTGTTTCTTCCTTATTTCTAGAGAGATCTGGCTATAGAAATGGGACTTGTCTCACACACCCATCAGCTCATTTCATGTATGCTGCAGACTTTCCCACCACCCCGTGCACAGCACATCAGTAAACATGTCCCATGGGTGGGAACATGGACAACCATGTCACTGTGGAACAACCTCAGTGGCTCCAACATCACCCAGCTAGCAAGTGGCTACCACCCAGAGGGGCCATGTAACTGTGTTCTATGAAGTCAGAACCAAATCTCGATTTAGTGTGCTGGGTTGGGCAGTGCTGCTGAACGCCAGAGTTCTGAGTGTCTTTAGCTATGGGCGGCAAGGACACTCACATTCATTTTCTAGACAAGGAGATTGAAGGTTAGGAAATGGGTAAGTCAGCACCCTGAATCCCTTCACTGCTGAGGACAGACAGCCTGGGCTAAGTCTCACCCAATTCCCGGGCTTGCCCTGATACCTCTGGCCTGATACCAGCACTGGCTAACTCTTCAGCCGGCGCTGGTGCTTAGAGCTGGGTACTCTGTCTGGTGCCGACTTTCAAGGGGTCTGCTACTGTTCATACCACAGTGTCCAGATGGAGTGTCCCAGGGCTGGGGTTGACATTCTCTCGATCTGGGTTGAATTATCCTGGAATTGGGCTGTGTTGGTGCTGGATAAGTGGTGGTTATTTTCTTTAATTCATTTATTTTCCTTTGCTATCAACTTCAGCTACCAAATCCTCTTCTGCAGAACCTTCCTGATCTTTCCAAAATTACACAGGATGAGGAGGATTTGCTGCTTCCTCAGAGAGTCTGCCCCGAAGGGCTGGGCTCCAGGGTCCCAAGGACAGATGGGTGGAGGCAGGGGACTTCTTGACCTTTGCACAACGTTTCCCACAGCATCCAGTTTGGAAAGCATCACCCATGGCAGCAACACCCCCTGTCCACACACCTCTGCAAGTAGTTTCCAAAATGGGATGCATTGAAATCCATCTGCACGAGTTAACTTTTCTCACTAGTGTGACAAAAGCAACTTAAGGAAGGGTTTGTTTTGGCTCATAGTCTGAAGGTACACTCCTTCCAGATGGGGAAGGCGGGGCAGTGAGGCTGTTGGTCAGGTTGTGTCCACAGTCAGGCAGCAGGTGGAGATGAAGGGGCCAACTCAGTTCCCTGTCTCCTATTAATCCAGGCCAGAGCCCAACCTGTAGCAGTTTAAACACTTGGCAGATAAATGTGGGAATCAAAGTTCAGATTCCCAGAAACTCATGTAAATAGAGGCTTGGTGTGACAACTTGGCCGTAATTCCAGCCCAGGACATTCGAAATGGGACTCCCCAGAATATGCTGCCTAGCAAGATTAGCCATATCCATGAATTCTGTGTCTGTCTGAGAAACCCTGCCTCAATGAATAAAGTGGCAGAGCCTTCATTGGTGTCTGTGTGTCGGTACATACCTAGCAAGAGCAGAACCAAAGGATCAGTGATGATTCCCAACATCAACCTCAGGCCTCCACAAGCATATACATGTACATCCCTGTGTGCACACACAGTCCACACACATGCAGACACATGCATGCACACCAAATGCACATACACATGAAAAGAAGAGTGTGTGTGTGTGTGTGTGTTTGTGTGTGTGTGTGAATGGTGACAACCAGAAAATGTCTATCTCTGAGTAATAGACTGAGAGAGGCTTGAGGGAGCCTTCTGGAAGCTGGAGGTCGATTGTATCCTAACCTGAGTAGGCCTGTACCTATGGACAGGATACACACAGATCTGCCTGCATGTGTGTCTGTGTGTCTGCACATACATAGCGACAGCAGAACCACAGGACCAGGGCATGGGCTTTTGTGCTGAGACACCCCCGCCATTAGCAGTCCCACTAGGAAGAGTGTTTACAGGGTCACTCCCCAAAATTAGGCCCAGATCTCTGCATTCTCCAAGGCCAGTTCTGAGAGAGAGAAGAAAAAAGTTTGATTACTTTTCAGAATGCAATAAAAATGTTACATGTTAAATATTAATGGCATTTTTCCTGAGGTGCTATGGACTGAATCTGAAGTGTTTGCTCATGTTGGGAGCATGGTGGTAATGAGGTAAACCCCTGTGCTTTCTTGCGGGTTTCACCTAGGGCAGAAACTCTATTCCACATAGTTACCAGAGTTAAATCCAGGGAGTATATGACAGGGCCGAGAAAAGTGCAAAGTATTATGCAAATAAGGGAGATATTACCATCATGCCCAAGAGTGAAGGTCTCTGTGGGATGGATGGTGGCTATGTGACAAAGATCTATGCCTTGTCTGGGCTGAATTAATAATTTGCTTATGCTAATAAAACAAAGAAATGCAGTTGCTGGTGTTTCAAAAACAATCTCATTTCTTCTATGAATTCTAATGTGACTTCTCACCCCTCTCCTATTTTTCTTTTTGATTGACACCTGCAGACATGTGAGGTGCTCTGAAGTGCTTTGAGTCTGAAGAACAAATGATATGTGGAAGAGAGATGGGGTGTGGAGAAAGGAGAGGGAAGAAAAAGAGAGGAGGAAGATGGGTGTGAGGGAAAGGAAGAGGAATGGGAGGGAGGGAAGGGAGTAAGGAAGAGGGAGAGGAGGAGAGGAGGAGAGGGAGAAGGGGAGGAAGTGAGGCACTATTTTGCTTGGCTTCCAAATGTACCCCTAGGTGCAAGTCATTTTGATAAACTGTCCACCATTTTTGTCAAATCAAGCCAGGTGAAGAGAGACCCATGCTCCTTGCTTGAACAGCCACTTCATTAGCTCCTCGACGTGCCTGCTTCATTTTGTTTGCTGTTGGGTACATCTGGTTTGACTCCTCCGCAAGGCAAACCAAGGAAGAAGCCATCTCATGGCTAGGGTCTTTCTGGAACTCAGAATGGACAGAGATATGCTTGTCCTCTGTGAGTGGCTTCCAGTCCTGGAGCTACTCAAATGGGGGTGCAGGTCTTCAAACAAACACTCCGATATGTAATGAATCTCAAGTCCAAAGTGCCATAGCAGTGATGCTGGTGGACTGTGCAGGGGTTCCTGGAGGACTGATAGGGTCTATCTCCATCTCCACAGAAGAAAGACACCATGATGCTTCATGGCTGTCCCAGAGGGCAGCAGCTGGGGCAAAAGACTAGCTCTGCTTCTCTTCCCAAGGCCTGGACCTAAACTTCTCTGTTACATAGTTCACTCCTGCCCAAATAATGATACGGGAGTTCTTAAAGGGGTGATGTGGGCTGTCCACAGCAAGCTCCTTCAGGAAGTAGATTCACCACTTGTCCAGAGAAGTGACAGGTATTTAATCTATACAGAGGGGCACCTAGAGGAAACACAGAATGCGAAAGAGTAACAGACACTAAAGAGAAGGGCTGGAGAGATGGCTCAGAGGTTAAGAGCACTGGCTGCTCTTCCAGAGGACCCAGGTTCAATTCCCAGCAACTGCATGGCAGCACATTTATCTAACATCCTCTCCTGACCTCTGAACCACTGCAGGCACACAGCCCATACATGTGTGCATCCAAATGCTCACACACATAAAATAAATGAAATAAATAAATAGAAAGGGGAAAAGAATTTAGAGACATGTGCAAGCGCAGTGGGCTGCTCTGTCTTTTCATGAAATTGTTTTGGAAAGTCTTGCTTTCTATTTAAAAATATGCAGTGCATTTAGTATTGTTGGTTTATTAGTACAAAATGGATTAACTAACAGGTTTACATGCTTCTCATCTTAATTTATAAACTCAAAATCATGGATGAATATTTAATAATACATATTTCAGAAATTGTTTTTCTTCGTTAATAAGTTTTAGTTGATCTACAATATGGAGTTTTTAACGGACACGCTTTGGGATTTTGGGCTGGTTTTTAGGGTGTCAGTGACCACAACTGTTCCCACATGGATGTCCTCAAGCTGGGAGGTGTTTCCTAGGCTTCCTTTTCACTGCAGGAGAGACTGGGGCATGGAGGAGGCCCAGAGTCAGCCACAAGCCCAGGGGAGGTGTGGTGAGATTCAAATTAGATTTTAGAAAGAGTTCTTCTCTCTGAAAGCAAACGTCCTTCGTGGTAAAGAGAACCAGCATCCATTCTTAGAATTAACCCCCTCACAGTAATCTGTAGGCATAGACGGCAAAGTCTGGAAGCTTAACAGAGGAGGCTCCAGTGGCATTTGATGTGGAAGAACGCATAACTAGGAAGATGCTACACTCGTCTTGGCATCGGCGACCTCCAGAATATCATTCAAAGCCAGACAAACTCTACCCTTTGTCCCTGTGACTCCCAGGGCAGCAAATGGCTAAGAACAACCTCTGGCGCTTGCACTCAAGGCAAACGTGCAATACCTGCCGGTCAGAGCTACTTCAAGAGTTTGTAGGGAAGAGGGGAAACTCCTTACAGCGGGAAGCCGCACCCTCACAGTGGGGAGCCGTACACGCCCTTGTGGTGGCACCCGCCCCTTCTTCTCTAATTGCACCTTTTACCAGGCGGTGGCTCTGCTCCTGCCATCTGCATGTGGCTGAGACCCAGGGCTGTGTGCTTCCTCTCAAGTACACCAGGCATTCATTTGAAATTCATGTGTCTGTAATTGAAAGCTACCTTTCCTCTTGCTGTGTAGGGAACCAAAAAGGATCGCCCACCATGGTGATTAATAATATAGCTCCCACTCCCAGCCCAGCATCTTGGTTTGGGGTAGTAGTCAATTCAATTCCCACCTTAAGCCTCCCTGCTGCTCCTTAGCGGATCATTTTATTCAATCTGCCTGCAATATCCAAAGAACTGATTATTAAGCCAGTAGTGTACCCCACCCTACGAGTTCTAACTTCCTCAGGTAATGACAAAACCCACACAGTGAGGCTCTGGTGGTTGAGGAGGTCTCACCTGCATTCCTGTCCGTGAGTCTGTCCTGGCTGAGGGCCACAGCAATCTCTGGCTCTGTTAATGCACTGTGGCAAATGTGTCCCATGAGAGGAGACTTCAGTTTTACTTTTCTTGCCACTTGAAAGTACTGAGTTACCCCAGCAAGAGCTTGCTGGTCATAACCCCCTGCCCCCACCAGGGATCATCTAGCTCTACTCCAGGCAGGAACCTGGAGGCTGGGACAGTGAACCTAGGTCATCTTTGTTACACAGGTTTCCTGGTGCCTATGGGCTACAGGTGGCTTCAAATGTTAGACATTCTGCACTCTCAGCAGTTTACTTACGAAGAGACCAGTATGTGCCTTGTGCTCCTTGTCTCCTAGCACTGACTCATTGAAGACAGAATACTTTAAAAAAAAAAAAATAGTGTGTGTGTGCACGCGCACGAGTGTGTACATGTGTATCTAGATGAGCTTGTAAGTATCTGTTCTCTTTTTCTCACACTATGTGGGGAGAAGGAGTTGAAGGGGTTGGCAACCCCATAGGAAGAACAACAATATCAACCAACCAGAGACCCCAGAGCTCCCAGGAACTAAGCCATCAACCAAGGAGTACACATGGCTCCAGCTGCATATGTAACAGAGGAGGGCCTTGTCAGGCATCAATGGGAGGAGAGATCCTTGGTCCTGTGAAGGCTCGAAAGATGCCTCAATGTAGGGGAATCAAGATCGGGGAGGTGGGAGTTGGGGAATGAGTAGAGGAACACCCTCATAGAAGCAGGGGGAGAGAGGATGGGATAGGGGGGTTCTGGTGTGCGTGGGGGGGACTGGAAAATGGGGTAACGTTTGAAATGTAAATAAAGAAAATATTCAATTCAAAAATAAAATTAAGAATAGTGTGTGTGTGCATGCATGTGTGTGTGTGTGTGAGCGCACATGTGTGTGCATGTGTATCAAGATCAGCTTGTGATGATCTATTCTCTTCTTCTCACACTATGTGGGGCTTAGGGATCAAACTCAGGTTGTGAGCCTTGATAGCATGTGTCTTTCTTCACCTGCAGAGCTATCTCACCTGCCCAAAAGCTAGCACATTTTAAAGTGCTTTCCCCCCATGGGCCTCTTAGTGGATGTGGACCGTTTTTGATAAGCACCAAATAAAAGCCGAGCCAGAGACACTGACCTGTGGATTGGATTTTTAATTGGATGGTCTCCACGGGGGAGAGCTCAGTTACTAATTAAAAAGATTAAGCTTTTCAAAGCCTAAGTCTATGTTAAATAAAGCCTGATCTGAACAAAATGAAGCCAGGCAGCGAAGGCACTGAATGAATCCCAAACAGGTCCACACACCCTTGAGGTCTGCTCCCCCACCACAAATGCGTGTTTTCAAAACGCTCTTCTGACATTCTCTGAAGAAAGAGCAACAGAGGGCACAGAGACTAAATATGAGCCTGAGCTTCTAGAATGTTCTTAGATTTCGGTTCACTTAAATTCTCTTCCCAAGTCCCCAGAGACTTTCCTTACATTGTGAGTCCTAGAAGACAGCAGACACTGGGGGTCTCCTAGGTGCCAGAGGAGCCTCTTCATCTGTTCAGATAGATGGAAGGTAAACGGTACAAGGCTGCGAAGCCGGCTACACAGACGTCTACTTGGTGGTTTGTGAACTGCTGCCTTCAGTGACTCTTTCTGAGTCTCATTTCATCATCTAGAATGTTCCATTTAAATGTGCTCTTGTGAAAATTACACAGATCAGCATAAGATAACAAGACAAAAACCCAGAGGGGTCTGTGGGGAACTTTGCTCAGCTCTCCCAGTGACATTGAATATAGATGTTTTTAGCTCAGCCACATCCACTCCCAGGATCCCTCTAGGTTAATGTCCATTTACACTCAAGCCAGGACTTGAGCTGAACACAGGAGAGGGACTGCTGAGCACATGATAGGCCCCAGGAGCACTGCCACCAACAATGAACTTAAAGCCAACTTCTAGCTCTCTAACTTCAGAGAAACCTTTGTTACAGGTCTCCCACACATGGTATAAAATCTTGCTCTCAATGTTTAAGATAAAACTGTCCTCAACTCTACTCTGGAAAGCCCTCTAGATCTGGCCATCATCCCTGCAGAGCAACCTCCAGTGTCTTGTCATTGCACACCTGGGCCATGTCGCCCTCTCAGTCTCTCCAACTCCAAGCCCTATCCACCTAGAAACCCATTCCCTTCACCTTAATTCCCTTTTCAGAGTTAGTCAGGAAGGGCCCCTTATTCTGTGATAACTCCAGTGGTTTCCTCTGCTCTCATGTGGTGTGGTCTCTTTCTAGAATGTATCATATGCTATAAATAAATCAAGTGTGATATTTAGCTTAATGGCTCCATCAGGCTGTGCCTGGGTCATAGATGGCAGATACTTGGTGGATATTGGCTGGATATCAAGAAGCAGGAAGGAAGGAAAGGAAGGAAGGCAAGGAGGAAGGAAGGAAGATGGAAAGGAAGGGAGGGAGAAAGGAAGGGGAGAAGGAAGGAAGGAGGGAGGGAAGGAGGAAGGAAGGAAGGAAGGGAGAAAGGGAGGGAGAAAGGAAGGGGAGAAGGAAGGAAGGAGGGAGAGAAGGAGGAAGGAAGATGGGAAGGAAGGGAGGGAGAAAGGAAGGAGAGAGGGAGGGAAGGAGAGAGGGAGGGGAGGAGGAAGGAAGGAAGGAAGAAAGGGAGGAAGGAAGGAAGGAAGGAAGGAAGGAAGGAAGGAAGGAAGGAAGGAAGAGGTGATCCCAGCTGCAAGCTCATGACGGCATAGCACACATACTGTGAGGTGCTATCTAGATCCTTAGTGAGAGACCACAGCCCCAGCTGCTGGGAGTGTGCTGCTCGCAGCCTGCCTTTGGCCACTGACTTCTTCAAATACAGAAGGCTGACTTCCCAGGGCTGCAGATCTTCTCAGGCAGTCCCAGAAAACTACATCCTTTGAGTGACAGATGCAGAGATCTAAAGTCCAAGCTTGGCCAACTTAAAGGGCCATTTAGATTCTGGAGCATCCTTGGTTGACCAAAAGTGTGGTTCTCTCTATCAGTGTTTCTTTCCATCTGCCTGCCTCCCAACCTCCATGGGTACCAATGAGCTCCCTAATAAAACTCACATGCATGCTGACTTTCACTTTAGCCTGATTCCCAGGGAACTTGACCAGAAATCCTCATAAATCCTCCTACGTAATCTAGGGCCCTTTCTTTGGGAATGGGTGGTCTCCAAGGTCTAGGATAAACCAGCTTTGTACTCTTGCCCCTACACACACAGAGCTCAGGCTCAAGGTGGGGAAAACACCTGCAATAATTCCAGCTGCACCGCTAAGTAGAATCATAATGATTTTGAAAGGAAAAAAATGAGAAGAAATGGCCTTCCTGGGACCCCTTTCAGGATCAGTAATGAGATATCTAGAAGTTTCCTTCTCACCATTGAAAGTAATTTTTAAGAAGAGAAAAAGTTACAGAGAGTGTATCCTTGTGCCTGGCAACATACTAAACATCCAATCAATATTTGTTGAAACAACAGAGACATCTTTCTTGTTCCCTGTTCTTCCCTTAAAACTTTAAAACCAGATACAAGATAATAAGATGAACCTATGAAGCCCTGTGTGGTTATTTTCTCCAAATCACTTGTTTTTAGCACAAAAGCAGTAACTACCTGAGATGTAATTTTCCATTATTTCCTTTGTGTGGGAGGTTTTAAATTAATTTATGCTCTTTCACCATCAGGCTGCCTCATAATGGAAGACGTGAGTATCTGTTTTCCGAAGGCTTTCTGGTCCCGTCTTCCTGCCACTCGCATCTCCCTTTGTCTGCTCTGTGATCTCTGCCAAAGTGCCCGAGGAATGGCAATGGAAGCACATAAATTATAAGGCTGCATAGGAGCCATGAGTCGAAGTGTCTTCAGAAGACTTTTATTTTTGCAGAAACAAACACAATGGAACCTTGATGAACTGGAACATTGAGGGGCAAGGGGAGACTGGATGATTTAATTTTCTGGGTAATTTCCTGTTAACCAGAAATCCATCGATACTTTCAAACCTCCGAGCAGAACATCTCTTTTAAAAAATATGTCATTCTTTCCATTCATAGCAAGGATGGCAGGGCACAGTGGAAAATCTGGGAGGATGGATATGGTCTCCACTGACATTGTAGACACAAGGGTGGTGCCCTGATATCAGCAACAGCTTTACCTCATACTCAAGGCACAGAAATCTCCTCTTGGGGATTTAGTTTCCCCTAAAAGGAAGAAGGTACCAACCAAAGACATGGGTCATCACAATCAAACCAAAGTGCTCAGGACCAGAACTTGCCTATCTGTGTTTGTCTGAATAGATCTGTACATTCTGAGCTGCACCCAGCCCTCTGATGTGTCAGGCCTGTCTAATTAACATTTGATGGCTAACACTGATTGTCAACCGAACAGGCTCTGAAATCACATAGAAAACAGAGCTCTGAGCATGTCTATGAGGGAGTTACTAGCCTCAGTGAGTAGAAGTGAGAAGAGCCATCGTGGATGTGGACAGCACCATTCCACAAGCTGGAGCATGAGCTGAATAATGAGAAGGTGAGCTGACCGCTGCCATCTGCTGCTCTCTGCTTCCTGACTGCAGATGTACCTGACCAGCTGCCTCATGCTTCTTCTGCCTTGACTGTCCCAATAGAATGGACCGTAACTTCAAACTGTGAGCCAATATATACCCTTCCTTAAGTTGCTTTTATCAGGTATGTTGTCATAGCAACGGGACAGTAGCCAATGGACAATTGTCCATTGTGTGCAGTGATGGGAAAACAGTCAACAGCCCTTGAGTTACATTCCTTTGTCCTGACTCTTTTTCCTCAAGGGAGAATCCTCAAGGGGAATTGCTAAGTGAAAACTGGGCTTCTATCTAGACAAGGAGCCTGGGCATTGCAGAATGCATGGAATGAGCTGTTTGGCTGTGTTTGGGAGATTATAAGCTTGCCTCCCTACACCAGGACATCCTTGTTCATCACCATGGACACTGCAACTCAGGCTCCTCTTCTTTATGGGACCATCTTTTCTGTGAACTGCTGGATGCTAAAGCACAATCTACACCTCTAACTACTGGCACATGCTGTGACATCAACACTGTATCCAGACATTGCCCAGTATCCTCTGGGTGACACAGTGTTTCCCTCTTGACAAGCATGACCTACAAGGGTGATATCAGCTTTCCCTGGGGAAAAGAGTTGAAAAGGAACACATCAGGTGTCAACCACTTAGAGCTTTGCTCCAGAAGTTAGGCCTAGCATGCAGCTGAGGCTATTAAGGAGCTAGTGGCGGCTGGCAGGCTGGTACTTGGGGATCAGCATGCAGACTAAAGTTATTCTGGGTCACCATGCAGGGGCAGCCCAGGATCCCTGGGAGGATCCCAGGAGGATCATTAAGACTCTAAGCACCAGACACCATTTGCCACTTTCTCGGCTTTTCCCGCTGATAGCTGAGAATGTTGGCCTGAAGCAGGGGAGAAGTGGGTTTGAAGGCTTGCAGTAGTACCTCATTCTTAGCTGAGAAAATGTATATTTGCATTCAATGTTTTAGTTAGGCTAGAGACACACCCATATTTCACTCATTCTCATACATCATTTTTCATTCTCAAATCCTTATCATGCCTGCTGCAGGATCCAGGCACTTGATACCTGCCGGTTAGAAAGACAAAAAATGAAGTTGCTTACAACGAAGCTGAGAAGCCTGAGTCCAGTTAAAAGTTGTTACTCTGTTGCACACAACACTACATGGAGCGTAGGCAAGGCTGGGTCTCTCTCTCTGGGGCCAGTATGAGAACGATCCCCTTTAGTGATCACCATGCACAGGCTCAGAGTAACAATCTACCAACTCCTGAGCTGAGATAGACATGGACTAACCCTGGGATGCTGAGTGATAAAGGACATTGATTTTGCCACAGTGGGAGACAAAGGACCCAGATGCCACAGAGGAATCTTTCCCTGGTCACAGCCTGATGATCATCAAGCAGGAGACTCAAAAGCTGCTCTCCACAGTTGTTAGCATGGCCAAATCCATTTGCTTCACATTCAGAAGTAAAGGCAGCAGAGAGGCAGGCCCATCTGCACTCTCACCTGTGCTGTGTGAGCAGGAACGCAGGATTGCGTGTCCTAGGTGCTCCTTTACGTCCACCAAGCACACAACTAACACTATAAAAAAAAATCATTTCAAGCAAGAAGATAATGCTTGGAAGAGTAGCTATTTATTTATTTGCTTATTTATTTTATTATTCATTTGCTTATTTATTGACTTTACTGATTGGCTTTTCCCCCTTTTATTGAAAATAGATTTTTTTTCTCACATAATATATCTTGATTATGGTTTTCCCTCCTTCTACTCCTCCCACCTCCCCTCCCATACAGATACCCCCACATACACACACACTTTCTGTCTCTCATTAAAAAACACAAGGCTCCTAAGAGAAAATAATGAAATAAAACCTAATTGTATAAAATAATAAGAAAACAAAGACTAACACAACAGAATTGGACAAAACCAACAGAAAGGCCCGTGTCCAAGAGAAGACACAAGAAATGGAGACCTACTCCTTTGTAAACTACAAGAATCCATAAAAACACTAAACCTGGACTCACTCTGTAGACCAGGCTGGCCTCAAACTTAGAAATCTGCCTGCCTCTGCCTCCCAAGTGCTGGGAATAAAGGTGTGTGCCACCACTGCCCAACAGAGTGAGTTTCAGGACAGCCAGGGCTACACAGAGAAACCCTGTCTTGAAAAAAATGAAAAACCAAAATCAAAACCAAAAAACAAACAAACAGAAAAGCAAAAACAAGTAAACTGGAAGCCATAATATATACACAAAGGATCTGTAGGAGGAAAAGAAAGAAGACATACAAGATAAAGTTTTCTTAAAAAAAAAAAATCCTGGCACTATATTATGAGATAAGGAACCCCCAAAGGTATCACTGAACTTGTTATCTACTGCTGTGCATGCAGTTTCACAGGGAGACTCCCTTGGAGAAAATTAAATTTTCATCTGCAAGTAGTTATCAATTAAAGATTATTTCTGGGTTAGGGATGGGGGCATGTGTCCCGTGCTCCTTTCAGCTCCAAGGCCCCATCTGATGCAGACCTTCGTAGGCCTCGTCTCAGAGTTCATGTGTGCATCAGTTATGTTGATTTAGAGGGCCTTGGCTTTTGTTGGATCTTAGACTGTTTCTGCCTCCTCTTCTGCAGGATTCCCTGAACCCTTAGGGAAGGGATTTAATGGAGATATCCCATTTAAGGCTGAGTGCTCCAAGGTCTCTCACTCTCTGCATATTGACTAGCTGTGGGTCTCTATTTGTTCCCATCTGCTCTAGGAGGAAACCTCTCTGATGGTGACTGAGCAGGGTCCTGATCTACAAGGATAGAAACATGCCACTAGGAATGTTTTTATGGCTACATGTTTGAGCTTTTGTTTGGTTTGGTTTTTGAGCAGTAGTATTTGATTTTACCCTGGGTCCCTGGGCTGTTCAGTCTCAGGATGTTGGTTACACAACACTTGTCAGGTATGGGTTTCATCTCTTAGAGTGAGCCTTAAGTCATTAGATATTGCTTGGTTACTCCCACAAGCTCTGTGCCACCATCACCTCAACATGTCTTGCAAGCAGGACGTCATTTAGATCAAAGGGTTTGTGCCTGGCATAGTAGTTATGTAACTTTCAGTGTCGTGCATAACACCTTCCTGTATCAAAGACACTCGCACGCAGTGCTGAGGGCTCTGTGTAGACAGCAGCTCATTTTCTCCATGTTCAATGAGTTGTATGGCTGTTGTCTTCTGTACTAGGTCACTGCAGTCAGCTTGTGGAGAGCAAACTAGAGTCTTGGCAATGGCCTGTTTGGGGACTCCCAGGGGGCCCCTTTGTCCAAGAACTCAATTATACCCAATCCCATTACTGGAAACTTCATTTGGGACTGTCTCTCCCATTATTTGGCAATTTCATTTAGATTGCCTTCATATGTGTATATAGTTTAAAATGTCTCTACTGTATTAGGTTTACAAACTATCCCTCCAATTGCCCTTAATTTTAGCTGTCTCTCCCAATATTCCCTTCCCTTCTCCACTTGATCCTCCAATTCCAACCATCCCCCATCCATCCATAGCTATTTATTATGTTTCCCTTTCCTAAGATCTCTTGATATCCCTCACTCCATACCTAATCTCTGTGGTTTTACAGAGCAGGTTGCTTCTCATTGACTTAAAAGCTAATATCCACATATCAGTGAATGAGTACCATATTTCTCTTTCTGAGTCTGGGTTACCTCGCTCATGATTTTTTCTAGTTCCAGCCATTTACCTGTGAATTTCATGATTTCATTTAAAAGCGGGGGGGGGGGGAGTTCAGTACTCCTCCACTGTGTAAGTAAATATACTAAGTCTTCCTTCCCTTCTGGGGAGGACATCTAGGTGGTTTCCAATTTCTGGCTCTTATGACTAGAGCAACAGAGACCACGGTTGAGCAGATGTCTCTGAGGTAGGATAACAAGTTCTTTCCATTTATGGCCAGGAACTGTATAGCTGGATTTTGAGGTAGATCAATGCCCGTATTCCTGAAGAACTGCCTCACTGATGTCCATAGCGGCTCTAAGTTTACACTCCCAACAGTAATGGAGGAACGTTCCCTTCGTTTCACATCCTCACCAGTATGAGCTGTCACTGTTGGCCTTAGCCATTCTGACAGCCGTAAGATGAAGTACCGAGATATTTTTGATTTGCACTTCCCCGATGAGTAAGGATGTTGAACATTTCTTTAAATGTTTCTCAGCCATTGAGTTTTGTCTTTTGAGATATCTCTGCTTAGATCTTTACCTCATTTTAAAATTGGGATATTTTCTTGATATTTAGCTTTTTCAGTTCTTTCTATATTTCAGATAGTAGCCCTTTAATGGGTGTTTTGTTAATAAAAATTTTTTCCTGTCCTGTAGGCTGTTGTTTTGTCCAAATGAAAGTGTCCTTTGCTACACAGAACCTTTTCAGCTTCATCAGGCCCCATTTATTAATTGTTGATCTTAGCTCCTATGCCATGTTCTGTTCAGAAAGTCTTTTCTTCTGTCAGTGTGTTCAAGGTTATTCTGTAGCTTCTCTTCTGTCAGGCTAAGTGTATCTGGTTTTATGTTGAGGTCTTTCATCCATTTGGACTTGAGTTCTGTGCAGGGTGATAAGAATGGATCTATTTTCATTCTTCTACATGTGGGCATCCAGTTAGACTAGCACCATTTGTTGAAGATGCTTTCTTTTTTTCAGTGTATATCTCTGGCCTCGTAATCAAAAATCAGGTGTCTATAAGTGTATGGATTTCTGTCTGGGTCTTCTATTTGATTTCATTGATCATGTGTCTGTTTTTATGCCAATACTATGTTGTTTTGATTACTCTACCTCTGTAGTATAACTTGAACTCAAGGATGGAGATAAACTCACCCACCACTTCTGTTATAATTCGGGATGGTTTTAGCTATCCTGGGTTTTCAATGTTTCCATGTGAAGCTGAGAATTGTCCTTTCAAGATTTCTGAAAGATTATGTTGATGGGGATTGTATTGAGTAGATTGCTTTTGATAGACCAGCCATTTTTATTATATTAATCCTAATGATTCATGAACATGGAAGATCTTCCCATCTTCTGATATCTTCTTCAATCTCTTTCTTCAGTGTCATAAAGTTTTTATCATACAAGTCTTTCACTTTATGATCTACAAAAACAGTATTTTGACTTCTTCCTTTCCAAGAAGGTAAGACACCTTCAGCTGTCTTATTTCTCTAGCTAAGATTTCAAGTACTATACTGAATAGATATACAGAAGTTAGATGGCCTTATCTTGTTCTTTATTTTAATGGAATGACTTTGATCGTGTGGTTTTTCTCTTTCAGGTTGTTTATATGATGGATTATGTTTGTCAGTCTACATATGTTGAGCCATGCTGGCATCTCTCAGATGAAGCCTGCTTGTTCATGATGTATGATCTTTTTGATGTGTTCATGGATTCAGTTTCCAAGCATTTTATTGAGAATTTTTGTGTCTGTGTTCATTAGGGAAATTGATCTGTGATTCTCTGTCTTTGTTAAGTCTTTATGTAGTTTGGTTCAGGGAAACTATGGCCTCATAAAATGAACTGGAAAATATTTGTTTCTATTTTGTGGAATAATTTGAGGAGTGTTGGCATTAACTCTTTTTTTAAAGTACAGTACAATTCTGCTCTAAAACTATCTGGCCCTGAGTTTTTTGTTTTTTGTTGCTGTTGTTTTGTTTTGTTTGGCAGACTTTTAATTATTGCTTCTATTTCACTAGGGTTTATAGGTCTGTTTAAGTTGCTTATCTGCTCTTGATTTGATTTTACAAGGTGGTACTCATCAAGAAAATCATTTATTTATTTTTGATTCTCCAATTTGGTGGAGTATAAGTTTTTAAAGTATGTCCTTATGATTCTCTGGATTTCTTCTGTGTCTTTCATTATGTCTCCCTTTTTCATCTCTAACTTTGTTAGTTTGGATATTTTCTCTCTGCCTTTTAGTTAATTTGGATAATGGTCTATCAATCTTATTAAATTCTCCAAAATCAACTCTGTTTCCTTGATGGTTACAATTTTATAGTTGTTGTTGTTGTTAGTATTTTACTGACTTCAGCCCTGAGCTTGATTATTTTTCGCCATCTAATTTGTTTGTGATATCTTCCTTTTGTTGTAGATCTTCCATTTGTGTTTCTAAGTTACTAAGATGAGCTCTCTCCTGTTTTGTATATAGGCTCTAAGTGCTCTGGAGTTGCCCCTCAGATCCACCTTCATCATGTCCCATAAGTCTGGGTATGCTGTGTGTTCGTTTTCATTTAATTCTAGAAAGTCTTTAATTTCTTAATTTCTGTCTTGACTGAATTTTTCATTCAATAGAAAGTTGTTCAGTGTCCATGAGTTTGTAAGCTTTGTTGTTTCTGTTGTTGTAGATCTCTAGTTTTAATCTGTCATGGTTAGATAGAATGCAGGGTATTACTTTAATTTTTTTTTTTTTTGTATATGTTGAGACTTGCTTTGTTTACCAGTCTGTGGTCAATTTTGGAGAAAGTTCTGTGAGGTGCTGAGAAGAAGGTATGCTCTTAAGCGCTTGCTTGAAGTGTTCAGTAAGTAGTAGTTATAACCATTTGGCTCATGATGTCATTGGCACCAGCATTACTCCAGTTACTATTTTGTCTGGATGACAAGAGTGGGGTATTGAATTCTCCCACTATCAGGGTGTGAAGGTCAGTGTGTAATTTATGCCGAAGTAGTTTCTTTTATGAAGCTGAATGTCCTTGTGTTTGGTGCATTCATGTTCAGAATTACAATACTCTTGAGTGTTTTCCTTTCGTGAATTTGTAGTTCCTTCCCTATCTCTATTAATTTTGGCTTGAAGTCTATTATTTTGTCCATTAAAATGGCTGCACATGCTTGTTTCTTAGGTCTGTTTGCTTGGAATATCTTTTTGCAAGCATTTGCTCTGAGGGGATGTCTATCCTTGATGTTACCATGTGTTTCTTGTCTGCAGCAGAAGGATGGGCCCTGTTTTCATTTCTTTCAGTCTTCTGTGTCTTTTTATTGGGGGAAATGATACCATCAATGTTGAATGATATCAATGGGCACAATCTATTTATTCCTCTTAATCTCTTATTTTGTTTCTGTGGCCTGTGAATGGTGTGTGTAGTGTAGTGTGTGTGGTGTGTTATGTTTGTGTGTGTGTGTTTGTGTGTGTGGTGTGGCATATGTGTGTGTAATGAGTGTGTGCAGTGGTGTGTGTGTGTGGTGTGGTGTGTGGTATATGTGTGTGTGGTGTGTGTGTGTGTGCAGTGTGGTGTATGTGGTGTATCACTATGTGTGTGTAAGGTGGTGTGTGGTGTGGTGTGATATGTGTGTCTGTGTGTGGTGTGTGTGTTTGTGGTATATGTGTGTATGTGTATGTATGGTGGTATGTGTATGTATATGTGCATGTATGGTGGTGTGTGTGTGTATGTGGCGTGATGTGTGGTGTGTGTGTAGTATTTGTGTGCAATGTGGTGTGTGTATGTGTATTATGGTATATGTGTATATATGGTAGTGTGTGTGTATGTGGTGTGGTGTGTGTGTATGTATATATGGTATGTGTGTGTGTGTGCAATGTTTGTAATATGTGTGTAGCATGTGATGTGTGTGTGTCCTCTTTTGATTTGATGGTCTAAGATTATTTATTCATTGTGTTTTCTCGGGTGTGGTTAACCTCTTTAAGTTGGAGTTTTCCTTCTAGCAACTTCTATTAATATATATTGCTTAAATCTGATTTTATCATAAAATGTCTTATTTTTTCCATGTATTGTAACTGAAAGTTTTGCTGGGTATAGTAGTCTGAAAGTTTTGCTGGGTATAGTAGTCTGTTCTGGCATCTGTGGTCTCTTAGAGTCTGTAGAACATCCATCCAGGCCCTTATGGCTCTTAGAGTCATTGAGAAGTCAGGTGTCTTTGCCTTTTAGATTTTAAATTGTTTTCTTTGTTTGATATGTTTAGTATTTTGATTATTACATACGGAAAGGACTTTCTTTTGCTGGTCTAGTCTGTCTGGTGCTCTATATGCATTGTGTACATTCATAGTCATCTCCTTCTTTAGGTTAGGGAAATTTCCTTCTATGATTTTATTGAGAATATGTTCTGTTCCTTTGACATGCATTTCCTCTCCTTATATTCCTATATATTATTAAATTTGATCTTTCATAGGGTCCCAGATTTCTTGGATATTTTGTGCCAGAATTTATTTTTAGGTTAATAGTTTCTTCAACTAAGGTATCCATTTCTTCTACTGTGCCTTCAATGCCTAAGAATCTTTCACCATCTCTATTATTCTGTTGGCGAAGCTCTGGTTTGAGGTTCCTTTTTGAGTTCCTAAGTATTTCACTTCCAGGTTTCTCTCAATTTATGTTTTCTTGATTCTCTTTCCACTTTCAGGTCCTGAACTGTTCCATTCATTCCCTTCCACTGTTTATAATTTCATAGATTTCTTCAATGGCTATACTCATGTCCTCTTTAAAGACATCTATCATATTCATAAAGGCTATTTTAAAGTCTCTGACTTCTTTTTCAGTTATATTGCTCTTCTCAGAGCTCTACTATTGGAGGGTTACTGGGCTCTAGCAGAGACATATTACCCTGGCTGTTTTTGATTTTGTGTGTGTGTGTTTTTTTTATTGATTGTGTTTTTATGCCGGTGTCTTAGCATCTAGGTTTGGAGAGATTATAATTCTAGGTGCTGATATCTGCTCTTGTATTGGTTGGGTGGTTGTTTTGTCTTTTTTTTTTTTTTTTTTTTTTTTTTTTTTTTTTTTTTTTTTTTTTGCTCCTCAGTTTCTTAGGAGTGTGTGGTGACTGTGTGTTGCCTGGTGGGTGATTATTTTGGGATCCTGATGGGGTGGTCACTGGGTGGTTCTAGGTAAAGTATGTTTCTGGTGTTGGGAGCTGACACTTAGGAATAGGAATAGGCTAGGAGGTGGGCTGAGGGGGAGGAAAGCAGAGTGTTACATCAGGGTCTGCTTAGTTCCCTGGGAATAGAGGCAGAGAGGAGGAGAGGCCACAAGAAGTAGAATGCTGCAGAGCTGGAGATGAGACTCAGGGACATGGAGGGCTTCACTGGCTACTCTTGTCCAACCATCTTGTTGAATTCCCAGGGAGTATGTGCACAGATGGAATAGGGATAATGGGCTGAAGAGAGTTGGAGAAGATCATCCTGATCCATTGGAGATGGGGACACAACAGAGGGTGAGGCAGGTGGTCTGCTACAGAGGTGGGGGTGAGAATAGGGCATCAGATTTGGAAGATAGAAGGGGTAGGTGAAGATCTGCAATTAGCTGCCCTGCTTCCCTGGCCACTGTGGGTTCCCATGGAGTACCTGTAGGGACTGGAAGATGGGATAAAGCAGTCAGGGGGGAAGGAGGGGAGGAACTATGTGATCTACTAGAGATGGGAGAAAGGGAAGGAGGGAGGTGGTCTTCTGTGGAGAGATGGAACTGACGGTTTGAATTCAGAGGAATGGAGGGGGAGCTGGAAATCTGCAGTTCATTTGTGGCTTTCTAAATAATTTACTATCTAATATAGTTTGATCATATCCTTTCCTTTCTCCCAATGTCTCCCAGATTCTCCTTATCTCCCTTCCCTACCAAAAATAAACAAAAATAAAAAAAAAATCATAACCCCAAACGACAAAATACAAAAGAAAAAATACCCAAACTAAACAAAAATCACACACACAAAAAATCATGGCATACACTTTGTGTTGGCCAACTACTCCTGAGCATGGGGCCCTGCCTCAGGTATGCTTGACATAGACAGGGACATTCTGTCTTAGTCATTGCACTGGACAGTTTTATGTCAACTTGACATAGGTTAAAGTCATCTGAGAGGAGGGGACCTCAATTAAGAAAATGCCTTTATAAGATCAGGCTATATGCAAGTCTGCAAGATAAAAAAATCACATTTTTTTAAATGTGATTGATGAGGGAGGGCCAAGCCCTGACTTCCTTCTGCAATGAACAGCGATACGGAAGTGTGAGCCAAATAAACCCTTTCCTTCCCCACTTGCTTTTTGACCATGGTATTTTATTGCAGCAATAGAAACCCTAACTGTATAAAAACAGTGACTGTTCTGTTGCTGTGAAGTGACACCATGACCACAGCAACTCTTAAAGTGTTGAATTGGGGGCTGGCTTAGAGTTTCAGGGGTTTACCATGGTGGAAGGAATGGCAGCACACAGGTGTAGTGCTTGGGAAAGTAGCTAAGAGCTGCATTGTGATCCAGAGACAGACAGACAGACAGTGAGGGAGGGAGGGAGAGAGAGAGAGAGAGAGAGAGAGAGAGAGAGAGAGAGAGAGAGAGAACTTCATGCTGGCATTTTATCTAGTTTGAACCTGTGTAGGTCTCGGCATGTTGTCTCAGTCTCTCTGAGTTTAAGTGTGTGGTGGCCCTTGTGTGCCTAGAGATGATGTTTCCTTGAAGTTGTCCATCACCTTTGGATCTCACAATCTTCTAATGCTCTTAGGCATAAATCCCTGAGCCTCAAGAGGAAGGGCTTGATAAAGACACCCCATTTGGGACTGAGTACCCCAAAGTCCCTCAGTGGCTGGACATTGTCTAGCTTTGGGGCTCTGTGTTAATTACTATCTACTGCAAGAAGCTTCTGTGATGGGGGTTGAGAGATGCGCTGGTCTGCAGCTACAGCAGTATACAATCCCAAGTGGTCTGTTCATTTAGCAGACTATAGTTATAGGCTGTCCCCTAGCCACACACACCCCAAAATATAATAATGGACCACGGGGGAAAATCAGCCTGTTTGTTTGTTTGTTTGAGATAAAGTACCACTGTATACTCTATCTGGTTGGCTGGAACTCATGTTGATCTGTCTGCCTCTGCCTACTGGATGGTATGATTAAAGGTGAACATTAGCATATCGATTTACCTCTTCATTTTTAATTATGTGCAGTGTATGTAAGCATGCATGTGAGTGCAGGTGCCACTGGAGACCAGAAGAGGACACTATTTTCTTCCTGGAGCTGGAGTTATGGAAAATAGTGAACCATCTAATGTGGATGCTGGACACTGAACTCAGGTCCTTTACAAAACCAATACAGCACTCTTAACTGCTGATTCATCTCTCCAACCTCTCAGCTGTACATTTTTAAAAGGTTTGTTTATTTAATTTATATGAGTATACTGTAGCTGTCTTCAGACATACCAGATTAAGGCATTGGATCCCATCACAGATAGTTGTGAGCCACCATGTGATTGCTAGAAATTGAACTCAGGACCCCTGGAAGGGTAGTCAGTGCTCTTAACCGCTGAGCCATTTCTCCAGCTCTCAGCTTTACATTTTTGAGGGAGAAAACGTACCTGTATATTTACAATTCTATATGTGATCATCAATTTCAGTATCTTCTTGGAGAGAAAAAAGATGAGGGCCGAAATTATGCTTACTAGGAATTGAAATAATTGGAGGAGGTTCTGAGAGAAGTTACATCTTTTAGATAATCTCATTGTTTCCCCAAGTGCAGTGAACACACCATTCCTGGCAATAAAGACGATATTTAAGTGCTACACGGATGAATGATTTTAATGATTTTGTGCTTAAATGTATATTAGAAAAGATACCTAACTAGTTCACATAACTTGAGCCATCTCATAGATATTGTTGCTTAGAGCAATAATCTTTCCTGTAGTGCAGAGATGTTTAAATAAGAAGATTAAGTAAATAACATACCTGTGAGTGTTGTATTGAAACATGACAAAAACCACTGAGACAGTCCTCAAAGGATTGAAGTTTGAAAATTAATGGGCTAATCTCTTACAGCCAGAGTTTGAGGAGTTAGAGCCTAAGTTGTTACAAGCTGTCAGACAGAGCACATGTCGGACCCGCTGACTCCCTGAGGCTGTATGTGCAGAAGGATAACACTATGCTGGGTTGGAAACCCTGTTGCCTTATTCTTGCAATGAACACACAAGCTGTCTTCATGAAGAGGTATGATTTGAAAGCACATAGGCTTCCTTTGTTGATGGTTAACATTAAGCTTTCAAGAAACATCAATTCCAAAGGGGAAAGTTCTGGATTGTTGTGCTGTGGCTATTAAGTACTCTAATATGGTTTCAAAGTTTAGCTACATTTACAATTTTTAAAAAGCATTTTTAAGTTAGAAACTATGATTTAAGGCAGGCCATGTGACGAATGAGGCACTGGGGGCAAGCCATAGCACAGGAGATAGGGCAATCTGCTATCATCTATCCTTTCATTGACTGGAATGGAATTCCAACATGGCTGACATAGCGTCTAGTTAACAGGCTGCAAATAATCAGAAGTGAAGTTTTATAGGAAGCCAGTGCTTATGGTGGGTGGTTTGGGTTAAAATTAATGAATCACGCAAGATGTTTTCACTTTTAAGTTTTATTTTTATCAAAAACAAAATAATTTAACCATAGAAAGAAGTGGGGGATAGTCATCACCCAAGAAGCCAAGTGTTTCCCCACCAAAAGTAAAGGGGTTGTCTGTGCATGGAGGCTGGTCACCCAAGAAGCCAAGTGTTTCCCCACCAAAAGCAAGGGGGTTGTCTGTGCACGGAGGCAAGCGAGCCATTCTCTGGTGCTCCCAACAGCCAGGTCTGACTTCTTCCTGACTCCTCTTCTCCCCATGGTGACTCAATATGCTCACTTGTTCGTATGCCCTTCAGACCAAACTGCATTTGCCACATCAATGTAAAGTGTGGAGAAGACGCACACAAGGATTGAAATTTAGTACTCAACACTGTTCTACATCCTGACACCTGTGTGTAATGAGTTTTGAAAGAGAAGGGGAAATGTAGTGTTTCAAAAAGCCGATGCTTCTTGAACTGGGGGGCTACCTGGAGTAAAAGCCTCCTAATTGTAGTTGTAGGAATTTGATAGTCCCGAACCTGGTGGGCCACTTCCTCCCTCAGCTAGGCCCCGCGTCCCCTAACTATAAGAATCTGCTGCACCAGGTAAATTTTGTGCAAAATGCAAATTCCTGTACTGAGGGAGAAATGAATAATGAGATGTGAACACCAAGAAATAGTTTTGGCATGAGACTGTGAGCCCTTTATCTTTCATGCTGAGGACAGTGGTCACACCGCACTGGTGCAAGACTAAGACTTCAGATCCCAGCTTTAGAAAGCAGCATTTAGAAAAGGTCTAAGTTACTCCCCAGGTTGTCAACTATGCTTTCATTAGAATCCAGAAGATCTGTTTATCTCTCCTCCCTCTCTCCCTCCCTTCTTCCCTCACCGCCCTCTCCACCACCCTGCAAAGAAACCACAAGTTGAGAGCTGTGCACCACTGATCTTGGGTCTTAGCTTCCTCTGAGAGGCCAGGCTCAGTCCTAAGGGAGGGAAAAGCAATTCCCACCACACCTCACCCCAAGGAGGGTCAGGCTGGCCACCAAAACTCACAAAGCTTTGAGAGTTGGCCAAGTGGAGAGGTAAGACCTATTCCTCCATGCATCTCAAAATGTGGCCACGTACATCAGTTCAGAAAGACAGTCAGTGGCCAGCACCAGACACCATGAGCAAATGCAAAGGAGACCGTGGTTTCTCTATCAGCCGCTCCCACCAGGATCCAGCCCCTCAGATGCACTCGTTCCTCTGTCCAGATCTCAGCTTTGTTCATGTCTCATGCACAGAGACCAAGCTCTCCCAGCCAAAGACCCACCCGATCAGTGTCACTCTGCAATGAGGCTTCCTCCACTGCCTTTCTCAGGTACGGGTCATCCAAAGAGCAGCCAATCACAAGTCCATCACTCTCCTTCTGGTCTGACCCTCTCACCCTCTCTGGACAGATACATAGCAGAGGACTCCTGGTCTGGTCTCAGTGAGAGAAGACTCGCCTAACCCTTGAAGGAGTCAAGTCCCAGGGAGCAGGGAGGCCTGAGGGATTGGGGGTAGGGTTGGGGGGTAGAGGGCAGGGTGGAGTGGTAGAGGATAGGGTGGGGGTAGAGGGTAGGGGAGTGGGGACATCCTCTTGGAGACAGGGGGAGGAGGAATGGGATGAGAAACTGTCGGAGGGCAGACCAGAGGGGAATTATGACTGGACTGTAAAAAAAAAAAAAAGTAATTAAAAAAAAAAAAGAAGCAGAGAGAGGTGGCATCTAACTCTTTTCGGCTCATCTGTGCTGTTGTTGGCTGGGATTTGATCGGTGAGATATTTCTGAACACGTGTGATGACCACAGACATACGCTAAATAACGAGAAGCTGCTCTTGCGTTAAAGTTCTCTGTGAATAGCAGCAGCAAAACAGGAAAGGTCACGTAAAAATATTTGAAATTGGGCCATACTTCTTCACAGATAAGGACTTTTGAAAGTATGTCTGCACGTGCGTGTGAGGCAGGTGCTTCTCATGGCGGCCTTAGCTGAGAGCAGGAAGCACAAGATGTCACGTGACCATCACTACCACGGTGTTAAGCCAACAGTTCCGGCTAGAAATCACGAATTGTACAAAATCACCAGGGCAAGTAGAAAATCGTAGAGGACTGGGCAGTGTAAACTTCTTGAAGTTTCCCTCTCCCATTTAAGGGGAAGGAGAGGACGGCTGGGAACCTGAGGCCTGCGTAGTGGGCTGGCTGATGCAGACCTTGCCTCCGCCCACTGGCTTGGAATGCTGGGGGATTTGATCTGTGCTGTGCTGAGATTCACAATACAAAGGCTGATTTAATTTGACAGCAAAGTAACACTAAGCCCCCCCAAAATAAAATTACCAAGATGTAAAACAGCGTCAAAACTCTAATTAGTTTTCCGCCATGGTAGCTTGTAGAAGAAGTCGGAACAGCTCCATCACGAGGCACAGGCATCAGTTCAGGTTGCCCAGATTACTAAAATGTAACCCTCTAATTGAAATTGCTCAGAGCCCAATATGACAGAAAGAATCAGAGGAAAATAAGTTAATTTTCCCCTCAAAAATAAAAATGACTCATTACAGTGACTATCTTACTAACTTAATGCAATGTTCTTTTGCAAGACCTGAAAAATAGAAAAGAAAAAAAAAACCTCAAGGCTTTGGGGCGGTGGGGAGGGGGAGAGGGGACAGGGGCGGGGTGGGGGGGTGTTCTCACAGAAAAGGCACCAAGTACAAGGGACACACATGCTTGTGTTACTGGACCAGAAACAAGTATCGACCATTTGTGAAACACATAAATGGCCTTAGGCATTGTGATATATATTTACAATGTCCATTAAGAAGATGGCTGGCCCTGACCAGTTTCTTAATGCATCTGGAGTTAGTCTCCAAACTGCATGGAGCCATCTTGGTGCCCAGTTCAAACCCCATGCTTTTCTCTCAAGCTACCTCAATGATCCCAGATGTGTTTGCCACTCTTAACTTAGTGGCAGTGATGTCAGATGTGTTGACCCAATGGGGTCTCACTGGTCAGAAACAAAGTCCCATATGGCTCTTCTGATTGGTGTCGTTTTACCAGGTGAGGCAATGAGGATTAGGCATCAAGTTGGAGCTGTGTACGAAGAGTCTCTCACAATGGCTCTTCCTGGCCATTTTAACTCTTCCAGGTGAATGTAGAAGGCCCCAGGGAGTGGGGAGGCCTGGCCGGGGAGGGGGTTACAGAGTGGGGGTGGGTGGGGTAGAAGAGTCCAAGGTCTGTCCTAGAGAAGCTAAAGAAAGGTATGGCTGGTTCTGGGCACAGTGTTGGCTATAGTTGGCTTGAAGAAATCATAGATGGCTTTCCTAGTCTGTAGATGTTTTATAAATAAAGTTCAGTGCCCATGACACTTGGTGATGTTTTTCCCAAAAGACCCCTAGGCCTTGGCCATTTGCCACCATCTTTCCCTGGAATCATATCATATCTCGATGACCAGTCTGTCCTCATCATCACTGCTGGTGTCACTGAGCTCCACCCGTGTCTGCTTCCTCATCCCTTCCAAACTCCTCTTTCGGATGGATCTCAAAGGGGCTTCCCCAGGAACTTCTGAGGATTGTCCTGGGTCAGAAGGAGCTATGACAGTGTTGGAGGTAATTAATCCTTCGGCTCGACAAGTCCCACTCTCACTTCCTGAAACCGCACCCTGGATGGCCAGATCTCCACATCCGTATTGGCCCCGCAAAGGAAAATCTACCTGGCCTCTTGCTTCCTCCTGGTGTGAACTGACTGAACTTGGTTCTGAAGGTGGTATTTCTAGAGATTTCCCAGGTGATTGTTTACCAGGTGAAGGCCTCCCTGGCAGGAACACCTGTGGAATGCTGTCTGGTGTGGCTCTTCTGTCTGGGGAGTTTTGTGCCAGAGACTCCTCTGCACAGGACTCTGCATTGTGAGCCCCCAGTGTTTTGTGCCCTGTTCTTATCCCCACGGAAACACAGATGGCAGCCACAGAGGTAGCAATATCGTGGTGGGGAAATGTTCCTTTCGATCTAAAGGAAGAAGGCATCTTTGGAGCATCTGGAACACCTGGGGAGAAGCACAAGTTGGGAACCATGGAGGCTTGATCCTGGGAAGGCAGCAGCTGAGTTTCTGGAGGCCCAACATCAAGACCTTTGCCCTGAGGCAGATCTTCCTGAAACACTGCCAAGTACATATGAGATTGTGGGGACAATCTGGACCCATCAGCATGCTCCTCCTCCTGAGAACAGTCATTATGCTCATCAGCCATTGGAGAAATAGCCTACGACAAAGCACAAAGGAAAGTAAATCAGGAAAAGGACAATTGGCATAAAGAAAACTTGTTTAGAAGCATGGTCCATGCCAGGTAGTGGTGGCGCGCACCTTTAATCCCAGCACTTGGGAGGCAGAGGCAGGTCGACTTCTGAGTTCGAGGCCAGCCTGGTCTTCAGAGTGAGTTCCAGGACAGCCAGGACTACACAGAGAAACTCTGTCTTGGAAAGAAAGAAAGAAAGAAAGAAAGAAAGAAAGAAAGAAAGAAAGAAAGGAAGGAAGGAAGGAAGGAAGGGAGAGAGAAAAGGGAGAAAGGGAGAAAGGGAGAAAGGGAGAAAGAAAGAAAAAAGAAACATGGTCTACAATGAAAGCAAGGTCTTGAAGACTTGACGAATCTTTCCTAAGCAGGGACCTCAATAGGATCTCTCAATACGTTTCTATTAGTAACTAATCAGCATATTGACCCTAGCTAAATTCCCGATTGATGAGAAATAAATCACTGTGTGATCTTATGTGGCTCTGAAGGCAAACAACTCTACTACCCAGCCAGTCTTCCCACACTTGCTGTCTCCAGTCAGCCGAGTGGTAGAGTGGGCATGTGGTTCAAACACGGTCTGCCTGGAATGATTTTACACTGTAGTAGTACCTGCTCTGTGGCAGCATCTTCTGTGTGGAGTAATCCCACAGACTTGAGGTTTTCCATAAAGCATCCCAAAGGTTCCACAACCAGAGTCAGCATGTTATCCATGTGACACATCAAAGCCAGAGGCTAGCACTGGGTGTGAGCCAACCTTCCACCTTGGTCCCAGTAGCTCTCCTTGGTTTTCTCTACACACACCAGGCTAGCCAGCTCGAGAACTTTTCGAGGTTTTCCTGTCTCAACTTCCCATCTCCTTGTAGGAGTGCTAAGGTCACAGACTCTCAGCTGTGCACCCAGCTTTAATATGGGCTCTGAGATTGCTTTAATAAGGGCTCTGGGATTTGAACTCAAATCCTCACACTTGCACAGCAGGTCATTTACTTCCTGAGCTGACTCCCTGGCTCCAAAGTTGGTTCATTTTTCAGTGTAGAATGTTTAGGAATGTTTTAGTCCGGTTTTAGGGTTCTGGGGAATCCTGGGAGACCAGGGTATTTTACCACATGGGCAGTGATGCAGGAATAAAGACATAAGCCTAGAGGACAGTTAGATGTCGGTGCCTTAGAATGGTGGTTCTTACCTTCGGAGTTGATTTGTCTATTTCCAATATGGTTTTTGAGCTCATGCCAGGAGACATGGGTCCTGAAGTCTGACTACAGTCACCTTCCTTTTCTTTGTCTCCATGAGCCACAGATAAGTCTTTGCTGGCACAAGATGGCTCCCCTTGTACATTTAGACCTGAAAGAGGAAATGCACTTGTTACTGTACATCTAGACTCATGAAGCAAGGCAAGAATGACACAGAGGCCGTCTGAGTCTCCACAACCACCCTCAGCTCCATGAGCCTCGACTCACAGGGTATGCGCCACACCCTGATTACCTCCAGCCAACTCCCATCCAGCCAAATGAGTTGTCTCTGCTTCCTGCAAGGAAGGAGATGGCAAAAACATGCCCCTAAGTCAAAGACTCCATAACCACATCCATTGTAAATCATGTTCCACACAGTGTCTGTTCTCATTACGGAGTCATGCTCTACCCAGGTTTCTTGGCTTTGAGTCCGCAGGTCCTGGAGCCAGGTGGCAAGATTAGGAACTCCATAGACCCTGGGCTCCTTAGTGACGAGCTCTCCACCATAGTGCCAGGCAGCAGGGGGTGAGGTGGGTACCTAGGACACTGTCATTTACTGTGGCAGCTGTCTCCCTGTGGGAAAGGAAGATACAGACTAGCCTCGCCCACCTACTCCCCCTGCTCCCCCATTGTTCTCTCCTCCACTTCCTCACAAGGACCCACAATCGGGCCAACAGAACCACAGGGTGGTCCTTTCCAAGGAGTGAGATTGCATTATGAGATCACTGGGAAAAAAACAAAAAAGTTCCGAAATGCCTGGATCCCTGGAAGGCACTCCAGGCACACCGTCAAATCTGCTCTCGTTTTGATGAAAGTTATTCAAGCACAGAGTTTGAAAACTTCAAGCCTCTCTGCTGATGAGGAAAGCTGACAACCCTGCCCACCCACAGTCATCTTGATTCATTTTGGATTCATTCCCTCTCTCCTCTCTCCTCTCTCTCTCTCTCTCTCTCTCTCTCTCTCTCTCTCTTTCTCTCTCTCTCTCTCTCTCTCTCTCATACTTCAATGCTTACAGGTTGACCTATGACCTCCCACAATGCCAGAAGAGTGCAGCTATTCCTCTAAGACCCTCCCTCCAAGACTTTAGCTCCCTTGCACACAGCACAACCGTCATTTCCATCCTCTCAGCCCTCCTGTGCATATCCCTCACGCCGTGATCCTATGTAAGTGGCTCTTCTAAGTCTACATCACATTTTGGTGTATACCTGTCACCATTGAGCTGTGCTGAACAATAATATTTCATTGCCTTTTTTTTTTAAAACAAAATTGTTTTCCTCGGAGTTAATAAGTTCTGAGGTCCCCACCACTTCCCCTGTTTACCTTTCTGGGAACATATTAAAGTCACTCCCCAGTTTGATATTAAAATCAAACTGTCTACAGTTTGATTTCTCTCTGGGCAAGCTGAAACTCATGCCTTCAGCATACAATAAATTCTGTGGGTTCTTTTTTCCATTTAAAAATGAAGGAAGGAAGGAACAAAGGAGAAGAAGGTAAAGAGGGAGAGAAAAAAGGTGGGAGGGAGGACAGGGCAAGAATTGAAGGAGGGAAGAATAAATAATGGAGAAAAAGACAGAAAAGATGGTAATTAAAAAAACAATTTAGTGGTCTTCTCATGTATTTTTCATGGGCCTCACTATTATAGGGTCTAAGGTAGAGACTTAAAAAGCAATGTTGGATGCAATGTATGTACTTGTGACCCCAGCACAGGGGAAGCAAAGACAAGAGCTTCCCTAAGCCTTGCTGGCCAGCCAGCCTAGCCCAGTGAGCGAGCTCCAGGTCAGTGAGAAGCTCGCTCTCAAAACAAACAACGTGATGGCACCTGATGTCTCCTCTGTTCTCCACACATGATCTCCACACCTCCCTGAGTCATCTCCTGTGGACATGGGTATCGCAAACCCATTAGACACCTAAGTTCTCCCAGGATCCTCAAAGAAAACAGTGCATAGGCACCAGCTAACGATGGGCCAGGAAGGAGAACCACTGACAGGTAGGAAAGCAGTTTCCAGGTTCCTGGGATTGTCTCAGAGCCCAGATTCCATGCCTCAACCAGGGCAGTGAGACGTAAAGTTGAGAGTCTCCGGAGCTCTGCTCCATCCTCCCCCATGGCATGACAACAGGAAGTTGTCACAATGGCTAATGCCTCTACGGCCGGCCGTGGTGTGCCAAAGACAGCTGCCCAATCTAAGTGGCTCACACTTCGTCCCCACAGTGACAAAAGGAGCAAGAAATTCATTCAATTCAATAAAGAAACAAAGCCAATTAGTATAGAGAAAATAATCAGATTAGCCACATGTCTTCCCAACAGGTTGTCTGGGTTCTTAAGCGGAAGCAGAAAGGTCGTGTGAACATTTGACTGATACGCTCTGGCTCATCGGGGAGAGCGAAGAAAGAAAATCTATTGATTTAATTTGCTTCCAACCCCACAGTCTACAGAGAAAAGTGAATTATCTCTAATAATTGTGAAAAATGCCCAAAAAATGTCACCAAAGTATGTTAAACTAATTTGGATTATTGAAGCAGGACACTAACTTGCTTTGGAATGAATGGCCCTTTTCAAAAAGTAAGCTGTGCCCTGGTTGAATTTTAAAGTGCAAATGCCATCCTGTTTAGGGCTTCAGCTCTGTACCCTATGAGTCACTTCCCCTATCCTCAGAATTACTGATTCTGCCATCTCCACACATCTTCAGAACCCGGCTGCCCACACTCAGTTACAGGAATCCTATTAGAGACTCATCTCTCACCGAGGCTCTCTGCTGCGAGTTCTTTCCCTGATTAAAGGCCGCACTCTTAATAATTTCTCTCAGAAATAATTGTCGTGCTCGTCAGGAGGAAGAGACTGCTTAAGCGGTTACAGACATTGCAAATTTAGCCCTCTTGAAAAGGCTGTAAGAAATTGTAAAATAATTAAAAAGAAAATGCAGGCAGAGACAACAGGACAAAATTGACAGTGGAATTATCGGCCTCTTAATGTCAGATCTGCTTCGGGCCATCTCATTTCCAGGCCTTATTAAAATGCTAATAAATGGATTACTCAAATATCATTATCTCAAAATGTGAATAATTTGAATCATTTCTTTTAGTTTGTCCCAATACTCCCCAAACTCTATTCATGTGGAGCCCACAGACTCAGAAGTCTGAAGTAGGAAAGTGGACCTCCAGGATCAGCCTGGCTGCCCTTCTAAGCAAGTGAAAATTATAAACAGGAAGGTGGGTTTGTCTCTGGAACTGGTAATTGATTTGAGATTAAATAGTTCAAAAGTGTCTCTGCCATTAAAGAACACACGATGTACTGGCAATTAAAGCAAGCAATCACTTACAAGAAAGCTGGGCAGATCTTTAAAACTAATCACGTTGTGAATGGTTATTTGCTCATTTATTTAAGTATCTATTGAATGCATTTTAAGTCTATATTTCTAAAACCCATATTGTTGAGCTTGAATATTGACCAGACACTGAGTGCAGTCAATACTGTGCCAAGAGCTAAGGTGTTTGTTCAATGGGAAGGGAAGCTGATACCACCTCATGGAAATTACTATCTAATGGGAACAGAGATTTATTTTATTCTTAATTTGTCATGATTACTGTTGGGGTGGGTTACACATATCACAGTACACATGTGGAACTCAGAGGATAACTTTTAGAAGTCAATTCTTTCCTCTTACCACGTGAGATTGACATCAGGCCATCACACGTACACACAAGATGTCACCAAGCAGGTGTCACCAGCATTATGAAAGAGATAGCATGACAATGCTCAGACAGCAAGGTGATGTCCCAACCTCTGTCCCCAGAAAGAGTTGAAACCATGCAAAAAGTGCCTGTCCCCAGGGCTGTGTCATTAATAAATCTAAATTATTCAGCCGTGTCATTATGGGACGGATTTTCTTGGAGCCCCTCTGTATAGCTAACACATGGTCTGAGGGTGCCTTCACGTGTTACTCATATCCTACGGCTTATGTAATCTCTTTAGGAAAACAGGATGGTGTGTCGTGGTGGCAGAGAGCCGTCGGTCTCCCGGGCAGAGAAAGATGGGCACTGTTGGATGCTGAAGACAGCCAGGAAGTAATGGGGAACCTAGAAGCTGGTGGGTGGCTGGAGAGCTGGCAGAAGCAGCTTCAGCCTCCAGTTCTACCAGCAGGAGGGACCCAAGAGAGGACCGGAAAAATGTGTTTATCAAGCAGAGCCTCTGGTATTTCTGTTCTAATGCAATCTTTGGAAAGTTCTCCTCAGAGTCCTCCCGTCTCTTCTCTCAGTCTCTCAATGGCTCTCAGCACTTGGGTTTCTCTGATGAGAGGCAATCAGGCCAAGCATTCTCTCTTCATGGACATCCTGTACCTTGACTATGTTTAGGACAAATAGTGCTTAAAAATCTTGTCATGAGTCTTTAAAAACCTTAAAAAAAAAAAAAAAAAACCATGCCCATTCTACAAAAGTGTACCCTTCAGATATGGATTCCAAAATCATGGAAGGAAAGGAATAGAAGATGATTAAAGAAATGTCACCGAGACCATTACATTCGGAGGCCGAACCAGAGCCGGTACGTACTTTAAGAGTTCTTATTTTTAAAGTCTCTTGTTGTCGAGTGAAAATTGTGTGTGGGTCTCTTCCTGGAATGCAATCAACAAACCTGCAACAGAGGCTCATCACTCCTTAAGATTCATACAGCCAGGAACGAGGAGAAATTACTCTGTCTCAGCAATTTCAGAGAACTGTGATTTAACTAACAGCTTCAGAGAAAGAATTAATACTCCTCCATTAATCCTAATAATAAAAAAAGGTACAGAGAAGGAGGTCATTATAAGAGATGTAGGAGGACCTGTCAGAGAGGGAAGGACCGCCATACCTCAGACCCTCCTTCTGAAAACAACCCTACCGAATCTCAGGCCTCAGGCCCCAGACCCCAGGCCCCAGACCCAGGCCCCAGTCACCAGACCCAGACCCAGACCCAGACCCAGCTCCAGCCCCAGCCCCAGCCTCAGGCCCCAGGCCCCAGTCACCAGCCCCCAGCCTC
>NW_022196897.1:161102715-161112268 GCF_008632895.1 Mastomys coucha | reverse complement strand
CAGCCCCAGCCCCAGCCCCAGATCCCAGGTCCCAGGCCCCAGACCCAGGGCAGGTGAGATGCCCAAGGAGGGCACTGCCCATGAGGGAAACCATTAAAAATAACAGCAGTCACCAAAGGCAGGAATCAGCTTTTTACCAGGATCACCTGTGGCCCTCTGTATATAATATTTAGAAATTTATGCCTTTTATGTGTATGATATTAGAAAATGTTTTTTTCGGGTTACCTGTCATTGTCATCTTCCACAAGTCTCTTTCCCAGAGTGAGGCAGTATATCTGGATCATGTGATCCTCTCAGCTCATTTAGTTCTGCAGATGGGGCTAACCAGGTTTTAAAACCTGGTTATAACACGGAATTCACCCTGACTGGTGAAATATTCAAAACTCCCCAGGCAGCACCACTAGGAATGTCCGTCTCACGTCTTTACTGAGGGAAATCAGCTGAGGTGGTCTGGGTAAAACAGAGCTCCTCAAGCAGAAGTGATGGAGTGTGGGCACTGGAGAGGCCTCCTCGCTGGCAAAGAGGCAGGGGCACTGGAGAGACCTCCTCGCTGGCAAAGACCTAACAGATGGCATATTCAAAACAGGCTGCCTGGGCTTTTATATTTCCATATGAAGTTGAGTATTGTCCTTTCAAGGCCTGTAAAGAATTGTGTTGGAATTTTGATGGGAATTACATTGAATCTGTAAATTTCTTTTGGTAAGATGGCCATTTTCACTATGTTCCTGCCTATCTATGTGCATGGGAGATCTTTCCATCTTCTGATATCTTCCTCAGTTTCTTTCTTCAGAGACTTGAAGTTCTTGTCATTCAGGCCTTTCACTTTTTTGGTTAGAGTCACACTGAGGTAGTTTATATGATTTGTGGCTACTGTGAAGGGTGCTGTTTCCCTGATTTTTATTTTTTTTATTTTTGCTTAGCTTGTTTATTGTTTGTAGAAAGGAGGGCTACTGATTTTTTTGAGTTAATTTTGTATCCAGCCACTTTGCTGAAGGTGTTTATCAGCTGTAGGAGTTCTCTGGTAGAATTTTTGGAAAAATAAAAAACCTAGGATAGTTAAAACAATCTTGTACAATAAAAAAAGTTCTGGAGGTATTACCATCCCTGACTTCAAAGCTGTAATAAAAACTGCATGCCATTGGTATAGAAACAACAGGTTGATCGATGGAATAGGATCAAAGACTATGAAGTAAACCCACACACCTACAGTAATTTAATCATTGACAAAGAAGCCAAAACCATACAATGGAAAAAAGAAAGCATCTTCAACAAATGGTGTTGGTCTGACCGGATGACTGCATAGAGAAGAATGCAAATAGATCCATATTTATTACCCTGCACAAAACTCAAGTCCAAGTGGATCAAAGACCTCAACATAAAACTGGACACACTAAGTTTGATAGAACAGAAAAAGGGAACTAAGCCTTGAAGGCATTGTCACAGGAAACAACTTCCTGAACAGAATACCAATGGTTCATATTCTAAGATCAACAATTGATAAATGGGACCTCATGAAACAGAAAAGCTGCTACAGCATTTTCTCTGTCCAATCACGTTAGGGCAGTGACAGGCCTGTGATTGGACAGGAAGAGAGAGGTGGAGCAATAGGTGGAGGAGGAGAAGGGTCAGAGGAGCAGGAGGAAGGTGGGGATCATGGAGACAGAGGACGAGGATGAGCCTGACCCCACAAGGTTTTACAATCAAGCAAAGAATAGATTAATTGGGTTAGAATATTGTCTTTATTATTTGGTTCTGAAATTATTGTATTGGCATCTTGTAAATTGTGATTTTATTATTATATAAATCTGGTTGGATATTAAGGCCTTAACAGTCATGCTTTACTTACAGGGTCTTAGGCACTATTTAGATGAATGATTGTGGGGGTGTGTAAAGAGTTGCATGAGAGCGAGATGTAGCTTGCTGGGAGAAAATAACAAAAACCCACCGGAACTTAGTATTAAAGCCGAATGGGTAGTGGCTCAAAAACGTGGCCCATCGGGAAAGCAAGTTTGCGGGGTGGATTCATTTTATATAATTCCTGCAACAAAAAGCTTCTATAAGGCAAAGGATACTGTCAAGATGACAAAATGGCAGCCTACAGATCAGGAAAGGATCTTCATCAACCCTATATCCGACAGAGGGCTAATATCCAAAATATATAAAGAACTCAAGAAGTTAAACCAAAATAACCCAATTTTTAAAAATGGGGTATAGAGCTAAGAGAGATTTCTCAGCAGAAGACTTTTGAATGGCTAAAAGGCACTTAGAGAATTATTCGATGTCCTATTCATCATGGAACTGTAAATCAAAATGACTCTGAGATTCCACCTATACTCATCAGAATGGCTAAGATCAAAACCTCAAGTAGCAGTATGTGCTCGTGAGGATGTGGAGCAAGGAGGTACTCCTCCATTGCTGGTAGGAGTGCAAACTTGTACAACCACTCTGAAAATCAACTTAGCAGTTTCTCAGAGAATTGGAAATAGTCCCACCTCAAGACCCAGCCATATCACTTTTGGGCATATACATAAAAGATACCCCACTATACCACAGGGACACTTGCTCAACTATGTTTATAGTACTTTTATTTGTACTAGCTAGAAACTGGAAATAGCCCAGATGTCCCTCAACCAAAGAATGGATACAGAAAATGTGGTTCATTTACACAATGGAATACAACTTCAGTATAAACAATGACGTCATGAAATTTGCAGGCAAATGGATGGAACTTGAGACTACCATCCTGAGTGAGGTAACCCAGATTCAAAAGAACATGCATGATATGTAGTCACTGATAAGTGGATGTCATCCACAAAGTACAGGATAATTATGTTACAATCCACAGACCCAAAGAAACCAAGTAGCAAGGAGGGCCCAAGGGAGGATGCTTGAGTTTCACTCAGAAGGGGAAATAAAATAGTCATTGGCGGTAGATAGAGGGAGGGAACTTTGTGGGAGAGGGGATGAGGAGGGAAAAGGGGCGAATCGGGTACAGAGAGAGCTAGGGAAAAATGGCCAGGAGAGTGGATGGAAATTGAGGGAGGGGTCATCTCTAGGAGCAGAGACCTGGGGAGGCTCCAAGGGACTCTATGAAGGTAGGTCTAGCTGAGACTCCAAGAAGTAGGGGGCTATGGAGCTTGAAGTGTCCACTTCCTGACTGCAAACAGGTTCCTAGCAGAGCTGTTCTGAGAGGCTCCATTCAGCAGATGACCAAAGCAGATACAGACACCCACAGCCAAACATGAGACAGAGCTTGGGAAGTCTTATGGAAGAGTTGAGGGAAGGATTGAAAAACCCAGAGGGGATAGGGATTCCGCAAGAAGATGAACAGAGTCATTTAATTTAACCTGGACCCTTGGGGGCTCCCAGAGACTGAACCACCAACCAAAGAACATATATGGGCTGGCCCTAGGCCCCCTGCACTTATATAGGAGATGTGCAGCTTGGTCTTAATGCAAGTCCCCTAACAACTGGGGTGGGGCTTCCCCTGACTCTGTTGTCTGCTTGTGGGTCCTGCTCCCCTAACTGGGCTGTCTTGTCTGGCCTCAGTGGGGAAAGATGTACTTAGTCCCGTAGTGACTTGAGGTGCCAGGGTAGTGTGGTACCAAAGGGAGACCTCCCCCTTCTCAGAGAGGAAGTAAGGGGTCCTGGGGTGAAGGGACAAGTGAGGCAGGGACTAGAAGGAGGGAGGCTACAATCCGGATGTAAAGTCAACAAGTCAGTGGGATTACAAAAGGCTGCCTGGTGCAGGGACATTGGGACCAGACCCAGGAGTTGCATTCGTGACCCTCAGATCCAACAGAGAAAGCCAAGAGAGGACAAGGGCTCTCCCCACCCCCACCCCCACTCAGCACACGTGCCCAGAGTTTGCAAGGAAGGCACAGATATTGGTATTTTACATGCCTTTTATCACGGCTATTTTCTAAACACAAACCTTGTTTATACAACAGCTCTGTGCCTTGAATTTGACCATTAGAGGCCAGCACTGGGGCTTGTTTTCTTCCTACCTAGTATTTAAAACACTCAAGTACAAGGACCGGACCATGAGGGCAAACTTAACATTGGATTTCCTTTTTTTTTTTTTTTAAATACTATTTAACCAAGCATGGTGGGCCTCCAGGACTTGTAAGGCAGAGGCAGGAGGATCAGAAATGTAATGTTGTGCTACATCATATCTGGGGAGGGAGTTGGGGCTAGCCTGAGCTATAAAAAGCTTTATCAAAAAATTTTTTTAGCAAATATAAAATAGTGCCAAAAAGATTTGCCAGACTGGGAGACCTGCTTTGGGAAAGTAGCATCATAAAGTGAGATAATACTCGTAACATCATCCAGGAGGCCATGGCTCTTGGCATGAAGCATGTCAGAGCAATGCGTGTGTGTTTACAGAGCATTTTGCATACGACGTGTAAGAAGGAAGGAGTTGTTCCTTGCTGCTCATCTTGGTTTCCTTCCCCGTTGCTGTGATAAAAACTCTGATAAGAGCAACTGAAAGGAAAGGGGCCGATTCTGGCTCTTCCACAGTTCAAAGGTGCAGTCCACCATGGCGAGGGGTCAAGGCAGCAGCGGGAGCTGAAAGCAGCTCGTCACACAGTCAGGAAGTGGACTGTGACAGGTTCATGTCGTTGCTCACTCTGTCCAGTCCACAGTCCCCTGTCCAGGAAATGCTGGCATTCACAGTAGCCTTCCCACCTCAGCCAAGGTGATCAAGATATGACCTTCTCCATGTCTGTGTGTGTGTGTGTGTGTGTGTGTGTGTGTGCGCGCGCGCGTGCGCATGAGTGATGGGGGGGAACAATAAAAATCACACAACTTAATCCCTGAAATCCACAGAGTGGAAGAAGAGGACTGACCTTTACATGTATGCTATAACACGCAAATCTACCTACCCACACATGTACACACACAAGCACCACAACACCCCCACACACACACACACACAAGAATTAACTTGAAAGACATCCCACTGCTTTCGACTACTTACGATGTGATTTTTTTTGTTGTTGTTAAATATGTCTACGGTGTCCACTCATGAGTCTGTCTGTGTGGACAGAGATGTGGAAGACAGCGCATCAAGCTGACCATGTAGGGTTTGCAGGAATGAGCTCTTGCCTTTTTCCTTGGCCGCTTGCTGTTGCTGTTTGTTATGAAGAAAAACTAAAAGGCAAATTATGAGGTTGCCTCTAAAATTTGGGTTGAACATGATGAGGGAACGTCCCAGCACATGTGCACATGCATTAAGATGCAGATGAAAGCCATGGCATCCGGCTGCCAGAGAGTCAGAACATGTGGCTTAGGGTGGGAGATGGCCCCTCACAGGCTAGTGACTAAAGCTTCCCTTCTCTAGCAGGCTCTCAGGAGAAGAGGGAGAAGAGGTGCTGTTGGTGTTTTTCTAACCAAATCTGTGGTGTCTTTGGGCTGCATTTTGAATTCAACCTTGCTTCTTCTGATTCACCTTTCAAGTCCCTCTCTTACCCTGTTCTCTTCTTCGATGAAAGGCGAGCAGTCTGAGAACCCCTCACTTACCATGCCCCCCTACCTCTGCCAAACATCATCAACAACAATGAAAACATCCTGCATTCGCGTGGGGAAGTATTCTTAAAATCTGTTGGTAAGTCAAACCTTTAATCATGGCCAGACAATAAGAGAATGCTCCAAAATAAAGAAAGGACAGTTTGCAGAGAAGAAAGGAAACTAAATGAGGGGGTGGGTGTTAATATTATTTGAATTCTTTAGTGCCAAATTTAATTCAAGAGAATCTACTTTATGGGTCATTAATTTCAAACTTTCTTAAGTCTAAATGAAAATGGAAGAGGAAAAGTTCAGGCTTTGGGTATAATTGATGTGTTTAAGCCATTGCTTCATCGTTTCTGAAGATTTACACCCTGCAGAAGGAGGTGTTATCCTGCTTCAGCAATTCTGTAAGCAATATTACTTAAATAATGACTTTGGGAAAGAATATCTCCTATTAATTTTGACAGGAAAAATAATGTTGCAAACCCATTAGCTCTCGTCAGAGAGAAGGGAGGGAGTCCGTGGGTGCAGGAGCCATACAGCTCAGGCTGCCATCTTGATTCTGCTAGAGAAAACATACATACATACATACATACATACATACATACACACACACACACACACACACACACACACACACACACACACACACACACACACACACACACACACACACACACCACCACCACCACCACCACCACCACCACCACCACCATCACCACCACACCTGGTTCATCTGCCACTTAAAATTAGGTAAACATTTTTATCTCTGAACATCCTTGTCAGGGCACTTCATTTCTTTAGTTTTTTTAAAAGAAAGACAACTACACAAGGATGTTTGTATGTGTGGTGTGTTTGCCTATGTGTGTATGTGTGTGTGCCCAGTTAAAATACTTCTGTTAGTTATATGAAGTTTCCAAAGAAGACTTAGAGACAAGGAATAAGAACAGATGACAACCCTCACCCTGCCTTGCCCCGCAGTTAAATACAGGTTCACTGCTAATAATGGAAGGAATTAAGTTCTGAACAGTTGATGTAGTGTTCACTTGGCTGAAGAGAAGGAATTAGAGCCTAATTATCCACTGATTGCTGCCGTGGTAAATGCCACAAAGAGATGGGCTGCAAATTATGCCATAAGGGTACCTCGTCTGGTTCAAGTGTCAGAAGTGGACAGCCCCAGGAATCATGGAAATGTCACCTTCCAAAAACCATTCAAAGAGAGCCACCATGGCTACAGAGTCTCACCTCCAGCTCTTCTGAGAGATGGGGTCAAAGGAGCAGAAAATCTCACTCTGGAGAGGAGCACGTCCTTCTACCGTGAATTTCTGAAACTTTGTCTCTCTGAAGTAATCAGACTTCAGAGACTGTCTTCGTCTGCTCAGATTCTTGCTATTTCTTTGATGAAAGCCAATTAATTTAACATTTCTCTTTTTAAGGTTAGTTTTCCTTTTTTTCTGAAAAAAAACATGTCAATATATGTAGAGTCATGTTCAAAATCAGTCCTCAAATGATACTTTTTTGACCAAATCATGGCCTGCAACTAAAAATGTAAGAGGAGGGGAGCGGGAGAAGAGAAGGAAGAGAAGGAGGAGGAAGAGGAGGAAAGAGGAGGGAGACGCAGAAATACGGTTACTGAGATATGTGTTGAGACTTGCAATGCTGTGACTGAACTCGAGTGACCCATCCCCAAGGCTGAAGAGACATCTCATGAGCTAAAGTAATTAATTGCCTTGCACACGTGAGACCTGAGTTAGGATCTCCATCACTGCATAAGGAGCTGAGTGTGGTAGTGTACACCTGTAATCTCAGAGCTGGGGAAGTGGAGTCAGGCAGCCTGATTGTGTCTGGCCTAATGTCTTAGCCCCAGGTCCCAGAGAAAAGTAAATCTTAAAACACAAGGAGAATGGCTACTGAAGAATGTCACCCTGAGGGGCTTCACAACCCCATGTGCACATGCCCACATACACATACACATTTGTGCACAGACACACACACACACATGCACGAGCGCACACACACACACACACACACACACACAAAATCTGAACCATTACTTCTTAATGCTTCTTATAGCTGAATGAGTCTGTCAAAGGCACTTCATTTCTCAAAATATAACTGAGTTATTTGGGAGAGCTCATTTTTCCTTGCATCCTTAAAAAGGAGAAATTGATCCATTTCAATGATAATAGCCAGAAAGAAAGATCTTCTCTTGGCTCCTCCATTAATCCTGAGAGGGCTGGGGTAGGGGGACTGCTTATATCAAAGAAGAAGCAGAGACAAAAAAGAGACCATGGGAGCTGGTCCCATCAATTTTGGTTTTTTCAATCACCTTAGGGAGAAATAAAATTAGGTGTAGTCTCTGTGAGAAGATTGATGCCCAGAGAGAGCCTCTGTTTTTTATCAAATCCCAAATGTCAGAAAGGCAAAGAGAATGGAAGGCCATGTTTTCATTCCTTCTGAGTGTATGGATCTGTCCATTTTCCTTCCCCTCACTTACAGTGCTAGCTCCTGCTATACCTTCTCTCTGTGCTGAGAGACAGAGGCCTTGAGAAAACCAGCACAGCAAACCTTCTTCCAAACAATGAGTGGAAGTGCTGGGACAATATTCTCTAAAGTGAGGGGACTGAGACAAAGGTAGGAGAACAGAAATCAACCAAAGTTTTCTTTAAAGAAGAAATGCTTAGGCCAAGGCTCACTCAGGAGCTAACCCTTTCTCACCTGTGTGAACATGAGGGACTAAGCAGGCAGACTTGGGATGCTTAAGGGTTTTCCTCATGGCTTTATCTTGCAGTACAGCTGCATAGTGACCCACTGAAGTAGTATTTTCTCCATAGAACCTTGGTGTAATTTCTATGGAATCCCATAAAAAATAAATAAATCCCATTTTTAAAAGGGTGTGGTCATAAGTTTGTTCATGGTCCACCAAAGTTGAGCATAGAGTATCAAGAGTCAGTTGAGCTGGGCTATGGGTGGATCACGTGGTCTTGAACTTCGAGGCTATGAATGTTGCTTAAAAGTTGAGGCAGGAGTTGCAAAGCAAGAGTGGCAATGGGGTAGATGGACCCAACTCTGAGAGGACCTTACAAAGTCACTATGGTAGATGGACCCAACTCTGAGAGGATCTTACAAAGTCACTATGGTAGATGATGGACCCAACTCTGAGAGGACCTTACAAAGTCACTGTGGTAGATGGACCCAACTCTGAGAGGACCTTACAAAGTCACTATGGTAGATGGACCCAACTCTGAGAGGATCTTACAAAGTCACTATGGTAGACCCAACTCTGAGAGGACCTTACAAAGTCACTATGGTAGATGGACCCAACTCTGAGAGGACCTTACAAAGTCACTGTGCAACCTAACACCAGCTCTAGAAATTCTCTCTTTTGTGATATGAAACGAGAGGTAAAGCACTTTCTTACCCTGGGAACTCTTGAATAGATTCACCCTAACTGCAACCAGTCTGGTTAAAAAGCACTTTCAGTCCAAAAATTCAGTAAGCTCACAAGCTTGTACGTGAACCCAAAAATATAGGTGGGAAAAAAGAGAGGGTCAATAATGTATATGGCCTCGGAAAGAATCTTGAGGTCAGGCTGGGGAGACAGCCTGTGTGCTAAAGTGTTAACCTTGCAAGCAAAAGCACCTTAATTTGGTCACAGAACCTATGTTAAAAAAGAAGAGAAGAGGAGAGGAGAGAAGAGGAGAGGGGAAGGGAAGGGAGAAGAGCGGAGAGGAGAGGGGAGAAGAGAGAGGAGAGGAGAGAAGAGGGGAAGGGAGGGGGGAAGAGAAAGGGGAGAGGAGAGGAGAGAAGAGGGGAAGGGAGGGGAGGGGAGAGGAGAGGGGAGAAAAGAGAGGGGAGGGGAGGGGAGTGAAGAGAAGCAAAGAGAGAAGAGAAGATCCTGACATGCTAGTAACTGCTTATAATCCCAGAACTAGTGGAGGCAGGGGCGGAAGTGGGTGGAGACACAAATATCTGATCTTCAGGGTCCATTGGCCAGCTCCAGGCCAGTGAGACACCCCATATCAATAAACAAGGTACAAAC
>NW_022196897.1:161096303-161102705 GCF_008632895.1 Mastomys coucha | reverse complement strand
ACACACACACACAGAGAGAGAGAGAGAGAGAGAGAGAGAGAAAGTCATACCTAACAAGCAAAATTATAAACTCATTTCAAGACCTTTCCTTTCCCTTTTATAAAAGAGCCAAAATCGACATGAGAACCACTTAAGACATATTCACAAAAGAATCGGAAACATGAAAACAAATCCATCCATTTAGGACAGCAAAATGGCTCATCTGATAAAGGTGCTTGCCACCATGCCTGATCCGAGATCGAACCCTGAAACCTATGCGGTAGAAGGAGAGAAATGGCTCCCACACATTGTCCTCTGGCCTCCACATGTACACTGAGGCACAAGCGATACCCCCGCCCCACCCCCACAAGTAAATAAATGTGATTTGTAAAAAGTCTGATCTTCCCCAAAAGATTTTACCTCAACACTCACCAATGGAGTTCATTCTGTGATTTGAGAGGCATGTGGGAAAGAATGTGGAAGGGCCTTCTCCCTAGTACAAGAATGTAAACAGCTCAGCATATTCCCTAAGGGAGGAGCTGGCAGGTGTGGAGAGCTAATCTGGAGACTATATAGAGAAACCAAAGGCTTATGGAAAAAAGAACGAATACTTAGGCCTTCCCAGAGAAAAAGAAGGCAAGCATGAGGAGCTTCAGGCTGCTCCCAGACTCTTCTTCTGGGGATGGTGTTGGGCAGGGCTGAGGCACCATGGCTCACCTGAACACCCAAACACATACATAAGACGACCCTCCTCAAACCATGTCCTCACAGACGCCAGAGGGTGTTCTCACAACACTCACAGACAACACTGCTAACAGACAAGAGACTGACCGAGGTCACGTAGAGGTGGTGAAAGATGCTCATAAGTCAGACATGGCGGATGAGGTTTTATTGAGGGGCTTGTCCTGGTATTTAAAGCACGTGCGTCATAAATTTAACCCAGAAAAGGAATACACAGTTTAGGGGCTCATAACTAGCACAATGATCTTGAAATAAAATAGCTGACCCTGTTTGCATGAATGCATAATGAGAAAAATTGCTTACGAGTCTATGGAGGAATGCGGTCTGGAGACAGCGAGAGTGCGGTGGGTGGGGCTTCCTCACGTGGGCCCCTGAGGACCATCGGCACTAACAAGTAAGGGAGTGAGTGGGAGGGACACTCCACAGCCTTCCGGGAACACTGTGGTAGAAACGGCATTGCCCCCCTCCACACACACATGCCTGTTTGTCACTTCAAGAAGTTTCGACTTCTTTTAAAGCAGACATTAGTCGAGGTTACCCAAGCCACTAGTCCACTACAGAGGAAGGCAGGAGTGAGCACGTTCTCACAAGAACATCCTCTAACCCCATGCAAGCTGCAAATTACTGCCAAGCATACTTCATTATTGCAGAAGATCCATCCAGGAAAGAAATCCATACCTGGGCTCCAATAAATACAAGGTGGAGAGGGTGTGAGGAGATGCAACAGCAGGAGGTAGATAATGAAATGTGGAGTAGCCTTTCATGCAAGCGCACACCCTGCCTGTGTGATTGCAGCCCACGAGTGTCTTTCTCAACCAGAATGTGCACCTTTGATGTCCTCCTCATCCATATCAAAGAGAATAGGCAATTAACCCTTTCCTTTCAACATACTAGCTTTCAGAAAGAAGGAAAGGGGATGTGGCCATTCATGGTGTACATTTTCAGTTCCCTCGGGCCGGCCAGCCACAGTTCCCCGCTGAGCCAGCCACACCCTGAGCAGGCAGTAAGCTCATCAGAGCCCAAGTGTCCAGGTGGACAAAAGAGAGACAAATCAAAAGCCCTGATTTCAGAGACACCAGGGAGTCAGGTTGCCCCGCAGGTGGGAACCGGTTTCCTGTCTCAAAAGAGGTAATCAGCTAAGTGTTGGAGTAACAGCCTAGAAAATCCACCTGGCTGGAAGAAGAACCCCAGGCGGCCTGGGCAGGTGTGAGCAAGATGTCTCCAGCTGACCAGCGTGAGGGAGAGAAATCAGATTTGAAACTCCCCACCGGGAGAGCTGTACCAGAGAAGATGAGAGATGTTGTTCTGGGAAGGGTTGTCATGAGGCATAGAACAGCTCATTGTGAACATGGGTATATCTTATGGAACACTTGGAACACATTTATGTTAAGAAATGTATATGCCAGGGTGGAGAGTTGGCTCCGTGGTAAAGAGCACTTGATGCTTTTGCTGAAGACCTGCACTTGGTTCTCAGGACCCACATGGTGGCTCACAACTATCTGGAACCCCGCTTTCCGAACAACCAATCCCCTCTCCTGACCTCCATGGGCAGCAGGATGAATGTGTGCACAGACACACATGCTGGCACATATAAAATAACACATATAAAATAAATAGATCTAAATCAATCAATCAATATATATATATACATATATATGATGTTGTCTCTTTAGAATTCAAATTTAACATCTAGAAATCAATTTTAACTGGTTTCTGGCATTTTTCTTTGCTAGACCTGACTAACTTACATTAGGATAGAGGGCAGGAACACAGGTCAGAAGGAAATCTATTTGAAGACTGAGTTGGACCACCAACCATTGCTCTCACCCTGGCTCCAGGCTCTGTATCATTGAGAGACTGTTAATCTGCGGCTGGCTGTGGGGTATCCTGTTAGCTTTGAATGAGCACTAATTGCCAATAAATATACCTTTATTTAAGTGGGCACTTTATAAATACCTGTAGGAAGGGAAGTCCTTGATGATCCTCAAAAGAAACTAGATTATAGAAAAGGCATTAAGAAACTCGAAAAATCTTGTTGACAGGCAGAAAGCAATGTGGGGTGTGGTACATGGCCAGCATAGTCTCATGTCCTTTCTCAGGGTGGTTTGTATATGCATGTATGCTTGTATGTGAGTATGCAAGTTTGAGTGTGTGTGTGCATGTATGCATGTATGTAAGTGTGCAAGTGTGTGTGTGAGAGAGATGCATGTAATGTGAGTGTGAATGTGCATGTATATTTGTGTGTGTGTGAGAGAGAGAGAGAGAGTGAAAGAGAGAGAGAGAGCATTGTGTGTACATTAAGAACAGCATAAAAAACAACCTTCAAAAATTTCATTTTGAGAAATGATTAGTACATCTGGTCTAAAAAAAAAAAAATTCTATTCTGCCCACTATTAGAGAACCCAAGGCTATCCATTTTCTCCCTAGATGGCCCCCTAACCACCAGGAGAGACTATTAAATAGAGCCTATTACTTTGAAGGCTCTTTCGGGTGCAGAGCTCGAACCAGCCTCCCCAAAATTCCAGGGAAGGATGAGAGCCTCGGCAGCCCAGCCGGGTTGGGAATAATAATCATTAAAAGGCACATTAGGGAGAAACAAACTGCAGGTTCTGAACAAGGCGGCCAAGCTCCAGTAATTGTAGGTTTGAGGACATTTTCTACATGAGAGTTTTGTTATGCTCCTAATTTTCCCCTCAAGATCTTTAAACTGGAAGAGAAAAAAAGAAAGAAAAAGCAAAGAGCCTACTCTTAAACTAGGGTGGAACAAAAAAATAAAAGCCACAAACTTTTGTGATAGAACATGTCCACAGTGTGGACTTCAGAGAAAGGCAAGAGCAGACTTTTCCCTACCAGAAACATCTTTGTTCATCCATCATCTGAGGTCAAGGGCCACATAAGAAAAGCTACCACACTCACAGGAAGAAGGACTGGCCCTCTAGGGGAAAGATCTTTGAGGCAATAAGTCAAGACTTTTCTGCCAGCTGGGTCTAGTGGCTCACATCTATAGTCCCTATCCCAGCAGACAGGGTGCTGAGGCAAGAAGCTTGCTATGAGTTCTAGGCCAGCCTGCTCTACATACTGAGTTCCAAGTCAGCCAGGGCTCAGACGAGCACTTCTCAAAACAAACCAAGACCCTTCATTGCTCCCATCTTCTTCCATGCTGGGAGAAGGGACAAGGGAGAAGAGAGATGTAACATAAAGTGAAGTATAGCTGGGCCAGGAGCAGACAGACTCTGATGGAGTCATCTTGTGGTTGCATAAATACAGAAACTGGTACAACTGAGTCATGGCAACTTCTTTAGAGGGACATTGGGCGGGTCCAGGAGGAGGAATGAATTTATAAGGAAACCAAACAGATTCAGAAAGCCACAATAGGTTGATGGTAGATTATAGGTAATTGAGCAATGGCTAGAATGGGAAAAATCGGTATTCTGTACTCAGTAACCTAACCCTGATGTCTGTCGGGGTCATTTGAAACTTTTGTACACAAATTCAACCTTCAAAAGCCCTATCTTTAAAAAAGATTAGTCTATTTGCTTCCAAAATATGTTTCCCTCCTTGTGAAGACCCAAGGCTATCCATCCTTCTGCAGTAAACATCACCGGCCCCCGCTTGCTGAGAAAGAATCAGCTCGTGAGCCGCTATTAGGATGTTTATTTGAGGGAGAAAGCTGTATCCACCTTCTAATAAATAAGGAGCGAGGAGACAGGAGCTGATGAAATTGTACGGGGCAAATAATAAAATTTTAAAGTAGGTTTTTGCACAGCAATGTACCCTATGGTTCTTTATGTTTTATAGACATCATCTCCTCTCTGATTATAGGCTTGGGGTATATTTTCTCAGTGAGGATTTTAATGTAGCTCATATCAAATATTTTCAAGGAAAATATAAGTAATTTACTTCTCCAGTCACAGTTTGGGTTGGTAAAGACTGTGGCGACCTCAGCTTCACATCGTAGCTCTGAAAAAGTGAGCGTGGAGGCCGCTGTAGGAACAGCAAGTAGCTTTCCTGTCAGAGGAAACAGGAACGGGGCTCATGGTAGACTCCAAGGATGGAAGGCAAAATATGCCTCTGAGAGAGCTGTGGGCAGAAGAGAAGGGCCCTGGCACTGGATGTTTCTAGGCGCCAAAAGGAAAATTCAGAATTTCTAAAGATAAGAGGCCTGTCCATAGTAACCCAACAAGTCTGATCGTGGCCAGGCAGTCGGGGACAATAACCTCCGAGTTGGTGAAATGTCTCTCCTCTCTTTGACTTGCCTTCCTAGCCTCCACGGGCCATGTCTAATCATGAGGAAAAACATCAGACAAACTTAGATGGACAGTCATCCTACAAGATCCCCCATTCTCCTCCAGATGTCAGTACTCCACCAGTCTGAGAATGGTTCTAGCCAAGAGAAGCCCAGAGAGGCAGCTTATGTCATGTGGTATTCCAGATGGGATGGATCCTGGGGCAAGAAAGGACTTTGCAGTTTCTTAATGACTGTGGGTTCATAGAGTGACACATCTGTCCCAGCACCATGTTCACGGTGGATATTTAGAAAAAGGGAGACTACGCAAACAGAACTTCACAATATCTCTCTCAAAGTGTATTTAAAGTTGAAAAACAATCCAGGGCCCTAAATGTTCTTTGAAGGACTATGCAAACCCCTTTCCTTTGGGAGAGAAGTTGAAAGTAGAGGAATCTGAGCGTCTCAGACCATGGAGTCTTAAAGAACCTTCCAGAAGCCCACATTGTCTCCTTGTTCTCTTCTGAGATGGGATGGTGATGTGTCACTCCGTCCCTGATGGTCTTTGAAATAAGCATACATTTGTTTTTTGTCTTCATCTTTAGCTATCTTTAGCAATCTCAGAGAAATTGTACTGTTAAGACCAACTAGCTGGAACCCCCACCCACCCCATTCCTACACACAGAGACAAACATGTGGGATGTCCATTCAAAAGCAGCAAGGATCTCAGGGCTAGGAAGAACACTTCATTGACAAAGTCTTTGCCTTGCACACAGGAGGACCTAAGCTAAGAGCTCTGCAACCCACGTGAAAAAGCTAGGCATGGTGACTAAGCCCAGCACTAGATGATGGGAACAGGGAGAGCCTTGGACTGTGTCGAAGCCAGTTTAGCCTACTCGGACATCTCCAGGCCAGTGGAAGACCCTGTCTCAAAAACTAGGATGATGGTTTCTGGAGAGCAAGATCTAATGTGATCTTTGGCTCTCATATTCTCACAAGTGCACACACACACACACACACACACACACACACACACACACACACGGGCACGAGCACGGGGTTGGGGGGCGGGCGGGGGGAGAGGAAGAGTCAGCCACAAACCAACAAACCTAGTGAAAGCTTTGGACCTAACCCTATGAGACAGCTAAGGTAGAAGGAATTGGTTGCTTATGGTGAAGGTCTGATGTCAGCAGTGACAGTCAACAAAACAGAAAGTGCAAGAGATGTCCAGAGAGTACATGGCATACAGTCAGAATATACCCTCCAGCCACATGTACACTCTCCAGCCACTATGTACACCCTCCAGCCACTATGTACACCCTCCAGCCACTATGTACACTCTCCAGCCACTATGTACACTCTCCAGCCACATGTACACCCTCCAGCCACATGTACACTCTCCAGCCACTATGTACACTCTCCAGCCACTATGTACACCCTCCAGCCACTATGTACAC
>NW_022196897.1:161091265-161095857 GCF_008632895.1 Mastomys coucha | reverse complement strand
TATGTACACTCTCCAGCCACATGTACACCCTCCAGCCACTATGTACACTCTCCAGCCACTATGTACACCCTCCAGCCACTATGATACACCACAGGGGGGGAAATTTACCTCTACTCTTTTTTCAGAAGTTGGGGGGGGGGCGAGGTAGCTCCACAAATATCTGTCCTAATTTAAGTCATCGTCAGCAACAAACACAAATGATTAGAGTTGTGGTTTCTGATTTGCAAGATTGAAAAGGGTCCAGAATATCCTTTAAAGGTCTTCTCTGGGTTCCTGCTCCACATTCAGAGTTTAGCAGACATATGAGAAGACATAAGACTGTGGCCACCATCCACACGGAGGTACACGTTCTTAGGTATGTGTAATTATTGCTGGTCTTGTAGCTTGCTTCAACAACATATGTGACAAACACAATTTAAGGAAGGGTTGATCTTGGCTCACAGTTCAAGGGTTCAGTATGTCACAGCAGATGAGTCTTGGTGGCAGGAGTGTGAGGCAGCTGGTCACACAACCACAGTCAGGAAGCAGAGAGAGGTGAATGCCGGTGCTCAGCTCTCTGGTTCCTTTTTTATTCACTTTGTCTCCACCCATGGAATGGTGCTATCCACAGGTAGGGTAGATCTTCCCATCTCAGTTAGCCAGGTCTGGAAACTCCCTCAAAGACACACCCAGAGATTTGTGTCATAGATCCCAACTCCCATATCTAACCCACAATAGAAACCAACACTGTGGTATTTTCTTTCTTATTCTTCAAGTGTGACCCTGTCACTGATAACCTGAAGTCTTTTCCTTGTAGCTCACCAGCAGCTACTAGAGCACTTGGTCTCAGTCCACACAGCTCTCCCTCCACACAGGTGATGATTAAAAGCAATCAAGGGCTGAGGGTGGCTCAGAGGGTAAAGGTGCTTGCCACCAAGAATAATGACTGGGGGTTTATCCTCCGAGTCTACATGGTGGAAAGCAAGAGCTCAGTCCTGAGAGTTGTCTCCTGTCTACCAAATGTGAGCACACTCCAACACACACACACACACACACACACACACACACACTATGTAATTGTAATTTTTAAAAGGCAGTCAAATGAACTTACTGGATGTAAACTAGTCTGTCTTCAAAATTTTATTTCCAGAATCCCAAATTCAGTCTCTTCATGAAGCCAAACCACTCCCCTTTGTCACAACTTGAAGATTCTGGGGGAGACTCATTCAGGGGTATATTAAGAGTTTAGATTCTGAGGGAGCCAAGGTCTGAGGTGGGTTCTATGGAGTAGCCATAGTCAACCCAGTGTTAGAGAAAATCTTGTTTCCAGATTACTTTGCAGCCACTTTGCCCTCCCATGTGCGAGCAAGAGAGGTAATCATGGGCTAGGCCCCTCTCTCTCTCCTCATTGACTAAATCATACTGTAAACCCGGATCATTTTTGTTTTTTCAAACTCCACTTAATGTCAGTGTGCATCCATTAAGACTTGTTATTTTCCTCCTTCTTTTAAAGAAGTAGTTTCTTTTAAAGGCTGAATGCAAAGTTTGAAGGTAAAGGCCTCCCATCTGAAGGTACTTTGAAGAGCATCTGACTATGAGCCCTAGGACAGCAGGCACCACACTAGGATGGGATGTGTGGCCTCATCCATCCTTGCGTGTCCTTGCTGATGGTGGTGGTGTGGCGAGTCTCCTCCTGGAGTTCCTTTACAGTGTAGACATCAACAGGCTCGCCCTGAGTGGTGGGTGAAGAGGGACTGGGAAACAGAAGAAGCCAGGAATAAATGATAGGACTGTTTCCTGGAGTTTTGACAGATGCTCTGCCTCATTCCCTATAAACAATAGCAAGGTGTCTCTCTGCTGTTGGGCCTGTGCCTCGCCGTATGATTTGAGTCTTCTTTGATGGTTGGGAGTGGGAAGTAGCAGCTTAGTGGAAACCACAAGACCAACCATGGTAGTTTGGAGACAGATGAGAGACTTTACTCCTTGGGGTACAGGAAGGAGACAGATAGTGAAAGAGGAAAGGCAGAGGAGGGGAAGTAGGAGGGGCCCAAGCTCATGAACAGTGTGGAGCATTCCACAGGAAAACTCTTAAAGAGATGTCAGAGAAACAGAGCCGCGCTCCTGAGGAGAACTTCAAAACTGAACCCTTTCTGTCTCTCCAGTCACTGTCTCCAGGAGTGCTGCAAGGAGTAAACGTTTGCTGTGCAAACGTGAACAGTTGTGGTCAAAGAAATGCGAAGTAAACTGGGCGTGGTCAAAAGGATGCGAAGTAAACTGGGCGTGGTCAAAGAGATGCGAAGTAAACTGGGCGTGGTCAAAGAGATGCGAAGTAAACTGGGCGTGGTCAAAGAGATGCGAAGTAAACTGGATGTGAACATGTCCTCTGGGTACTAGCGAGTCAGCTCTGTCTAGAAAACAGTACTAAACAAGTTCCTTCTAAGGAAACAAATAGAGAGACTCTTTAGACTGCCTGCTTGCATTTTAACTTGTGTGGCAGACTTGTGCATGGTCCCCTTCTGACCTCCTTCTCCGGCACTGGAAGGAGCCACTTGCCAGTAGGTGTGGGGGACTGCTGGGCTGAAACATGCCTTCTCCACTTTTCTCTGCAGCTGAGCATCGTTAGCCTGTTTAGTTCTAGCCTAGGCGACATGAGAAGAAGTTGTGCACAATTTACAAGAAATGCCTCTCACAGGAGAAGGCGAGCCCTCTCCTTTCTCTTTCCCATTCACAAGAGCACCGACCTAACAACAGGAGTGACTGCAGCCATTCTACAGTGTGAAAAAAGATCAGAGAGCTAAGAAGGAGGCCCACACACCAACGGGGTGGAGTCCTGTACCAGGCCTAGACCATTCACACCCCAGTGCTTATTTGTGAGAGAAACAAAACTTTCTAAACCCATTGTGCTTTTGCTTTTTATGAGAGAAGCTCAGACCTTGTCATATTGAATTCCACAGTAATGCAACACATCAGTAGAAGCTCCACCGTTTGCCCACTCCCCAAACACCACGACCTTCCTATGCACTTGGCGAAATATGCTCTGTCTCATGATCCCCAAATATCAAGCCCTTATCACCATCCCAATCATATCTGTCGATTATCTGGACCAGCAACCAGCAAACAAAAGTCTGAAGGCCAAGTCTGATCTGCTTGTTTTAGTAAATAAGCCTTCACTGGCACACAGACACACTCTTCATGGCTAGATGGGTCCTCAGCATGGCTGGTGAGTGTTTGCTGTGCAAACTGAAAAATCACTGTAGCTTGGTCTTCACAAAAGAAGGTTGCCAAGGCTTGATCCAAGTAACAACATGCAAAGGCTAGTGAACTCTCTTTTTCCTTTAAACAGTGTGTGTATGTACCTGTGTGTGTGTGTGTACGTGTGGTGCATGTGTGATTTGGGGTGTGAGTTCACATGCATGTATGAATGTGAGCACATGTGCAGAGAAAGGTCAACCTTGGGTGTCATTCCTCAGAAAGTATACACCTTCGTCGTATCTGAGTGTTGTCATTACACCATCTCCACGCTTTCCCTGCTGTCTGCTAACACGCGTCTGTTTCCCACGTGATCCCTTGCAGACACATGACTTCTTCTTAGTTATCTATATATTAGTATATAGATATACCTATAGATTAAGCTATACTACTGAGTCTACCTAGTGTTGCTCACATGTCACTAGAACTTACTACATAGGCTAGACTGGCTGGGTAGAGGGTCCCAGAGATCTACCTGCCTCCCCCTCCCCCTGCTTATGTTACAATCCCATACCACCATACCTGACTTTTTTGCATGGCTTCTGGGGGTCAAACTCAGGTCCTGGTGCTTCTGTAGTCAACACTTTACCTGCCTTAAATGGAAGCCTTGTGAGATCAAGGCAGGGTTATCTTTTCACTCTCTCCGATCCTTTTCTTGCCAACGAAAGCTGGAAGCTGTTTGGAACTCCCTAGAACACTGTGCTGGACTCTGAAGCCAGGTGGCCCCTGACCAGGTCCAGACAGCAGGTGAGGTGGGGACTGTGGGAGGTGCTACAGAAAACCAACCCCAGTGGTGGTGCCATCTCTGTGGGCCCAAACTATTTTCTGAGTTTTCCTTATTAGCCAAGGATGGCCAGGTAGCTCCTGAGGCTCATCTTCTTTTTCCATCTCACACACAAACATGGGAGCCTCAGGGGTGCCCCAGGATCCCTGCTACCCACTGGAAGCATGTCATATTACAGGTGAGTAGAGGAACCTAGGGCATTGGTAAGATCACCAGTGGCCATTTTCTCATCTTTAGAAAGAGTGTCAGTAAAGTACCAGTATTCTTGTCTGGAAGAAGAAGAAGAAGAAGAAGAAGAAGAAGAAGAAGAAGAAGAAGAAGAAGAAGAAGAAGAAGAAGAAGAAGAAGAAGAAGAAGAAGAAGAGGAGGAGGAGAAGAAGAAGAGGAGGAGGAGGAGAAGGACAAGGAGGAGGAGGAGGAGAGCAGGAAGAGGAAGAGGAGGAGAGCAGGAAGAGGAGGACAAGGAGGAGATGAGGAGGAGGAAGAAGAGGAGGAGAAGAGAGGAGGAGGAGGGAGAAGAAGAAGAAGAAGAAGAAGAAGAAGAAGAAGAAGAAGGAGGAGGAGGAGGAGGAGGAGGAGG
>NW_022196897.1:161080270-161090818 GCF_008632895.1 Mastomys coucha | reverse complement strand
AGAAGAAAAAGAAGAAGAAGAGGAGGAGGAGGATGAGGAAGAGGAGGAGCTTAAAAATTGCAGCTGGTGAGATGGCTCAGTTGTTAAGAGCACTTGCTACTCTTCCAGAGGACCCAAGTTCAGTTCCCAGTACCCAACCACCTATAATTCCAGCTTCATCGGATCTGTTGCCCTCCTCTGGTCTTTGTGGGTAACTATGCTCTTATGCACATACCCCACATATATACCCATAAAAATAAAAACAAAATTGGAAAACATAAAGTTTAAAAGTGATGTTGATAGGGCTCATTGCCATGATCAGTCTATAGTAAATGTTCCATGGACATTAGCTAAAAGAGCCCAGATTTGACCTTTACTAAAGCATTCAGGACAAGAGAAATTGGTGACATCAAGACTGATCAATAAACAGCACTGAACTGTTAAAGATACTCATAACAAGGCTGGCATGGCTGTTGGGAAAGTTCTTAGTGTATAAGCATAAGAATTAATCTCCTGAACCCATGAGCAAGCACTGGGGGCTGGGGGAGAGCAGAGCCATGCCCTAAGGCTCACTGAGCAGCCAGTATAACTCTATCAGCAAGGTCAAGGGATCAACCCTATCCTAAAAATTAAGGTGGAGACTATGAGGAAGACACATGACATCAACCTCTGGTGTTCACACACACACACACACACACACACGCACACATACTCACACACATGCATGCACACACACACTCACATACTCACACACCCACATACACTTTTTTCTTTTATTGAAAAAGGATTTTTTATGCATTATGTTTTGATTATATTTTCTACCCCCCATTCCTCCCAGGTCCTCCCCACCTTCCCTCTCTTCCAGACCCAGCTCCTTTCTGTCTCTCCTTAGAAAGCGAACAGGTATGTAAGGAGTAATAATAAAATAGAGTAAGATAAAGCAAAACAATCAAATGATAAAGGGCAAAATAACCAAACAAGAAAAGGATTCAAAGAAAAAGCACAAGAAGCATGTATAGAGACAGAGGTACATGGGCTGCCATACCCAGTAATCCCACAAACACAAAATCAGAAGCCATAATGTACACATGAGGGATTTGCAAGGTCTTAAAAAAAGTTCTGACCTAAGAAAGAACTCTAACGATGACAATGACTTTATTTTATGTTGACCATCTACTGCTAGACATGGAGCCAACCCTTAAGAGTGGTTTGTGTCCCCAGTGAAACTTCCTTTCAAAAATTAATTTTTCATTTGCAAGGATTATCAATTGGAACTAGCCTCTGGGTTAAGGATGGGGTCGTGTGCCCATCTGTCCTTTCATCTCTAAGATCCCGTCTGGTGCAGACCCACACAGGTCCTATGCATGTGGCCACAGTGCCTGTGAGTCCATACGTGCACCAGCCCTGTGGATACATACATTCTTAATGAAAGTTAAAATGGATGATTCTTTAAAATAACACATAGAAGTAAAATTGACCCTAGACAGCTATGTACAGGAGACTGTACGTAGGTGCTAGGTCTTCTGTTTATCTCAGAATAAAATAAGCCTTCTTGCCTCAAATCCAGTAAAATCTCATCTGACTCTCCAAACGTGGCATTGGCCCCACTTCAGTTCCACTGAGCCTCTCATAGCACCAACACTAAGGTCTCTCTACAAAACAAAAGATTTCCCCCAAAAAAAGCTACCCCCAGAAAGGAGGGCATGACCAAATCCACACAGTCTTCCAATTAAATAGGGAGCTGGCTCCTCAGTTACCAAATGGTTTATACTGGTTAGAGGGTAACAGATGTTCAGTAGCAAGTGAGAGTCAACCATTTTGGTATTGACTCTGTTGGGCTCTGCATTCTCTTGACAGTGGACTGCAACCATTTTTCAGCCCCACCACCAGGACAACTGCCACCCCCTCAGTGTCCCAAGTCAGGGTATGTGGTAGGTAAGTTAAGAATTCAGTGCGGGGGGGGGGGTGCTAGATGCTCCTTACTTAGCCATGGGCATATCAGGACACAGCTCCATCCCGAGCAGAGGAACATGAGGCCTTCACGTTGAATCACAAAATGCTACTCAGAAAAACACATTAGCCTGATATGACGCCAATGGATGCTGGTTTGGTTTATTCAGAGACATTATCTGACAAAATTAGTTTTGGAAAAGGTAATGGGGGGTGATTTTAACACAAATACAGTCATTAGTCCCAGACATTTGGGATACAATTATAAGCCTTACGTGTTGCTGTAAACAAATCTCTTAAAGACTGCCTTAGAAAAGCAAAATGGAACATATTTTGTGAAAATTGAGAACAGGCATCTACTGGAAAAATGAAAGTGACTGTCCTAATGCCGACTGAAAATGGGCTCTTAGGGTAAGTCTCTATGATGACATTGTCCTCCAGTTCTAAAGGTACTAAATCTCAAAGAGCTCAGATGAAAGCAGGGAGCTGTTCTCTGAAAGCCACATTAGGTGACTCAAGCCAGCAGCTCTGGGGATGACAAAGACGTTATTAAAGACGCACACTTCAAGTTCAGCTCAGCTGCCTCGTGAATGTGAGCAGAACACATGGCACCAAAGTAATGCTTTATGTAACGATTACTTAAAGGGGCCTGGACCACAGGAGTAATCAATTATTCTTCAATTAATCAGAAGTGGAGGTTGACCTGTCGCATCTACATCTCCCTATGCTGTTTTATGTTGTCCCCAAGACTCTTTGCCTTCTTTGAGTTGAGAAAAAAAAAAAAAAGATAAGGGGCCTATATGGTCCATGACTCCATCTTGAAACTTACAGATAATTGTTGTCTTGGGTTCTTGTGGAGATGACACAGCTGTAGACAGGATATGGGAAAGAACCAATCTGGAAGAGGATTAGTGCACAGCACTCCTGGTACCTACTAAGAACCCTTGGTGTGTGACCCACAGTGTGCAGCATTCCCACTGTGTGCAGAATAGAATTCACTGGCTGTGAAAATTCTCACTCTCCTCCACCTCTTTGGAGGTAAACGTTCCCCCAACATCTGCTGCCCTGTGGTCAGCAGTCCTTCTCCACCCAGCACTCCTTTAACAGATAGACCCCCTTCCTCAGCAGAGGGTGGCCCACTACCACCTCCCACCTGGTACTACACACAGCCAGATCTTCCTAAATTAGGCGTGCTGGGACTTGGGTTAATAATCTCCCTAATATAATTACTAAGTGCAGAAGACCTACACGGGGCCACTAGAAGCCACTGGAAGACATCAGAGATAGCCCTACTAGTCTAGGAATAAGATGCAGGGGCATTGCTTAGATCCCAAATCCAACTGAACACCCTCAAAACAGCAGATTCGCCTTTGAGCCCAAGTCTTTTTGAATTGGATTTTAGTCTTCTGGTACCAGGAGTAGTGATGGATATTCAGACATTCTCCTAACCCACAGGGACACTGACGTTTCCTTAGACCCTAGAGGATAAGGCAGGTATATATTCTGAATGCCGGTTGACCCCTAGCACCTTCCTGCTCACGTTGACAGTAGGATGAAAGATTTACCTAACATTACCTAATGGTAGACTTAAATGCAAGGCTTGGTTCCCACAGGAAGCATCTAATGGGTCCACATTTGAGAAACAAATCACAGATTGATGGAATGAGCTAGTCTTTTCTAGAAATAGCCGTCTGCAGCTTGCATTGATTCCTCTGGCTTCCCATTCTGCTATGCACATGGCCATCAATTCCTCCCTTATCTCACTCCTCAGACGATTGCAAGGCAGATCCTCAAATTTATGGAGAGGCAGGATAAGGAGCAAGGAAGAAGAATGTGCTCGAGAGCTTCTGGGAACTCAAGCTGTTGAGACCAACTCCAGTCTTCTAACCCAGCTTCAGAAAAGGCATTGATTGACAGGAAAAGTCAACACAAAACCAAACAAAATGGAAAGCCAAACTTGTCCTCCAGAGAACTTTCCAGAACATGTCAGGCTGGGCTCATTCTGAGCTTCAAAATGCAGTTACATAGATGGACTAAAAAGATTTCTCATTTTATTTTTTTAGTTTTTTTTTTTAAATTATGCATTGCATCTATAATGAGTCACTTCAATTAATTAAAATTAAGTACAACAGAACACAACAGATAAAAATTAATAACAGCAAATGAAGAACTTCCTCTGCCACTTAGGAACATGCAGCATCTTATGCTAACCTACAGAGTGAAAGTGGAGGGCAGAAATCACACAGGAAACCCTGCAGAACCCAGAAGCAACTGTCAAAGGAAAATAACTGTTTCCAGATGAAAACATATTCTACCAATTTCATTTGAGCCATGAACGTGTGAGTTTGTGAAGGCCAAAAACATAGTCTACTTAACGCACTTGAGCAGAGGGAAGATGCAGACACATCTCTGGTTCTCTATGGTCTCCACTGCAGTGTTCAACCTTGTAGGATACAAGGAAGACACAATGAGATGTTGGCTTGTCCTTTTAGAAACAAATGGGTAAAGCCTGGCAAGGTGGCAACTACGATGCAGGAGTTCCATAAGTTTGAGGCAGTCTGGGCTATGTAGCCAGACCTTGTGTGGAGAGAGAAAACAGGAAATGAAGGATGAGAACCCACAACAGCTCCCCGGGAAATAGCTAGTGGACAAAGCAGGAATGCCCTGCTAAAGCAACTGGGTGCTATACTGGAGTCCACCACTAGAGGCATCAGAACACCAGGTTCTACCATCAGAAGGGGGTAAGGAAGCCTGGGCTGAGTCAGGGCAGCGGGGTTTGGAGATACAGGACACCCAAAAAGTCCATCTGTGGAAAGATGTCCCCAAATCACAAATGTAGCTTTGGATCTAAATGCCAAACTCGAAATGGACCCGGTTCAGTGAGAAGCTGGGAAGAAAGGACACATACCCATCAGGAGGGGATGGGTACAGACCTTTCTGGGACAAGAATAGAAAGCTCCCTTCCCCCAGTGCTGCCACATTCCCCAGGGGACTTCCAGGGAGTTGGGGGTATGGAGAAGCAGCTGCCTTCCTATAGTCTCCCGGGCCAGAAGGGAGAAAGAAAAGGAGGTTTCCCCTCAAATCCAACCCGTGAACCCCAAAAGAGATACAGACAAACTGGGTTTGGCATTTGGCTCCCCTGAGCCAGACGCTGGATGTGTGGATGTTAGATGACAAGTAGAGATGGCAGTGAGCCCCCCCCACAACCTCAATAATAAATATCTCTGACAGTAATGTGTGTGAGAGACAGACAGACAGACAGACAGACGACAGACAGGAGGTGTGTTTGAATTACCATCATGTAAACGCTGGAAGATCTATTTAGTGTCAAATTCTCTATTTTTCCATAGAGAGGAGAGATGGCTTTCTCCCTGTACAGGAGCTAAGATTGCCAGGATGATAGGTTGGTTTCTGCTTTTATTTTGGTTTTGTTTTTTGTTTTGTTGTTGTTGTTGTTGTTGTTGTTGTTTTTCATCTTTCAGTACTGTTTTGCAGGCAAGAAGCAAAGCTCAGTCCTTAGCAACATGACTCTAGGTGTGCGGGCCCAGAGAATGTGAGTGCCGCGTGCTCCAGCCTCTGTGAGAGGCTGCAGAGCCGCCGGCTCCTCTGTCTCGGCTTTACATTTGTTTTTCTGAACGGCTTTTTTTTTTCTTCCGTGTGCTTCGTAGAAACATAATTCTGAACGAGAACTGAGGTGTTTTGAAGTTGGGGGGGCGCTGACCACATCCACATTCCTCCTCGGAGGGACCCTCACCCCATCCCCCTGTCATTCGGAATCCACTGGTCTTTTCTTTGCCCATCTGTCTCACCCTGCTCTCTGCAATGCTCAGCTTCTCTGGGTCTCAGCCTCCTAACAGGCCCCCGTCCTTCCTCTGGGTGGTGGTGGTGGGGGGGTCATCATTCTTCCTTCAGTACATCTGGGTGGCATTTACGTGAAAGCAGCAAAAGGGAACAAACAAGCAAGGGTCGCCTGCGTGCTCAGACTGTAAGCTTCGCCTGTTCTGCAGGGGTCCAGCCGAGGCTGGCAGTACAAGCCCAGCTGGCGATTAAACTGCTCCTGATTTAGCCATTTGAACTTCAAAAAATATAAACTAAGACCCAGCAAGGGGTTCGGGTTCAGAGCAGACCCAGGATGCAGTGGAGGGGGTCCAGTCACCCGCTGGGGGTCAGGTCCTGCTAGGTCCTGGGCAGCCAGCAACCCTCAGCTTCTGCTGCAGTCGGCGCCCGCTATTCCTCGCAGGCGGCGGTAGGGGGCGCCGTTGAAGTTTCGTAGACTATTTTCCAGCAAATACAGAGTCATGCTTCGCTTTTTCTTTTTTCTTTCTTTTTTTTTTTTTCCGGGTAATAAATCCACAGAGCTTGTTTTTAACCCCCACCAGAGGTTAAAGTAGTTTCATAAAAAGTTTTTGGTAAATTCATGGGTAACTTTTTGAGGTTATGTGAGGTTGTTGTCAAAAAAATAAAAAGAAAGGGAAAGAGAGAAACAGCTTTTAGCTGTTGTTCCCTCTCTGCTCACGTAAGACCAGAGGCACAGGAGAGCGGATGGGAGGGGGATTAGAACTTGGTGTTTTTCCAGAACAGTCCACGCACAGCCGCAGCTCCCCAGTCCCCCCCGGAAGCCCATCGATGGGGCTGGGGGTCCGTGGGTGGCTGCCCAGGGTGTGCTCTGCCCCAGCCTGCAGCCACCTGCCAGACAGCTGTCCCCGAGTCCCTGCCGGCGCCGGGGCTGCAGTGCTGCAGCCTTCTCGATTTTTCTACAGCTCCAGCCCGCAGACCCCTGCCCAGAGCGAGTGGGGGTGTAGAGAGAGCAGCAGCTCAGGGTCTTTGCATACATTTCCCGAGTGGCAGTCAGAGTAGGGGTTAAAAGGAATAAGAAGTTTATCCGATTGATAGGAAAGGAGACTGGAGTTGGCAGAGGGAAACAGCACAGTTAAGGGAGGGGGCGTCGCACATTAACTATGATTCAGAGACTCAAATGCGCCGAGTTCGTTTTTCATCCGCCTTTAGCTAGAAGAGAAAAATAAGGAAATTATAGAAAATTGAGAAGCTAACATCCCTAAGAGCACTGTGCACCCGGGGGTGCTTTAATGAACACTTAATAATTTCAAATGTTCTGCTTAGGGGTGGCTTTGTCCGTCTCTGGCGTGTCAGGTGCCTCATAGCCATCAAACGCTAATGCCTTTGAGGCTGGCACAAAAAAAAAAAAAATCTGCAAGTTAAAAAAATAGGGGGGGGGTCTAGGAAGCTATCTTGTCTTCCACTCTGAACTTGGGCACGACCCCCTGCCAGTGAGGATGGGAAGGGGGCAGCCTTGGCACCTCTAACCCCAAAGGCCATATAGAAACTCAGGTGAGGGAAAACATTGGGCCGAAAGCCTCAAATGAGGAAGCAGGAAGCTGCTTGTTGTTGGAGCTGATTCTCTGAGCTCCCTGCCAGCATCCAAGGTGAAGGCCAACAGGATGCTTGGAGCGGGGAGCCATGTCTGGAGGTTAGGGACCTTAAACAGAGCACCAGCGACTCTTTGAGCTCCCTCTGGAACATCCATCAACGGTGTTCACGAAGCATAAATACCCTAGCCTTCCCTTTGTCTCATTAGGTATCACCACTCGCTGGCAGCAGAATGAGACACAGCTTCTGGCTCACTCCTATGGCCTAAAGACGTCGTCTCTAGATGTGGGGTGAAAACAGTAGCGCCCCCTACTGTCTGCTACCCTGGTTACACGCTACTGAGTGAGGTAATTTTGTAATAGCTCCCTGCCCGGTCCTAGCTCCCTGTTGGATCTAGAGGGTCCTGTGGTGTGGGCCTCTCAGCAACGCCCCTCCCCACCCCTTGGAATGAGTCAGGACTTCTAGACAGGAGCCAGATTAGACACTAGCCATACTCCATTTTACAGATGAAGGCCTCGGGCAAAAAGAGACAGATGTCCCTTGAGTTAAAAACAAATGAATTCTAAGTCCACAAATGAAATTACCGGTTTCTATAACACCCCCGCTTCACAGGAAGCTGGGAGACAGAGGACAGCGGCTTCAGCTTCTCAGGTGAGCTGAGTCCAAGGCAAAGCATGAGGGCAGAAGCTCCGGCAAAAACAACTTCCATCAAAACAACCTTGCTCTCAGCCCCCAGCCAGATGTCAACACCTAACCCCTCTTGATGCTAAGGGATTAGGAAAAGGTTAGGCAGGTGGCAAGGGCCATTTGCATCAGAATCAAAAGTCCCCCATGACGTCATTAGGGGGCTTAAAGGACTGAACAGCAAAGTCCCTTCTCCTTGGGATTCTGTCACCTAAGGTTGGTGGCGGATTACCTGTCTCCTCCAGGACTCACTGTTTCGGACATTTTCTGTCTCAGATTTCTGCTAACACCTTAGTTAGAATTAATCCTAAAGGTTCTAACCAAAAGGGCCCGTTGGGAATGGGGGGGGGGGCGTGTGGTGACAGGGTGGATGAGAAGGAGGGGCCGATGGGGTGAAAGTGCTGTTGAGGGCTCACCGCTCATCCTACCCCATTTTCTACTCTCATTTGGTTACCTGTTCTAACATTGCACAAGAGAAATTTCTAGATCAAAATTCAACCTTCATTTGTAGTACCCCTGGGAAGGGTAGTTTGATGAAAGGCTTTCTTTCAGAAAGAAACTCGCCCCCAAGATCTAGTCCCCACCTATCTCCGTGAATATACGCTTATTCTTTTCAAGTAGCCCCTCTCCACCACTTTTTCAAACTCCCTCACCCTTCTCCCACCTGCTCTGGTCATTAGCCGCACCACCCCCCATGGCATTTTTGCCTTTCCGCTTTCTGGGGGTCGGGGTCAGGGAGTTCAAACATCTGAACTAGGCATGGTATGGGACTCAGTAGGTAGAGCACTTGCCTGGCATACATAAAGCCCTGGGTTCAATCCCCAGCACAGCACAAACATGGTGCCTCCACTCTGCCTGTGGAGACAGGAAGATCAGACGTTCAAAGCCATCCTGGCCTGCTTAGGAAGTTCAAGGCTGCCTGGGTTACATGAGACCCTGACTTGGAGACGGAGAGATAGATGGAGACACAGAGACAGAGAGAAGAAAGCCAGCCTACAAGTTTCCCCAGTAAACAAGACTCTATTAATGGTTGCTAAGGAAACACTTAGGATTTTAGATAAACAAGGAAATAGTAGTTTAGTGCTATGCGTCTTCACTTACTGTTGTAGCATGTATAGTTAAAAAAAAAATCTTTTATGATTCAAGGAGGGAATCGAGGAGGCTGGAGATATGCACCAGCCATCACCACCGTGCCCGCTCCCAGGGGCCCTCCATCTGCACTGGGGGCTGGAGGGACAGGTGCAGACGTGCTGCAGCCCTCCAGTTCCTGTTTGTGCGTCAGCTCTCCTTTTCCTCCTGCAGCCGGCCTTGTCAGGACCCCTCATTCAGAAGCTTAATCACATCAGAGAGCTCATCGTTCTGCATGTGTAATGGCCTGTTTACCAGTCTCTGTCGGCTCCCCTTGCCAGGCCCAGCTCTCCCAAAGGACAGGGGCCATGTCGTGTTCTCATTTGCCTGTCTTCTGCTCCCACACACTGCCTGGCACACAGCAGGGCCCGGTAATTGCACGCAAACCTCGGGACTCATCTCCTTCACAAAAGTGTCATGGTCCTCTAGTAGCAGAGCACCCTGAGGAGAGCCCAGGACATCTTCTGCCTCCCCACTCCCTCCCCATCCCCATCCCTTCTCCCTTCTCATGGGGTGTCAAGGCACACGCCTGCTCAGTGATTAGGGACACTGGAGAGAACATGATTTATTGCTTTAACCTAGGGGTGAGACACCATCTCCAAGTTTGTGTGGACAGGCAGAAGCATCTCTTGTCACCTGCTTGACCCCCTCCTCTTTAGGCATCCATCTCTCCTTTACTCTCAAGAGCTTCACAAGGATGACTCAGTCTGGCCTGGCCAGCCATACAATATCTCTGTGGCTGGATTAAAGACAGGCAGTGACATAGACTAGGCCTAAGAGATTTAGTTTAAGGACTTGGGCTGGGACAAGTATCAGGGTTACAGAAGCATGAGAAGGATATAGAGGTTCCTTGTTGCCTAGAGACACAAACAACTGAGTCCAAAAGACATCAGTAGAAGCCATTTTTTTTCTACATGACATAATGGTTCTTTCTTTCCTATCTTTTCTTGCCACCCCTTCTCATCTATTCTCAAGTGAGTGTGCATGGGTGTGTGTGTGTGTATGTGCATGTGAATGCATGTGTGCACACCCACATGTGTGTGCGTGTGTGCATGCGTGTAGACAAATGTCTACTTTTCTCACAACAGAATCTTCCTAATATAGGTATACAATATACAATGTTCATGATAAGACAGTGTGGTGTCAGTTGGGGACAATAAGAGCTTTAAGGGGCTTCAGAGATGGCTCAGTTCATAAGGGGTCACCCTCAAGCATGAAGTCCATAAAAATGCTAATATTAAAGTAGAGACAGGAGAATTTGAGGGAAATTTCTACTTAGTCAGTCTAGTGACCCTGTCTCAAAAAACTATGGCGAAGAAGGCTGGAGAGACTGCTCAGTGGTTAGAAACACTGGAGAGACTGCTCAGTGGTTAGGAACATGGAGAGACTGCTCAGTGGTTAGGGACATGGAGAGACTGC
>NW_022196897.1:161071874-161079404 GCF_008632895.1 Mastomys coucha | reverse complement strand
TGCTCAGTGGTCAGGGACATGGAGAGACTGCTCAGTGGTTAGGAACACTGGAGAGACTGCTCAGTGGTCAGGGACATGGAGAGACTGCTCAGTGGTTAGGAACATGGAGAGACTGCTCAGTGGTCAGGGACATGGAGAGACTGCTCAGTGGTTAGGAACACTGGAGAGACTGCTCAGTGGTTAGGGACATGGAGAGACTGCTCAGTGGTTAGGAACATGGAGAGACTGCTCAGTAGTTAGGAACACTGGAGAGACTGCTCAGTGGTTAGGGACACATACTGCTCTTATAGAGGACTGGAGTTCAGTTCCCAAATCAGGCAGCTTTCAAGTGCCTATAACTCCAGCTCCAAGGTATATGAGAGCCCTCTGACCTCCTCCTACACACACAGACACACACACACACACGTTAAAATTTAGAAAGGAAGGAAGAGAAAAAGAAAGAAAAAAAGAAAGAAGGAAGAAAGGGAGGAAGGAAGGAAGGAAGGATTCACTTGGCCATGGTGTTATACAAGTTTAATCCCAACACTGGGAGGGCAGTCAGGTAAATGAATCTCTGTGAATTCAAGGCTAGCCTGTAACATTGTGAGTTACAGGACAGCCAGAGCTACATAGTGAGGCCCTCTCTCTGAACACAAAACAAAACAAAGTGGAGTGTATGCACCTCCACACACTGGTACATACATACATACACACACACACACACACACACACACACACACACACACACTTTTAAGAAACCCACTTTCTCTGTGGCCACTCTTCTCATTTTATCCCACAAGTCCCTACTCTGGCCCTACATGCCATGCTGATGCAGAAAGGACTGCAGCTGCCATGGCTGAGCTCCTGTTCATGATGAGAAATGGAGGCAGCCCCGTCCCAGTCTTTGCTCAGAGGCTTCCATTGCTGTTGGTTCTCTTGGCTTCCCAGGGGTGGGCAGAGCTTCTGTGAGCTTGCTGCCAGGAAGGAGCTGAGTAACACTCAGAGCTCAGCAGCCTGCAAATCAATTAATCTCTTCTGCAAATTGCTAACCGGGTCTAATGAATTGGCCAGGCACAGAGGAAGTCCTGCGTGGCTCTGTGTCCTTAGCAGTGACAAGACAGTCCCTGAGCAAGGCTGAGACATCATGCCTCTGCCGGAGAACAAATCAATTAATATTTGGAAGGAACATCAAATTGTGCCCAGTAGACTTCAGGATTGCTCAGGAGAAATGTCTCTGAGGTCTAAACAGAAAAGGATTCTTAGTAGCACTCTGGGTTCCTACCAACTCTGAGGCATGGGGAGGAGACCCTGAGAGAAACAAGTGGGCAGCAGGAGAGGGTTTATGGGTTCAAAGGCAGCATGTACCACATCTCGGGGGCAGAGGACCCAGCTGGATGAGACAAATGAAGGGGACAGGGATCTCCGGATATGTTACTGGCCGAGACTAATTAGCAAGCAATTTGGAAGGCTGTGCTGAACACGTGTAAGAGGAGGCCTAGGAGGTAGTCCAGTGGTTACCGCAGGACCAGGAGGACTGGAGTTCCAGCTCTGAGAAGGCAGAAGCCCACCATGCTGGCCTGCTGACCTAGCTGACCAAGTCCCAGGATCAGCAGTTAACCCCATCTTAAAAGCAAGGTGGCAAACAATTGGGAAAGACACCAAACATCAGCTTCTGGCCTCCACACCAGCACCCTACAATCCCCCTATAGTACAGAACTCAGGGCCTGTGTGATGTGTCCAAACCCCAATCTCACCAGAGGACTGTTGGATGAGTTGTTGGGCTGCCCAAGCCTTCGCCTTATTTATGGTTTGGCAACATTCTGGAGGGAGCACCCACCACTGTGGAAGTCACTCAAGAGAAATCATTAATTTCCCCCCCCCCTCCTTTTTTAAATTAGAATATAAAGTCTCAACTCCAGCTCCTCCAGCTCCTCCAGCTCCTCCAGCTCCTCCAGCTCCTCCAGCTCCTCCAGCTCCTCCAGCTCCATTTGAACATGTGTTTGTGGTGAGCTCATAAGTCCTGCTGGTGTTACAGGCAGTAACTGGGGTGCAAGGAGCACACAGTATCACTTCCAGATTCTTGTGTCCGGAATACACGTGGACCGGGGACACACGGAGAATAGCAGAGCCAGAGACGTTTTATTAAGAGAGATAGCTCTGAGACTTGTGGCAGGTGCTGTTGAAAAGACTGGGACCCAGTTTGAGCTCCATTTCTGAGGGCACAGTTTCCTGTTCATCTGTTCCTGAGAGCCTGAGGTAGGGGCAGTATTTTTCTGCCAACAGGAATGTTTCCATACCCTACTTGTATCCTCCCCCTCTCCTGCTGCACACACCCATTTTTTTTTTTCTCATCATTAAGATCAGACAAAGCCTCCGATCAGCCAGCCTCCGGTGCTCCTCACCCTAGCAAACTTCATCAGAGGTGCAGTGCAAGATCTTGGGCCTTAGCCTAAGGGGCTCTGGCTACAATGTATTCACCAAAACATTGTTTGTAGTGTGGTTGATCCTGCCTTAGGCACATCAGCTCAATCTTCCCTTGATGAAATGATGAGCAGTTTCTGTTTAAAATAAATGTATGTAAGGGGGTTTGTTTCATTGTTGCTTGTTTGTTTGTTTGTTTTTGAGTGCTCTTGGAAGAGAACAAGCCAATAACTGCTTAGGGGTTACAGTGGATGCAATCCTGTTTGTTTTTAGGTTTTTGATTGGTTGGGGTTTGGGGGAGATGGGGTTGGGTTTTTTTTTATTTTTGGTTTTGTTTTGTTGTGGGTTTGTTTTTGTTTTTGTTTTGTTTTGTTTTTGTCTGTTTCCCCTTTCTCTTTGTTTTGTTCTTTGGTTTTGGCTTTAGTTTGTTGGGTTTTGTGTTTTCTTTTGTTACTTTTTGAAACAGTGTCTTACTCCACAGACCAGACTGGTCTCAAACTCAACAATGATTCCCCCTACCATAGCATCCCCAGGGCTGAGATTATTGGTCTGTGCCTCCATCCATGGGCATACATGAAGGGTTTGAACTGAGGAAAGCACACAAGTATGTTGGCCATCAGATTCCTCACGTGGGAGACTACATGGAGGTTGCTAGCCTCGCACCTCTCTCAGCCTCCGTTTCCCTATACACAAGGATAGTCATTTCTCTGAGTTTGTTCAGAAGTACAGATTCGGATGCACCTCCTAGACTGGAGAGGCTCCTTCAGAAGCTTAGTTTTAAGAGCGGGTTCTAAAGTCTCTCTTCAGAGGCGCAGGGAGAGCATCTGCATGTTTACTGATGTAAGCCATGCTGGCTGCCGGAAACTGCAGATCATAAACCCAATGTACTTCTTACCATTCTATGAAACATTTCCTTCAATCAGTGACTTTGGATGTGTCATCAGGCACAGGACCACACTTGGGTCCTCTTCAGTGTTCCAATTTTAGTCTGTGTACTGAGAGGAGCCGCAAGCCTTCCAATCCACCCAGAGAAACCCCAAATAATTAACCTCCGTACATCAATGTTCTCCCTTTGCTTCCGCAAAACTCGTTTCTAAGGAGATCTGTAAGAGCACTCTGTGTGCCACAGAATGTTCTGTGAACCCCAGCCCCAGCTCTGAGAAACAGGATAGGGCTCACTTAATGGAAAAGGCCATTTTACCGAAAGGAATCTCAATAATAATAATAATCATAGCAGATATGTCATCCATTCGAGAGATGCACATAGGAACACAACAACAAGGCCAACCTAATTACCAGATTCTTTCTGCAGCCCTGGGTTAATAACTGCGATATTAGGTGAATGATAATGAGTGCTCCCCAAGAAGAGAATGTCCCAGTGTCCCACTGGAGATACAAACATATCCCAGGGATATGGCACCCAGCTCCACCTGCCTCCCCACCCCCCACCACATCCCCCCGCCTGAAAGAGAGGGTGCAGCATATCAAAGCATGCATGTGCTATGTCACACGGCATGCTGCCTCAGCAGCCTTGCTCAGGCAGGGCCAGCCCTTGGTTTGCACAGATTTATGGAGTTTTCAGTTGCTTTTTTCTGACAGACAACAGTGAGCTGCCCCAGATGCATGCTGGAAATCCAACTCAGGTCCTCTCTCAGAGCAGTCCATGGTCTTAAATGTTGAGCATCTCCCAACCCCCCTTCAGTTGTCTTTCCTAATGGGAATATGAAACAACGTGTGTGTGTGTGTGTGTGTGTGTGTGTGTGTGTGTGTGTGCGCGTGAGTGTGTGTGCTTGTGGGTGTGAGTGTGTGTGCTTGTGTGTGTGTGTGTGAGTGTGTGTGCTTGTGTGTGTGTGTGTGTGAGTGTGTGTGTGTGTGTATACAAGTTGTACCTGAAATTCTTCTTTTCTTAGGTGAGACCCTGACTTTGGAAACAAGGTGGAAAAATTACATTCAGAACAAGGCTTGTTGATGAACTTCCCCTATGGCCTTGAAAGATCAGTCTTAAGTTAGCTGGCTCCAGCTGGCTCAAGCGGGCACTCGGTGAAAAATTGCCCCCCTGTCCCCAAGGTGGTAAGAGAAGACTCAGGTGTTCAGGCAAAGGCTGGGCCCCATCACATATGCATGTAAATGACGTGGAGACACCTGCGTCTCACCCTCCCCTGACCCGGGAAGACTGCAACTCTATTAGCTCCCTAATCCCCATCACAACAGACCAATCCATTACGATGTCACAGGCCTTTCTGAGGCTTAGTGATAAACCAGGAGGCCCAGGCCCCCGCAGAGAAGCAGGGACACCTGAGATCTCCTCACACTCTGACTTCTGTGGGTGGATTTACTGCTCACCTTCAGGGTGGCCTGGGTGGGTGGATGGATGGCCAGATGGCCTTTCCCCTCCTTCTTTTAACTTGTCTGCCAACACACTGTCTGAGGACATTTTGCTTTGATTTATATACACAAACAATACCCAAGAATAGATTTTTTTTTTCCAGAATCTTCAACTACATTTTACATCATGGGTAATTTTCTTTTTTGCTTTAGGGGCTGCCTTTGAAGTGCACCCTTCAAGACGGTGGACCCCACTACTGTGTGGGAAGGGACTGAAGTGGAGGGGAGTGGTATTTGCAGGCTTGCACTGGCTACTGTCATCTCCCCAGAGTTTTCATCTGTAAAACGAGGCAACAGCTGGTGTACCCTAAGATTGGCGATTGTGGGTCTGTGAAATTGAATTTTGCTGGGCTTCCACTGCAGCCCAAGCTAGGCACCTGCTGTCTGCATTCTTCCATGGTTGATGCGGCTTTAAAGCACAATGAGAAATCAAGCCTGTGCTTGGTCTTATTCAATCTTACTTACATATTACATGTTTGTTGACTGGACGCAGGATCTCCTGTACCCTAGGCTGGTCTCAAACTGGAGCCAAGGAAATCTTGAACCCTGATCTTAAGCCTTGATTCTACTACATTCACCTCCTGAGCACTGGGATTCCTGGCATATGCCACTATGTTTGGTTTGACTTAGATAGATAGATAGATAGATAGATAGATAGATAGATAGATATCTACCTGCCTATCTGGGGATCCAATCTAAGGTCTCATACATACTAAGCAATGGCTCTACCATTGGGCTACACCCCAGCCCTTCTGGCTCAATTTTGAAGGCTTGGAAACTGGCTTCTGACTGAACTGTTGGATGAAGTTAAGCAAAAAAGCGAAGAGGCCCTGCTTGGGTGTTTGCTCAGTGGACACAAGGACTTACCATAGCATTGGGCACCTGAAGACAGAGGCTGTTGGTCCAGCTCCTGAGATCATGGCTCCTGTGAAGGCACCTGGGATTCACTAATGAACAAAGGGGGCCAAGATCTCACTAGAAGCAGATAAATAACTTTCAGAAGTTTGTCTTGAAAAGCTAAGATGATGAGGGTACAGAGATCAGAGTGAACCTATTATTAGAGGTCATAATACAAGCTCTACATTAACCGGGAATATCAATAAAAGCCAGTTAGTTAGGTATTGATGAATATGGAGTGTGTTTGACACAAAACTACCAGGTACCCAAGGACCTACCTTTCTTTCAATAGACTTCTACACTAAGTCTCCCTATAAAGATCCTTTTTGTTCTTTCCCTTCATAAACACATTACAAGATTCCATCAATTTCTTCAAGGGGATTCTCTTGAGCCTAAGACCCCTGAGTCTCTCTCCCTACTGTAATCCTTGTTGGATTTCTCCGGTTCGTTTTTCACCTGCCCTGACTCCCCCCATGAGTGTGAATGAAGTGGGCTTCCCATGGTCACTTCCATCAACTCCACGACCTTCAACATCCTAGCTGTAATTTTCACTTAACAATCAATTCACAGTTGTCCCCTTCCTCACAGGAAATATGTGTCAAAACCCAGCACGGGTGACCGGGGCTTCCGACAGCACGAAACCCTAAGTGGACTTTGTGTGTACCTGAACACCATTGCCCACAACCCATTTCATTTATAAACTAGGCCCACAAAGAGATTAACTAGGAATAAAGTTGAATATTTATAATGACACAGTGCTATAAAAGTGGCTGGGAACTTACAAACTTTGTTTCTAGAAGTTCCCACTTAATGTTTCACCAGTCTAGGTGATAGGTAACTGAGACAGCAGAAGGCAGAGCTGTGGAGAAGGGGAGTCTACAGTGAAACTTATTCCGAAGGGCATGCTTGAGTCCGGGATGAAGACAAAGGGGAAAGGCAGTCAGAGATGAGAACATGAGAGGATGAATAGGAGACCAGCACGGAAGAAGAGTGGAGGAGCAGAGGAAACAGGGCTAAGGAAGGAGGGAGATGGGGCTAGCACTCAGTTTATTAGAGAGACTTGAGGGGATCCCTTGTTTCCAGCTAGGCAGTCACTCTCATGTTTGGGGCACCCCAACCATCTGGTGGCACCCCAAGCATCTGGATTATAAGGTAGACATCTGCTTTCATGCTATATTCAGTAATTTGCTATTTAAAAGCCCATCCTTTCAATGAGGCAGTTTAAGTTTGCAAGATTAAATCTGTATAACTGCTTCCTATGACATACACAGCCACACACACACACACACACACACACACACACACACAGAGAGAGAGAGAGAGAGAGAGAGATCGTTCCTATTCTGCACTGGGAGACCCAGGAAGTCTTAGGATCTATCTACATAGAGAGTTCTAGATCCTTCCTTGCTTTGCTGAAAAGTTGGCTGAGATACTATTGGGTTTAGGTATAAGGAAAAAAAAGACTCTGTTCTCTCTGTTCTCAAGAATACCTCAGTCTGCAATCAGTGTAGAAGCTTGTGACTTGGGTCTCCATCCTTCGTAAGTTCCCTCGCCTTCTGCTTACAGACAGCCTCATCACCACACCATCTGTTAATCTGAATGATTAGCTCTGAGCTGTTGGAATGGTTTAGAGAGGAAAACAAACATCTTTTAAAATATTATTTTAAAAACATCCTTTCTCCCTGTGTCATTCCAAGTTATTGACAGCAAGAGTCTCTAAGAAAACAAAACAAAACAATAACAGCAACAACAAATTATCACATCTAACGTGTTCTTGGAAAAATGCGTCCTTGACCAGCATTTAGAAATGACGATTCCATAGGAGCCTCCAGAGCCGGAACTCATGGA
>NW_022196897.1:161048886-161071438 GCF_008632895.1 Mastomys coucha | reverse complement strand
GAAATGCGTCCTTGACCAGCATTTAGAAATGACAATTCCATAGGAGCCTCCAGAGCCGGAACTCATGGTTTTCTTACCATGGAATCGACAAATTCCTCATCCCACAGCAATGGGTTTCTCAAGTTCATCTTTTGATTCCATCAAATTTCACCAATTACATTCCTCTTGTACTGCCCTGAACACATTGGCACATAGTACTCTGCCCTGGGAAACAGCTTCTCCTCCCTCACCTCCAAACAGCCATGCACCCACAGATCCACACAGTCACAGGTACACACACACAGTCAACCCACAGATCCACACAGTCACAAGTACACACACACAGTCACAGGTACAGTCACAGGTACACACACACAGTCAACCCACAGATACACACAGTCACAGGTACACACACACAGTCAACCTACAGATCCACACAGTCACAAGTACACACACACAGTCACAGGTACAGTCACAGGCACACACAGTCACAGGTACACACAGTCACAGGTACAGTCACAGGCACACACAGTCACAGGTACACACAGTCACAGGCACACATGACTGCAGGTATTCCCAGTCACAAATACTCCCAGCTGGCGAGTATTCACACTTCCCAGTGGCACACATAGTAACAGGTATACTATCAAATCAGCCTGGCCACTGGGAACCAGCTCAGATGTCTCTCTCTAGCACCCACTCTATCAAAGGATACCCGACACAGTCATTTATTAATGGCAGACTACCACAGTCCAGCCTGGCTCCCTTTGAAGTTAGAGCAGTTTGTCTTTGACACCCTTCACCTACTGGGAGCAGTGGGTAATGAAACCCTCTGACCCTCTGGTTTCCAAGCAGGATTTATTTTGACATGCTTCCCACCCCTCAACTCAGGTGTCCATCAGACTCTGTCAACCCCAGCTTGCTGACTTGCCCCTACCACTATTTCTGAGCTCCCCTCTGACCTTCAATAAAGATACACAGTGATTAATTCTTTCTAGGCCACTGTGTAGACCTCTCCCTGGGGGCTCACACCTGCCCGGCAGTGGCCATGTTCCCAGCTTTGACTAATTGCAGGGACAGGAAGCCTTTGAAAATGGGCACTAGGGACCCTGTCCTCTGGCTCAGCTTGCTGCTCAAATATCAGACGAGAGAGATTAGACATCTGAGAGGCCTGCAGGCTGTTCAGGGTACTATTACCTACATGGGTGCAAGCCTAGAGCTGACTTCCCAGAGGGAAATTAACTTAGTTCCATCCATCTTTGGGTTCTGTTCCTGTTGAGACCTGGCCTTATTCATTAGCTCGCGCCTTTGTTCTTGGGGGTGTGACAAAGCCATGGAAGCCTATGGTTGGACTGTACAGAGTAGATTATCTCCAAGGGGAAGGACATGGAGGGGATGTCTGGGGCCTCTCAGACATCCTGCCAAGTGGATACAGAGCCTCCCTCCAGCCTAAGAGAAGCTTTCAGATTGATAAGAGACAGAGTCAGTGGCTCTCTAAGGTCACTCTGTGTTCCTAAGATCCCTGAATCTCTACCATCAAGCCAGTGCCCATGAGCAGGGCCAGGACCTCCCAAGCATGCCTAGAGAGGGCCACAGAGAGTAGCTGCTCTTTTCTTTGGCTTACATAGTCCCATGGTTGGGGCCATAGGGTAAGATGAGGCACACTTTAGGGGAACATGGACCTGAATGTCTGCGTTGCCCACAAAGCCACATGAGAGGCCTTTATGGTTCCCTGAACTGATCCACCCCCCCCCCCGGCCTTCTCCTTAAAGGAACACTGAAGGACCCCGTGCAATCTGAGAATCCCAGAATATTACAGAGCCTGCTGCTTAGGGTAATTGGAGGTAAGAAAACTCTCTCTCTCTCTCTTTCTCTCTCTCTCTCTCTCTCTCTCTCTCTCTCTCTCTCTCTCTCTCTCTCTCTCTCTCGTGTGTGTGTGTGTGTGTGTGTGTATGTGTGTGTGTGTGAAAAAGAGTGAAAAGGGTTTTTCACTGAACCTGTTCTTCACTGATTTGGCCACACTGGCTTCTCAGGGAAGCCCAGAGAGTCTCTTGTTCCCAACACCTCAGTGATGACATTACACACCTGGCTTTTCATTCAGGTATCAGGGACTGGTGAACTCAGGCCTAAGCCCTTCCCCAGCAAGCACTTTACCCAATGAACAATCTCCCAGCCCTGTGATTCTATTCTTTTATGGCTCAGGGTAACTGCAATGCCCTGCCACATGTGTTTGCTATTGAGGAGGTCCCAGGTGATAAGCCTGTTTACACACTGACGTCCTCATGCACCCTGCCCTCTGTTCATTCAGAAAGACATGTACAATTGCTTATGTGGGATCGGATGAGGGTGATTTACAACGGCGGAAGAGCAGCTTCTCCACCTTTGGGATCTGTGAAAATGATGTTGGTAAAGAGTCCGAAGAACTCATCAATGCATGATTCTTAAGGTGGGAGGACCCTAGGTTTAGAGAGGTCTCTGAATCCAGAGATGGCTGTCTATGTAAGAAAAGAACAGAGTGGGAATCTACAGGAGATAAGCTCATGTGATAAGCCCCAAGCCTACATGGGAGAACTGTACAGGGATAAGAAGCACTAGGCTTTTGGTGGCATTGGATGAGCCAGCAGGACAATCTTCCTTCATCCAGCAAGCATGCGGGGTGATGACAATCCCACACAGCAGCTCCTACATTCTACCCACCGCTGCTGTATCTCCATTCTGGCCATTCTCTTCCTTGTGCCCAATATCCAGCCAGAAAACCACACCCACCTTTCCATAAAAAGGCCCTGGTCTCCAAAGAAGGCCTCCTCCCAAGACCCATGAGTGTGGCCTCATAATCCTCCTATAGCACCAACGCTAGTCACCACTGGTCACTCAGCCTTCTGCCTGTGTCACTGTCACACACACGTGTGTAGTAGCGATCCACATCACTGTCTGCTTTGGAAGCTGCAAAGTAAGGCTGTGCCCAGAAGAAGCTACTGTGCTCGCATACTGAGCATTTGGGCCTATAGACCAGAGCTTATGTGTCTAGGGTTTATAGTCAAAATTCTGCACATGGAAGTAAACAGGCCACCTATTCCATTCCCAATATGACTTGGTCAAAGATGGACAAGGAGCCAACCAACCTGTCTCCCCTACTATCAAGAACAGGGACTCTCTTTGCCCTCCACCTGTAGGGCACAGAGCCTAGCCCTATGACTTGGCTGGTCTAAGTTCCCAGGACAGTTGAATTCACCATTCCAAAGCTGTTGAGAAGAGACCTGGAGACCTCCATTCTGGGTGACGACGGGAATAGTTCAGCTGCTCCCATTTGTTTAGGCTGTGACCATTGGCAACCTCTTGCCCATGGACAGACATGACCATCAGCTCCCAGACAGCTCATTAGCAGAGTCCAGTCAGACATGTTACTGGAGCTCCCTGCCACATGAAGGAAAACCCTAGAACCCAACCCTCATAGAGAACGAAGCACATAGGGACAAAGGATGAAGAGCCAGACAGCAGGAGCCATGGTTTCCACATGGGGACCCTTCGATGTGGGGTCCCTATGCCTGTAGTTTCTCACCTTGCAGTGCTCTGAGAACTGGGGTCCTAACAGTAGACTCTAAGTTGAAGAGGCTCTCAGGGAATGGCAAGAGGCATGCCTTAGAGTCTAGAATGCACAAAGATGCCATCAATACTGTCACATGAAGGCATAGCCTCACAGTAATCTCTGGCCCTTGTATGGAAGGAACCTCTTGTTTTGGTGTACAGGCAAACCCATGTTGAGCATTGTGATGTCATCCACAGCTGAGCACAGTAGATGATTTCACTGAATAAAGAACAATGGGATGTATATGAAGGTGAGAGCCATGGACTACAGAGAGAGAATAGAGTTGAGCTCCTGCATCCTCCTGCACCCCAGCCTTTCTCCCTCCTGGATCTACACCCTTTAGATGCCTTAACCAAAGCAGTATTTTGCCTTCTCCAGCTGGCCAACAGTAGAACTGAGTACCTATACCTATATTGTTTTGATTCTGAGTAAGAAGCACTCACTACACCTCATGCTCCTCTTTACAAGGACAGAAGACTTTGGGGACAGGGTATGGGGGTGGGGTAAGTACCATTTGCCTGTAGGGGGTGCTGGAGCTACACAGAAGAGAAGTAAGTGCCCCACCGTGGGCCCTAAGAATCAAAACCAGGGCACCAGACAAAGACTTCGGTCAGCCCTTGAACCAACCAGTTAACAACCAGACATACATAGATGGTAATTCGGATGTTGCTGGCCCCACAGCCTCTCAAAGACGGCTCCATTCTTCCAAGGCCACCCTCTTCAAGTGAGAACAAGGCTAGAGTCGCCACTGCTGGGTGAAAGGGGGAAGATGTAATGATCCAGAAAAGTCCCCTGGCTTGTCCTAGCTGCTCAGGGACTGCAGTTAGGATGCCTCTATTCCAGGAAGTCGCCTCCATGAGTTCATGTCCCACTTCCCTCTGGGCCTTGTCCCAATTGCAGCCAAGGTCAGCATTAGACACGTGCCTCTCACAGAACCGTAATACTTGTCATGCGCTCTGAACCCCACAGCCCCCACTGCCTCCATCCCAGAGCCTTACAATGATAGGATTGTGCAAAGAACTGAGCATACTTCCCATCCAGAGATGTGGGAGGTAGAGGCACCAGGAGTTTCTGGTGTATACATTCCCAGATCTCACAGGGAATCTATGGCTGTGCAGAGCCTGGCTCTTGCAGCCAGGGTAGGGACATGTTTGCACTGCCCAGAATTGGCATCTTGATTCCTTACACCCGACCATTTTTCCATACATCAAGGCTGGTCATCTCACAGATTCAAAACCACATTGTGGCCCTTCATACACTTTGCCCTTCTGGATTTTCCCTGCCCATTTACTACTTTCCTGAATCAAATACTAGGGCCTGGTGCCTTTGCTCACTCAGTCTGGATTCGCCACAAAGGAAAATGTTACCTGCCACTTCTGCTGAACTCCTCCCAAGAGTCTCCCGTGGTTCTAACCCCTCAAGTCGGTGGGAGAGACAGCTTCTTCTTGACAACCAGGGTGGCTTGCACAGTCGCTTGGCTCTCTGCCAGAAACTCCCTTCACACCTGTAGGGCAGAGCAGTGCATCTGTAGTCATTGTGTGGAAGGGTATGTGCCAGGAAAGGCCCTGGGGGTGGCTGGGAAACATGGGGCTAAACTAGAGGTGGTCTTTTGGAGCCCAGCCTGGCCTTGTAGTTCCTCCATAGCTGAGTATGATTCTGATCCTCCTGCCTTAACCTTCTGAGTGCTGGGATCGCAGGTGAAGGCCATCATGCCTGGTTTATGCAGCGCTAAGGCCGGAAGCCAGGTCTCCATGCATGTGAAGAGGGTGCCCTACCCACTGAGGAAGGCCCCCCAGCCTGAGATCATGTTCAAATGTTACTCACACTGCTTTGCAACGACGTAGGAAAATGATGGTGCCGTTAGTCCTTCACTACTCGCTAAACAGTTGGCTAAATAGAATTTCGTGCAAAGATGAAAATGTTGTAGAATCTGCATTGGTCTCCACAATCGCTGCTCCCCTCCTGGGGTTGCTGAGCATGTAAGCTACAGTTACGTTAAGAACCCACACGTGGTCATTGCTACCGCTACAGGCGATGTTGGCAGCCTGTGTCTTGGGGGAGGGGGGTCTGCACAGATTCCCTAACAGAGAGCCCCCTTCAGTTCATTTGATCTAGTGGTCCCCAAAACAAAATGCCGCTAATGACCCAGAGGGCACATACCACAAGGATGGGGAAAGGCTAGGGGCTCCCTTGTACTGGCTGTCTTGTAGACTGCACTCTCTTGGTGCACGCCCTTTGAAAGGCACAGCACGCATCCAACAAGGACATCCGTGTAAAGTGTACATGAACTTGTTGTACTTGTCTCTTAGGATTCAGGCTCACAATATTTTACTGACAGGCAGGTATAGCTCTCAGTAAACCAGCCATCTCATCCAGCACCCACATCTTAGGGGAATGTAAGCTGAGAGGAAGGTTCGCTGACACATGCCTTACGCTTGTTTGAAAGCTCTTTGCAGATCCTTAGGGGAGCTGCCTTCCTGGACCGGCTTCAGTCTCCAAGCACTTGGAGCTCCACAGAACCTTCTCGGGAAGAGGCAACATGCTTAGCCTTCTTCCTGCCTCTTGTGTTTGAGCTTCCTCCAAGACCCAAGCACAGGACCTTGTCACCAGGGCCGACTGGAATTTTAAATCAGGGCTGAAGGACACACAGCGCCCTCTCAGGTATTGCCTTCTCTTGACGCCAGCCATGAGAGAGTGCCTCTGTGCTGTTCTTCACTGGGTATCTACATTTGGAAGAAACCTGCCTTCCCAGCCTGGAGCAGGGGCTGTCATCCTCTGGGGTGGGGGTAGGGGGGCTGGCTCCTTTCCTGAAGCCTCTGTCCCATTTGTCAAGACCACAGATTCCCCGAGGAGCTATCAGGGGAGGGAAGGCGGGCTGCGATTTCACTCATCATAACCCCCTGAACCCACCAGAGCTCCTGCTGAGTGATTGCAAAGGACACAAAAGAAGGAAGGGAGGTAGGACCTGTGGGGGATGCACAGCCAGTAAATGTGCAGGCTCACCTTTGCCCCCAAGACCACTGGTAACTGCAGCTGGCTTGCAGGCTCGACGAATGGCACATAACCTGAACCTTGGAGACTTCATTTAATCAAAGGGGCTAGGGGGTCTGTCAGGAGAGTTCCTGGCCCTCCGGTCAGCCTTATCAAAGTGGAATCTGGACCCTGTCACACTTGAGGAGAACCTATATGTATGGACTCCGGTACCATCTTCCAAGAGATGCTTTGTTTTAGACTTGGGCTGGGACTGCCCCCATCTCTCTTGATCCTCTCAGAGGAGTCGGTGTAGTGCCCCTACCTCCCCACAAGCAGCTGCATTAAAGAAACTAGCCTGCTTGGGCAGTTTTTCATCTTCTATCATTCAGGGAACCCCAAGGCATGCCAGGTTCTGTGAAGTACCATCCAACGATTCTCCCTAGGGTTACCCGTCTCTACCAATCTCTGCCCCTGCTATTGGGGACATGCATACCCTCTGGGGCATGGGAGGCTTGACGTGCTTGCATATACCTGAGAAACTTTCCACCTGACTAGCTGGTGTGGGGTGCCTTGGCTCACACATATTTACCTCTAAGTAGGACAATCTGTACGGTACAAGTCCCACTTCAGAGGTCCTGAGGGCCCAGCTGCGGCCAGACCTGTAAAGTGTCTCTACACCCCTTTCCCTGCCTTCAGCAGGCTCTTCACAGCCTCCTCCTAAGAGCTCACTTACAACCCAAGCCCCACTTTCTAAAGAATCCAACGGGGGTTGATGTGGGTGTTACTCTCAGGATGCTTGCTTTGGTTTGAAGGACCTCAAGTATGCACGTAGCCCTAAGTACATGTCTACTTAGTACGTGATGCAAGGCCTGTTCCCTCTCTCCCTTTCTGCTTATTCAAGGTTGAGTTTAAGATCAACTTAGTTTTCTAAGTTCACATCTAGTCTGTGACACCAAGCTGATCCATTTTCTCCTTTATACTTTTAAAAAGAAGCCCCCAACGTTTCAGATTTTGAACTACAGGCTCCATACAAGCCTCTTTTCTGCTTCCTCTGGGTCCTCACCATGCGTCTCAGGATGCCTGTGCTCCTTAGTCTCATGAAGACCAGTTACAGTGAGCACTTCTTGCCCAGGTCAGTGTATCAGGGATCCCTGAAGACTGGTAGGTTAAGATCATAAGCCTGTGGGCTTCAATTTGGAGTCCTTGGTTCCCTCAGGACATAGGAGGGCTAAGGTTGCTGTCACGAGTCTTGACACATTGAAATGTATTAGCCCTGCTGTTGCGCTGTAATACTGCTGTAGTGAGATCTAAGGAGGGACCTGGCAAGCAGATGAACAGGTAGGCCCCATAAGTGCTCATCCAGGGGAGAGCTCAGTCTTGCTGTTTCTCCCAGCCCCTCTCATGGCTCTAAGGACATGGCAAAGCAGAGAGAAGCTGAGAGATGTCTGTGACCATGCTCAAAGCCCTAGTACTGCGGCCATTGGGTCACAGGGTCTCAGCCATGTGTGGTGCAGGGCATAGGCAGCAAAGGCCACCTGAGCTCAGGCCCACTGTCCATCTCACTGTCAGCCTCACCTCACAGACTTCTCTGAGTCAGTTCCATCTCAACTGAAGACAGGGATAGCAAATACACAAGGTAGACAGACCCTCATGATGAATAGAATCCTGTCCTCAGGGCCAAATGTGCCCTTTAGGACCGAGCCCCCTACACACACACACACACACACACACACACACACACACACACACACTTGCTTGTCATCCCCCTCTATGGGAGCTATCTATTTAGTATTTGCTGGACACTTCCTCAGCAAGTCTCTGAGCACTTCATGCTTGTATACAGCCACAAATTAATCAACACAACCCAATTCCACGGTCCAGTGCTTGCTGTGGGCCTGGCACAGATGTATTCCGAGAACTTTGTGAATCTCTGGGCCTTGAGTTAACATCTAAGTAATTAGTCATGCAAGCATGAAGCTTCGCCGTGTTTCCATTTCCACTCTCAAAATGGTCCCCAAGTTTTTGACTCCCTCTCTTTTAACATGAGCAGTGTTTCATTAATGAAACAGCCATTCTCATGATAGCGTTGGAATAGAGAGAGGGAGAGAGAAATGAAACCGAATGGAAAGGTCCTGAAATGAAATTTACTTCGAGTGTAAATAGGGAGCTAAAAACAGCAAAGAGCCGAGGGACTCTTGATTTTTATATAAATTCTACATTACATTTTAGAGTTTTCCAATCAAATAAAATCTCTATATGTGAAATATGTATGAGTAATATAATAGCATATATGTAGTTTCAAAAACATTAAGTTATAACTAGTTGATAAAACAAATTTAAAAATATCACATTTGATCCATGCTCCCTGGTTGTCTAAATCACAAAAATCAAACCAAATCCTTCTATATGTATGACTGTGTATGTGTAAGTTAGGAAAGTATCGGAGGAAGTCTTTATTTGCTCATGGCATTGGGAGACTGAAGCTAGGGAAGACTTCTTCGACAAGAGCATCACTGAGTAACCAAAGAAGAAAAGGTGGCCTTGTGGATACATCGAAATGTGCAACTTCTCACACAGATTGTGATCCCAGCACCCAGGAGCTCCATCAAAAGTCTAGACTGGCCTGATTAAATTAGCAAAATCAGAGCTTAAAAAGTATTAGGAATTAAAACAATTTTTTAACAATAAGACACAGCAAATTAAATTCGAGCCCAGTCTCCTGGGTTCTGAGCCCTCACCTAACACTCTGGTCCCACTACAGCCTTCCTTACCAAAACCAAATGAAACGACAACTAAGTTGTTCTTAAAAATTAAATAGATTTAAATGTATTGATAGTCCGATTGGAAGGGGTAAAACAGTTAAAATTGTAAAGAGAGAAAACCTGGGCAGATAAATCTGTTTTCATCTCAATGGTTTCTCCAGACCAGATGATTTCTGTATATGTCCCCTAGCTTGGTGGGATAGAATTTTAGTGAATGTCAAGGGGCAGTTCTTCTGGTTGCAGAGACCTCAGACCCTGGCAGGCCATGCACTCACCACACTTGTCACTGAGAAGTGAGTTATCCACCCCACCCCACACACACACACCCCAGGAAATGGGGAGACATTCTTCGCCTGAGTCCTGTGGGCTGAGACCAGGACAACCTTATCATCAAGAGCTTCACTTAGACAGAGTCTAACAGGCTGAGTAGAAGCAAAACAAGTAGTCTCCACTCCACCCCAAGAGAGGTGCTTCCAACCCAGATCTCAGCGTTCCCGTATCAGGAGCACAAGGCACTCAGTTGCTGTAAGTGAGAATTAATTTGTAAACAGAGGCAGACAGGAGGGACTTTAACTGCCTGGATTGTCAAGAGCAAACTCTAAAGTGCTGTTTAAAAGGACTGAGGGCCTGGAGAGATGGCTAAATCAACAAGGTATTTGCCAGATCCTCAGCATGAGCACAAAAGCCGAGTTATGGGAATCTGTTATCCCCATGCTGGGGAGATGGACATGGAAGGAGGCCTGAACTGTGCTGGCCAGACAGCCAAGCTGAATTCACAAGCTCCAGGTGCAGTAAGACCCCACCTCAAAGGATGTAGTGGAAAGATTCTGTACGCATGTGTTTCTTGGCGATAAAACATACTATCCATGAATGACTACATTTAAAAATCAGTGGACGTGGGTTCAAGATGGCTCTGTCAATGGGTAAAGGTGTTGCCACTGAGCCTAACACCCTACGTTCCATCCCCAGGACACACATAGTGGAAGGAGAAACCCCACCTCACACAGTGTCCTCTGACCTACACACACACAGAATATACAAGCAAACAAATAAATGTAATAAAACTGTTTAAAAGGTCAGACCAATAAAGACAGGATGTCAATGAACAAGAGACCACTATGGGAGGCTACAGACCTCTGGTGGAGATGAAAAATGATTAATTTGTCGGAGAAACCATTGAGATGAAAACAGATTTATCTGCCCAGGTTTTCTTTCTTTACAATTTTAACTGTTTTACCCCTTAATTTTACCCCAATTTTAACTGTTTTACCCCTAATACAATCTGGACAGTGTATGAACTGATGGGCACTGTGTGACGAAGCTGCTGCTCCCTAGAGCAGAGTCGGATGAGATGCCCACCCAAGGCTTCCTTCCGCTTTCCAGGCTGGGCACTGTTGGTTGGAAAGACAATCCCTTCTCCTTTTCTCCACTGATTTTCCTTTAAAAACTTATCAAAAGTTCCTCTTCACCTCCTTGGCTCTCCAATCAGTCTCTGACTATCCTGATAGAAGTACCATGCTGTTTTGAATTCACCAGCCTTATATAGAAACTCTTAGGTTTTGCATTATAATCAAAATGGTGTGATATTTGCATTAAAACAGACAAATAGATCATGTTAGGGCAAGCAGATGGCCACCTGCGAAACTCTGAGCGTCTATCCATAACTCATTCCATAGAGAAAAGTGAACATGGATCCCAGGCTTGAGTGTGAAGCCTGAGGTACAGAGTGGTGGGGGAAATGTGTGATTTGGTCAGAAAGAAACTTCTGAGATTTTACACTGAGAGCAAACACAATGAAAGGGGAAAGAGGAGAATGCATTTCATCAAAGTTGAAGAGGATTACTCTTTAAGACATAACATGAGGGAAATAAAAACTGGTAGTTAGAGGTGTAGCACAGGGTAGGGTATTTCCCTGGCATTTGTATGGGATTAATCCCAAGAACCCAAATAAATAAATAAGACAACTATTTGAGCTAGGCATGGCAGCTCATATCCACAATCCCACATTCAGAGGGTACTTGTCTCAAAAAAAAACAAAAGCAAGCAAACCAACAAAAAGCCTAAATATGTTTAGTCAGTCATGTTGGTAAGACTCTATGGGTTTAGCTTCTGAAACTTTCACCAGTATGACTACCTAAACATGAATAAAATCCCAGTCATCCTCAGGCATAGGAATCGATCAAGACGATATAAGTGTTTATGCATACAACATGGATGTGGTGGTCATTTATTTATTTATTTATTTTGGTTTGTTGAGACAGGGTTTCTCTGTGTAGCCCAGGCTGTCCTAGAACTCACTCTGTAGACCAGGCTGGCCTCAAAGTCAGAAATCCACCTGCCTCTGCCTCCCAAGTGCTGGGATTAAAGGCATGCACCACTACCGCCCAGCTGTGGTGGTCATTTTTAACTGGCAACTCAATGCAACCTAAAATAACCTAGGAAGAGAATCAAAATGAGGAATTAATTAGGTCAGGTTGGCTGGAGACTCAGTCTGTGAGGGATTGTCTTATGTTAAATGACCTGGGAAGACCCAGCCCAGAACAGACATCACTTCCTGGCATTGAGTCCAGGGCTGTGCAAAAATGAAAAAACTCAGGCTAAGCACAAGCAAGCAAGTGAGCAAGGGAGCATGAATTCATCTCTCTCTGCTCTTGACTGTGGGTGTCATGTGACAGTCATGTGATAGCTGCTTCAAGTTACTGTAGCCTTCACAATCCTGCTACAAGGGACTACAACTCAGACCTGTGAACTGAATAAATTCTTTCTCCCTTAAGCTGATTTTTGATGTTTTATTTTTACCATGTTTTATTATAGCAACAGAAATTAAACCCAGTGAATCAATGAGTCCCAGAATAATCAAGGTGTCTGGGAGAGCTAGCCCCAGAGAAGAGCAACTCCCACACAGAGTTAGTTTGTTTCTTTCATAGTCTAGAAGAAGCAATCAAATCTACATTGATAGAAGCACATTAAAGTTCACTGGGAACAGGAGAAGCAGCTTGGAGAGAAGGGAGGAATTACAAAGACATGATGGAAACTTTCTACTGTTGGCATCCTACAAATTTATGTCAAGGTTAATTAAATTATATGTCTTAAAGATATGTGATTTATTAAAACTCAATTGTATATCAATAAAGAGTCGACAGAGAAGTTATTTAATTAATTAAAAAAATTAATAAATTTTTAAGGATACCACTGAACAATGCATCTACATTGTGTATCCATATAGACACAACATTTATTAAGGGTAGAAGGCAAGTTGGGCCTGGTGGTATGTTCCGTAAGACCATACTCAGGAGCTGAGGTAGAAGAATCACTAGTGCAGGCCAGCCTGGTCTATACAGTAAGACCCTGTTGTCTCGGTTGGCAAAGTGCTTGTTGAACAAACATGAAGAACTGAGCTGTGCAAATGCCTTAGTTGTAATCCCAGAATCCACATCCAAAACCAAAGAACAAACAGGAATAGTAACATGCACTTGTAATCTGAACTCTGGGAAAGCACACAGAAGTAGAAGCCTGGGCAAGGTACAGGCCAGGAAGAGATCCTGCCTCAAAAATAAAGTGAAGCTGAGAACAGGCCTGATAGATATCTCTGGCCTTCATATGCACCAGCATATATATGTGAATGGCACATTCACACGCGCGCGCGCGCGCGCGCACACACACACACACACACACACACACACACACACACACACACACACACGAGAAAGTCTAAGAAACATTTCTTTCCTGTGTTTAGAAGGAGAGGAGAGAGCAGGGTGGAAATGGTGCTTGAGAAATGATGGCCAAGGAATTTTCTAGGAAGATCATGAAAGCCCAGCAGATTCTGGATGGGCGACATAAAGGGTAATGTCTAACTCCAAGCATCACAGTAAAGTGGTGAAACACAAACATTAAAGGAACAGCTTTAATAGCAGCCAGGCATAAAGACATTCCACAGACAGAGAAGTGACAAACAGCGGAGTTCAATAAAACAGAAACTAAAAATGGTGGAAGAAGAGCCTTGATGCCCTGAGCAAAAAAGGGATGTTTACCCAGTGCCCTGTAGCCAGAAGAAATACTGCCCAATACCAGGATGGGTGCAGCTATTGCAAACTGATGACAACCAGGGCAGCCTTCTTTTCTGCAGGAAGTCTGAAGAAAATGCCAGAAGGATGATCCAAAATGCATCCAGAAATGAAAAATGGGTCAATTCCATACGCCAAGATGAATAAGATGGCTTTAAAAACAAAATGCTAGACTGAAGAATGTATGCACAGCTTTTAACATGTAAAGAATCTATACTATCTAGACTCTCACATGACCCTATAAATTATATTCATCATTTGAAAGATTCAAAACAGCTAACATTAACAAGCATCAAAAAAAAAAATATGAACCTCACTCACTCACGTAATGTAATACCTCACGACAATGTCAGGAAGATGGATAGTTAGATAAGTAAGTAGACAGACAGATAGATAGATGGACGGATGGCATACATGATTGATATATACATGGGTGGATAAGTATATAGATAGATGGATGAATACACAAGCTACTGCTCCAGTGCCATGCCTGCTTGCCTGCTGTCATGCTGCCCAACAAGATGGTCATGGGCCCTAACTCTCTAGAATCATGAGCCTCAAATTAAGTACTCTCTTTAATAAGTTACCATGGTGTTTTATCAAGCAATTGAAAAGTAACTAAGACGAGGACCTTGCTCAGAGCTTCCTTGCTTCCCTGTGCTCAATTCCCCACATTCAATTTGGGGGATCTTTTATAGCAGTTCCCTGATAAAGATGCCCTCTCTTGACTCCCTCAAAGTCAACTATTAGGATAAAGATCTTCAAATTCAATTGTCTGTGGAGGTAGGTATGTAAGACAGCTGAGAAACAGCTGAAGATCCAATGCTAAAGAGAGGTAGGGACTGGGGTATTCACAAAACATAGCTCTCACCTACCAGGGTGGTTATTACTCCTCTCTGGCCAGCTGTGGCCATTCAAGAAGGCAAGTCTTGTGTCCTCAAAATTCTAATAGCTTGAGATGAGTGGAAAATAAAGAGACTTGTATGACGTCTGACTTTTATGATGCGACTGTAACTTTTAGACCCCTTGCGCGATACACTTAACACAAGAGCTGTTGCTGAGCTCTTAAGGCCTCCTAAAACAATTGTCTCTGGCCTTATCTAGAAAATAGTGCCTCTGAATGTTCAGGAGAATATCCCCAAGCCTCGGGATTGCTGAGAGATTCTCTTTGCTTCTCTGGACTTTTAATTTTTTTCTGCAAAATATTCACAATGCTTGCAAATGCTAAAAATGTCTTAAAAGTAATAATTAGTGCACAATCTCTCATCATTGGATGGATGGATGGATGGATGGATGGATGGATGGATGGATGGATAGATGGATGGATGGATTTTTCAACTTGGTTATCTAAAATATTTACTGTGCCCTGTCTAAGAAATATGCCAGTAAACAATACATGGTCAATAGAATCATGCTGGGTGGGCAATGGGCAACAGAGACAGATCTGGAGCCACAGAACTTCAGGCCAATAGAATAGGAGCCTCCCTCTGGAGCTGAGCCGCCATTTAATGCCACATTCAGTTCCTGGGGGTTTAACTAAGTATCCATTTGAAGTTCCTGGTACCAGGCTAGTGGGGAAGGGGAAGAGGGGGCCACATATCTTACCTCTTGGAATGAAGCATCAGTTTCTTCTGCTTGGTGTTCTCACGAGATGTCTTCACCCTCCTACGCCACAGTTCTTTCTTCCACCGTGGTCTGGACCCTTGGTCCTCAGCCCTCAGCCCTGGGACTGTTGGATAGGGAAGCTGAAAATACCAGGCATGTTGGCATCATGTCACTCAAAGCCCTCATGGTGGGGACAATCATGGCGGGCTCTTTCTGGACAGACAGGATACCTATCTATAGGAATTAAGTCACCCAAATGTTGTGTTACTAAATGGTCTGAGCCTGCCCAGTATTCTTACCTGGCAACTGGTTGTGTATCACATGGAACCTTCCGGAACTATGCCTAGCTAGACTTCCAGTGGAAATGCTGCACCTTTGATGTGAGTGGAGAATTAACCATTATCCATAGTTCCCCCCCACCCCAGGAATCGCTACAATTTGGAAGGAGAAGATTTGGAGAGGAACCAGACCTTGGATCCTCACCCTCAGCCCCTGGAGAGAAGCAAGATTGCTTGCAAGTCTCAGGTCCTACCCTCGTCTTTGTTCCGTAAGCCCAATTAGAACTGAGGTCTCAGTGCTCCCTTTAGCTCCCTGACCCAAGCCATCTCCTAACAGGACTAAGACTTCAATGCTTTCAAGATGGGACCATAAACTCATGGCTTAATTTCCAGGTAAGATCCCGCCTGAGCTTTAATCACATTTTCCTTATTATCTTTGCTCCTGATGGCTCCGGTGATTAGAGTGAAGCAGTTTTTCTGGTGTCTCTGATAAATTTCTCCATCGAAGAGCCTACGTTTCTGTCCCCTCTTTTGTTGTGATTTGATTTTCTGTCTGGAATTTGTCTGTCAACATGAGTTTCTAGTTTCTGGACAGGTGACTCAGTAGTTCAGAGCACTTGCAAGGGACCTACGTAATCCCAGCACCAACATCAAGTGGTTCAAAGCTGCCTTTAACTCCAACTCCAGAGGAGTTAATATCCTGTCCTATAAATCACATACCCCATAGATACAATTCAAAATAAAATAAAATATATTTATTTTGTCATTGTTGCTGATGTTTTTATCTTTGTCTCTGTTACCAGGAATAAACTGATGTCTTATGTCTAGTCACAAATATCTTACCTGGATATGCTAGTAAAATCTCTCTCTCTCTCTCTCTCTCTCTCTCTCTCTCTCTCTCTCTCTCTCTCTCTCTCTCTCTGTGTGTGTGTGTGTGTGTGTGTTTGTGTGTGTGTGTGTGTGTATGTGTGTGTGTACACATGGAGACTAGAGAACAATCTTGAGTGTCATTTCATTTCTCAGGAGCCATCCAGCTTATATTTTGAGCCAGGGTCTCTCACTGGTCTGGGACTCACTGGTTAGGCTAACCTAAGCTCTGGAGACCATCTCCTCAGTGCTGGGGTTAGAACGGCCGGCCATCATACTTGGCTTTTTAATTGTGGATTCTCAGGCCCTCATAGTTGTGTGGTAAGTACTTTATCAATTCAGCTATGACCTAGACTCCAGTACGATCGTTTATTACTATGTTATTTTTATGAATTTGCTGAGTTTTGTTCATATCTAGGGCCTTTATTTTCCCTAGCCCATGCATGGCAGCACTAGCCTCTCTTGGGAGCAGAGGACCTCCTAATGGTGGTGATTGATTCATGACCTCCTAATGGTGGGATAGATTCATGACCTCTCTCTCTTCTCCCTCTCTCTTGCTCTTCTTGTCTCAATCTCATGCTGGCCCAAACCCCAGGCTGAGCTGGTGTTACCTCAGGTGCCTGCGTAGAGCCTTCTCCTCCTCGGTTCGTCTGGGTCCTTCCTCCACAGCTCTTGGGCAGTGCTTTGTCACCGTCACCCTGGAGGTTTCTGTTAGGCAAAGATGAAGCCAAGTGTCCAGGAGCTGCCCTCTGTTGCTCTGCAGGCAGGGGCAGCCTGCGATTCAAGCAACACCATGTGAGCTGGGGCTCAGTCTTAAGTGAGGGGAAGGAGCTTGGGGCCTCACAGCTCCTGGGGGTTCCTAAGATGTGTGACAAGGCTGGTGTCTGCTGGTTCAAGGAAATACTCTGGGGTTTTGTGAAAGCTGTAAGGAAATAGTGTGCTTGAGAGGAAAAGCAGGCGGGCAGCCCTTCCACGGTTTCTGAAGGAGGAGCTTCTAGGACATTCTTAGGAAGTATTCCCAGCTTCTGGGATGACGTCCAAGGGTTTAAGACATTCCCATACGTCCTAGCTCTTGCTGGTGGGCTGTTTGTACCCAGGCAATGGATGGCATGGGTCTTACTCACTACATCCTGGGCCACATGAATGTCACAGGTGTGAGTAGACAGAACGGAGGCTATCTCCCGGATGGTGCTGGTCCTGGGGTCAGAAGAGTGTCTGGCCGCTGGGATGCTGTCATTGGTCCTGTCTCTTTTCTCTCTTCCTGTCTGTGTCTCTTCTTTTCCATCCCTTGACCTGGACCAGCTAGAGTCCTCTGCACTGCCACCTGCCTCACCTGGATCTGAGTGTGCTCCGGGTGGCCGGAGCATTCCCAGTTCTGATCCAACGAGAAGGGTCTGTTCTACAGGCTGTATACTTGTACACAGAGTGTCTGGGCCTTTCCCAGGCCTTGATACAACTAGCCGTGAGGAGTTCTCTCCCTGAGGTAACCTGAGGAGATATTTGGGAGCAAAGGAGCCACCTGACCGAGCATTAGGGACAACAGGATCCTGGGGCTTGGCAGGTAGCAGGGGGTGAAGTCCAGGAGTCCTGGGTCCAGAAGACAATGGGGAATCCTTGTCCCCTAGCCCTGGCCATCTCATGGCAACAGCAGAAGCCGCTGAGGAGACATCTGAGGGCTCTGGGGCTGTGGTCACATGCAGGATACTCTTATTTGAGCAACCCAGCAACTCCTCAGAGTCACTTTCCTGTTTCTGGGATGGCTGAGGGTCAGCCTGCACAGAGCCTCCTGAGGTCTCAGCTTCCAGAGGCCCTGGCTGCTCCTGAGGGTCCACCCCCTCCACCTTCAGTCTCTTCCTCTCTGAAGGCAACTTGTCATCCACAACCTGTAGAGCCACAGATCCACCACTGGACTGTCTGAGGACAGTTTGGGTCCCAGGACTGGTTTCTTTTATAGCCTCACCACTCGGGTCTGCTGAAGGTATCTCAGGAGCTTCTATGTCTCCTCTCTGGCAAGGCCTGGGCCCTGGAAGCAGCTGGCATCCCAGGTCCAATTTCCCACTTGGAGAGAGCAAAGAGCCCTTGCCACTCAAACAGAGGCCATCTGTGCTGCCAAGGGTAGGAGGCGACTTGACTCTGTCCATCGCCTTCAGCTGCTTAGGAGACTCAGCCTCCAGTGAGTCTTCCAGGGATGTTCGACTTCCCCAAGATCTTAGCTTAGCCCCCGCTGAAGTGTCTCTAAGGATAGGGATCCTATTGTCTTGGGACAGGCCTGCATCCTCACTTCCTCCTACCTGTTCCTGAGGAGGAGGAAGGTCCAGTTCTGTCCCCTGTCCCTGCTTCACCTCCCTGTGTTTCTGTCCTCCCTGGTGGCTGGTCTTCGTTTTCTGGTATATTCTCTTGAAGGTCTCATTTCCGTACACCTGCCATTTCTCCTGGGAGAACATCCTTTGCTTCCTTTGAGTACACTTCTTACTGGCTCTGCCCTTGTACACCACACCCTCCTTTGCCACAGCTCTCTTTCCATCTAGGTCTTCAGCAGTAGCTGAGGGGTCTCCGGTGGGGGTACATGGCAAGTCCTCCACAGCAGCCTGTCTCACCAGGGCCCGTGGGTGACCGCTGGGGATGCTTGCCAAGGTCAGTCCTGGACGGCATCCCAGCCGGGCTGGGGTGAGCCTGGGGCTCAGGGCCTTCTGCATCCCTGGGACAGCATCCTGTGGGTCCCGTGGATCTGGCCACAACTTAGAGCCCTCGACGAAAGGCAGCGAGTTGCTCCTGGTGACAGGGACACACTCCACTGTGGTGGAGAGCTGCGTGGGGACTGAGTGGAAAAAGAGGGGTCTGGCCTTTTCCAGGGGTGTGAAGGTGGACTGGGCAGGGCTGAGGGCAGCCCTCCTGCGGCTGGGCTCCAGCGCCCGGATGTCAAAGTGGAAGGAATCCTTGTAGGTATATGGCATGGGCAGGTCAATGCTGCCCTGCTTAGACAGCACGGTCTTGCGGGGCCGCACATGGTCCAACTGTGGGTCATCTACCACCGCCTGGTTGTGAGAGATCAGCTGCGCAATTCGCTCCTCCAGTTTCTTCTTCTCTGTCTCCAGGCTGGGCCCTGGTGTTCCCTGTTCAGCCCTGTTGCCTGAAGAGGAACAGCCAGGGCCCCCTTCCCCCTCAGATTCCGCACTGTGCTCCGATAGACTATGCAATGGGCTAGAGGCAACAGGGGGCTGCTCCACGCTGTCTGAGCGTGACAGGTAACCAGAGTCTGTGCTCTCACACTTCCTCAGCTGGCCCTCCAAGGCCTTGGGGTCCCAGGGCTTCTCTGAACAGGTCTCCTGCTGTCGCTGCAGGAAGCATGGCTTTGGTTCTGGCAGCTTCCACCTAGGCTGTGGGCTGGCTATCGAGAACTCAGGTGACGCCATCTGGGTCTGATCCACAGAGGCCTCCCTGTGGGAAAGGGCAGCCCCGAGAGAGGGGGTCGATTCCACCTTGCTTTCCCTGTTCTGAGCAGCAAGGGTGGGGCGGGCCCCTGGGGAAAGGGCTCTTCCTGGAGCCCCATCATCTCCACGACTCGTCACTGAGTCAGTCTCTCCGGGCCTGTCTCCGTCTTCCAGAAGGCTGCTCCCACTCCCCTCGGACTCCAAGGACAAGCGGGAGTTGTTGAGATGTGTTTGTGTCCGCCTGTGTTTATACAGATTGCTCTGGGTCTTAAAGGCGATGCCACAGGTAGGGCACGGGAAGGGCCTTTCGCCCGTGTGGGACCGGATGTGTTTCTCCAGCACACTGGGCTTCAAGCAGTCCCGGCCACAGTGTGGGCACAGGTGCTTACCAGTATTCTTCACCCTGCCTGTGCTGACCAGGGCGGACCCCACCCCTGGGGAGAGTACAGGCAATGTGCCTACGATGTTCACAGTCAGGGCTGGGGTGGCTGGCTTGCCCACCTGGGTGGCACTGGGCCCTTCAGGCTGCAGTACGGGGCTGAGAATGAATGGTACGCTTGCCCCCTCCAGGCTGCCTGCCACCAGGGGTGCACGTGGCTGGAGGCCCCCGGGAGGTACCGTATGGTATAATGGGACAGGCAGGGCCTTCAAGAACACAGTTGGGGCCAGGCCCTGATCTGGTGGCAGGATGACAGGACCCAGGGTCAGTCGAGGTGAGGCCTGCCCACCTGGGCCGCCTGGAATGCCAGGTCCAGAGGCTGGCTGGTCCGAGGCCAATGGGGTGGGGTGGGTAGATTCCGAAGCCTCCATTCCTCATCATCTGCGTGGTCCAGGATTCTGTCAGCCTGTGGGTGAGAGGCACACTTAGGATGGGGTCTCTCTTCTCTCCATTAGAAGGGATTATAGTGCCCTCTGTGAACCCAAATAACAATCCTCCACCACTCTTGTCCTCAAGAAAGGTGCAGGGTTGCCGAACTGTAAGCCTAGCTACTGAGGCAGGAGGATTACAAGTTCTATCTCTGCTTAGATGACAGGGTGAGACCCTGCCTCAAAATAAAACATACAAAAAGAGCTCTGGATGTAGCTCAGTAATAGAACACTTGAGTAGCATTCAACAGGGCTCTCAGTTGAACACCCACTGCCATGCACATGCAAACCCTTACACAGAGAGAGTTACACACACCCTTATATACACACAGTCACACACACATACATAGTCACATACACACAGTCACACACACAGTCACACACACAGTCACACACACACAGTCACACACATACAGCCACACATACAGTCACACACACAGTCACACACATAGTCACACACACAGTCACACACACATACATAGTCACATACACACAGTCACACACACAGTCACACACACAGTCACACACATACAGTCACACACACAGTCATACACACACAGTCACACACACAGTCACACACATAGCCACACACATACAGTCACACATATAGTCACACACATATAGTCACACATACAGTCACACACACAGTCACACACACACAGCCACACACACATACATAGTCACATACACACAGTCACACACACAGTCACACACATAGTCACACACATACAGTCACACATACAGTCACACACAGTCACACACAGTCACACACATACGGTCACACACACAATCACACACACACACACAGTCACACACACACACACACCCCTGTACAGTCACACACACATACATAGTCACACACATACAGTCACACACACAGTCACACACACAGCCACACACATACAGTCACACATACAGTCACACACACAGTCACACACACACACACACCCCTGTACAGTCACACACACACACAGTCACACACACACACAGTCACATGTACCTACGTGCACACAGGTGAGCAACCTGCTGAGGTGATTAACATCCACACGGACTACTCCAGCAAGTTCAAATCCCTTTCTTGCCTATGATGCCGTTTCTAGATCTATGAGATGTCAGGGTAAGGTCCTTCTCACTCTGATGTTCTGAGCCTTCGACCAGGAGGACTACAGTAAGATGGACCAGGAGGACTACAGTAAGATGGACCAGGAGGACTACAGTAAGATCGACCAGGAGGACTACAGTAAGGTGGACCAGGAGGACTACAGTAAGATGGACCAGGAGGACTACAGTAAGATGGACCAGGAGGACTATACAGTAAGATGGAGCAGGAGGACTACAGTAAGATCGACCAGGAGGACTACAGTAAGAACCGACCTTGGTGGGGTCGGGTCAGGGTGGGGCTTCCTAGATGATGAAACTAAAATGCAGGTCTGTGAGACAAATTTGAATTTCATAAAAATTACACATCATATGTGAACGCATGGAAGCGTGGCCCAAATGTTGCATGATGAATTCTCATAGTATAAGCTTGTCACTGTGCCCAAAGGGTTGTGTCTATGCTAAAACATTATGATCTCATCAAGTGCGAATGTAAATGGGGACCGTGGATTCGGTGTCATGACATTCCAAGTTCTCATCCAACTTCAGGATGTAGCCTAGGTCTCTACTCAAATCCCTGTCCCATAGAGCTGAGATTAAGTCAGTTGCTGCTGCGCCAGGAGGAGCAGATAGACCACTACCAGGCTACGTTCGTTCTTCAACTTACGAAGGGAAAGTCAGATGCTGGAGGGCCATGTTAGGAAGGCTGGCGACACCCATCACCCACCTAAGCTTTGTGTGAGCTTTGTACCACCCAGGGAGAGTTTCCCAAGGAGACTGAAAACTCCTGCCACCAGCAGGCTGTCTATGAAGACTCCAGTCACCAGCAGGCTGTCTATGAAGACTCCGGTCACCAGCAGGCTGTCTATGAAAACTCCAGTCACCAGCAGGCTGTCTATGAAGACTCCTGTCACCAGCAGGCTGTCTATGAAAACTCCAGTCACCAGCAGGCTGTCTATGAAAACTCCTGCCACCAGCAGGCTGTCTATGAAGACTCCTGTCACCAGCAGGCTGTCTATGAAGACTCCTGTCACCAGCA
>NW_022196897.1:161037770-161046718 GCF_008632895.1 Mastomys coucha | reverse complement strand
CCAGCAGGCTGTCTATGAAGACTCCGGTCACCAGCAGGCTGTCTATGAAGACTCCTGTCACCAGCAGGATGTCTATGCCCCTCTCCCAGCATCACTGCACTGGATAACAAGGCCACTGTAGGCAAGCACTGGCTGCAGAAAACTGGTGTTAGATTTTTCCAGTGAGTCTGTAAGCCAGTTGTAAAACAGTCTCACTGAAAATCAAATTGTTGCAGATGTAGTGGCGCACGCTTGTAATCCCAGCATTTAGGGGCTGGAGCAGGAAGAGTATGAGTTCCAGACCAGCCTGGGCTACATAGCAATGCCCTGTTTTAAGAAACTGAAAAAGAAAAGGAAGTTTTATAAATAGGATATGAAATAAATTATGTTGAAAGAAAAGATACTACAATTACATATATTCTTTTTAAAAACTATTATTACTATTGTGCATGATGTGTGTGGGTGTGTAGAGTTCAGAGGACAACTTTGCAGAATCAGTTGTCTTTCTGATTTTATGTGAGTCTCAGGGATTCAACTCATGACACCAGACTTTCACACCAAGCCCCTTTAGCTATGAAGTTTTACAACTTGAGGCCTTATATATATATATGTACACACACAAAGGATTAAAGTTAGCTTCTTATTCATGCAATATGCAAAGGAATAATTCAAAATAGATCAGAGACATAAATGAAAGATCAAAAGCTATAAGACTCTTAGAAGACATAGAGTTAAATCTGGACTTCAGATTTGGCACTGGCTCCAAAATACATACCAACGACTCAGCCAGCAAAAGGAAAAGTAGAAAACTTTGACTCATTAAAGCATTTGTGTATTAAGAACAGTAGCACGAAAGCAAAGAGCCATACAATGGGAGGAAGTATTAGGTCTGGTGGTAGAAAGGGCATGAGACTGAGGCTTAGGTGTCTGCTGTGCAGGCAGGGAGACCTGGGTTTGCATCCCCAGAGCCTGTGTGAAAGCCAGGTACAGCGCTGCATGCCTGTAGTCTCAGTGCTGGGGAGGCAGAGACAGATATTCAGAACTTGATGCGCAGCCATAGTAGCTAAATCATTGAGCTCCAGCTTCAGCGAGAGCTGAGGGGCCGGCAACAGAACTCAGAAGGTAGAGGTGCTTGCTGCACAAGCCTCATGACTTAGACTCGAACCCCAGAACCCACATGCAGGTGGAAGGAGAGAATCGACTCCACACGGTCGTCTTTCGGCATCCACATCAACATTGTGGCATATGCACACCATTCACCATGCACTCACATACATTCACTCACGTACATTCACTCATGTACACACACTCACATACACACACTCACTCACATACATGCACTCACATACACGCACTCACACAGCAACAATAAATAAAAAACTTCAAAGTAATAAAAGTTAACAAGCAGAAAGAGCTTGAGGAAGATACTCAGTGTTGACCTCTGACCTTCCAACACGTGTATACATGTGATCACAAACCTGTAAGACATGTACATACACAGAACGCTTTAGAACTCAATGCAATAATTCCAATTCTCAACTTTAAAATGAGCAGGATCTAAAAGGTGGCTCTTGCAGTAAGGGCCCTTGCTGCCCAGGCAGACGACCTGAATTTCAACCCTGAGGCTGAAATGCGGAAGGAGAAGAGTGATTCCCATGAATAGTCCTCTGACATCCATACGTGCACATGCCACAGACACACACACACACACACACACACACACACATACACACACACACACAAATAAATAAATGTAATTAAGTAAGCAAGGACATTGGAGAGGCAGAGATAAGAGGACCTCAAGATTGAGGTTTGTCTAAGCTACCTAGGAAAACCCTGCCTCAAAAGAAAAAGAAAAACATTTAAAAAGAAAATGCCAATGGGATAATTTCCCACTCACTAGCCTGGCACAGTAAAGACAGTGAGCTGAGAACAGGGAGTCCTCATAAGGGTGACCCCATGAGGCCTCCACAGAACAGTTTGGTAGGTGTGTGTGTGTGTGTGTGTGTGTGTGTGTGTGTGTGTGTGTGTGTTGTGTGTGTGTGAGAGAGAGAGAGAGAGAGAAAGAGAGAGAGACAGAGAGACAGAGAGACACAAAGACAAAGAGACAGAGAGACACAAAGACAGAGAGACAGAGAGACACAGAGACAGAGACAGAGAGAGGCAGAGACAGAGAGAGGCAGAGACAGAGAGACAGAGAGAGACAGAGAGAGACAGAGAGACAGAGACAGAGAGAGGCAGAGAGAGAGACAGAGAGAGAGACAGAGAGACAGGGAGACAGAGAGACAGAGAGAGAGAGAGAGAGAGAGAGAGAGAGAGAGAGAGACTATTTCCTCTGAATTAGAATGATCTCTCCCACAAGAAGGAAGTAGGTTTCTCAGACTCAAGGCTGGGGAAGTCACAAGAGCCCATCCTCAAGCTCTACGCACGGTACAGGTGCTGGGAGAGACTCTTCAGTGTAGATGCCTGCAAGTTGTGTATGAGCTTTACCAGCCCATCACCTGTGCTGGAGTGTGCTGTCAAGTGACATAACCGCCTTTGTCACTGTGTTACTATGACCCCGATCAACTCCTTGGTTCATCAAGTTTCGTTTCATTTTGCTCTGTTTTGTTTTGTTTAAGATAAGGTCCTCTGTCTGACTTTGAATATATAGCAATCCCCCTGCCTTAGTCTCCTGATTGCTGGGATTACAGGCATTTACCACCACACCTAACTTAATTTCTTTTCTTCCTTTTCTTTGTTCTTGTTGAGTAAAGGTCTTGGTGTGGAGTCCAGGCTGGCCTGGAATTTGCCATCCTCCAGTCTTAGTGCTCTGGATACTGGGTTTACAGATGTGTACCACCAGGACTAGTAGGTGAAATGATTTATGTGAAAAAAATAATGTATGCCTGGGTCTACCATGGAGAAGAGCTTGATTCATCTGTGTCTTCAATAATAGTATTCAAAAATAATATAATGTTTTGAACTATTATCCAGCGGCTCCTCCCACCCCTGCCTCTCCCTCTCGCCCTCCATTCATGGGATATGACTCTACTGTGGCTCCCAGGAAGAGGTAATGAGGAAGGCTGTCTGTAGTGGCGCACACTGCCAAGTTGCTATGTCACCCCTTAAGTCTGGCCATGGGCACAGGGAGTGCCAGCAAATCTGGGGCTGACTGCTTCAGACTGCTACAGGAGACATTGTCTCCTCGCACCTGAGTACTGCCTCAGGCTCTGTCTGCTGTTCCTGGGCCTAGCAGACAAGGAACCTTGCCTGAAATGGTGTCTGAGGGTTGATGGGCGAGGCTTCTGTTGAAGTCCCTGTGGCAGAATCAGCCTCAAAACATCTAAGTTCTGAGCCCTAATCCTAAGGAAGGAAGCAAGCAAGCATAATGAGCAGAATCTGAGCACTTCTCTGATAGTCCCAGTGGGCAGGTGGGGAGGAAGTGGAAGGGAAGGGAGCCAGAAGGAAGGGAGGAGGTACTTCCCACCTCAGCCTGCCTCGTGGGGAGTTGAGGGAGAGGTAAGTGGGACCCCATGCCAGGCAGTCTGCAAAAAGCAAGTGTCCTGAAGTGAGGAAAAGACAGCCCAGAGTCCTCTGCTTGGGGGAAACCAGCAGCCCATGTCCTCCTACAGAGCTGTCCCCGCAGAGGGGAAGATGCTTGGAAGGGAGGGGTCTCAGCAGGTAGCCAAGGAGCTGAAGCCCAGGGATGGGTGGCTCCAGCAAACAAGCCCATTACAGGGAGAACAAAAATCACAGCAAAAATCACAGCCGGAACTGACTGTTGTGGGTAGGAGGCTCAGCCCTTGGAAACAGTGCACTCTTACAGCTTAGCTGTCTGAGCCTAACCTGTAATCATAGCTGATCCCTGCTGGGACCAAACAGATGATACCCTTCTATTGGGAGACCGACACTCTTGTCCAGGGCAAGGAAGGGCTAGTTGTACTGTCCCGGCTTGGATTGATGGGAGGACTGAGGGGATGGTATGGGAAGGAGGAACAGGGTCTAGATTGTCCAGTCACCTAGGCTCAGTGTCAAAAGATCCTTTCAAGGGATGTCATTCAGAAAACAGGGTTCCTACCCCTGTTCTGCCAGTTGTGTGCCGCCACCCATCAAGGGTCACATTCTCCAGTACAGTCGTCTGGCTTTATGGATACGCAAAGATTTTATGGAGGAGAGGTGATCCAAGAGAAGACACCTAGCACAAAGGTAGCAATGGTGATTTCCAAAGTTTCCGAGAGTGAGAACAGTCAGGCCCTCAGGGGGCCAGGGCAGAGAGGAATTATAAAGCCCAGATGAGACTGCAAAATTCACATCCAAGGTGAGATGCCTGAGAGGGCAATGGAGGGACTCATGGAGTTGCTAAGTGTGTTGGAAGGGACAGGATGAAGAAGTAGTGGCTCCCATGCCAGCGTTACCTAATTTCAGTTCATTGTGTGTCACAGTCACTGGTTTGTCCACCCAGTGTGGACTCTAGGATTTAAGATCTTTCCATTCCTGCATAATTCCCCCTTTTGGGAGCTGTCGGAAAACCCCTTATTTTAAGAGGGAATGGGATACACGGTTAGTGTGATCCTAATGTGACCCTTGTATGCTACACATCCTCTCCTGTGACCCTCAGAAGCAAGAAGTCATCATTCTGTGACGGGCTGGAAACACAAAAACTTGCACATAGATGGTTAATGTTGGCTTATTAATTTTTAATTATTCACGGTGAAAACAGAGAAGCAACTGAGACATCCTTTACTATGTGAAAGAATAAATGAACACAGGCACAGCCAGACAGTTGAATATTATTCAGAAATAAAAAGACATGAGCTATCAAGCCACAAAGAGACCCGGGAGCCTCCAGTGCATGCTGATAAGTGAAAGAAGCCGTGCTCAACAGGCTGCTTCCTGTGTAACTCCAGCCTCAGACTCTCTAGAACAAACAGTGTGGGACAATGAGATCTGTGAGTGCCACAGGTTGGAAGGGAGGAAGGGTAAGTAGATATAGCCCAAAGGATACTTGCAATTGTGAATCCATTCTGTGTGACCTTGTCCAGCGGTAGCAGGCAGTTGACCATTGTCAAAACCCAGAACGCAGGGAGCTGGCTCAGTGGGTACAGCACGAGCTGTTGCCAGCATGAGGACCTCAGTCTGGATTCCCAGAAGCCACATAAAATGAGGTGTGGCAGAGTCCACTTGTAATCCCAACACTGCAGCTTGGGGCGAAGACAGGAGGATCACTGGAGCTCACTGGACACAGTGCACTGTGTAGGTATACTTGTATACACGTGTTAGTGTAGTTGTGTGTGTCCATGTACATATGCACCTGTGTCTGCGTAGATGTGCATGTACATATGCGCATGTAGCTGTAGGTGTGCATTCCGAGGGCAGGTGTCTTTCTCAATCACTCTCCACTTTAGTTTTGGACACAGTCACTGGACCATCGAGCTCACTTATTGGGTTGAGTGGCCGTGGAGCGTCAGGGATCTGTCTGTACCCTCATGCACATGTACATGCATGCTCACACACATAGGCATGTGTACATACACATGCACACACAGACACACATAAAGAGAGGTGTGCATTGTGACTGGGAAGATGAAGGTATGAGGCATGCTTCTGGTTCCAGCCTGGGCTACATCGTGTATACCTATACAGGGATCACCCATGGACCCTCCGCTATCAGCATAACAGAGTCTCCAACGGGGACTGGCACACCTAGTTTCAAATATAGGTCCTAAGGATTCAAAATCAAGTCCTCTAGCTTCGGAAATAAGTACTTTACAGATGAAGCCACTAGCCAAGCTCCTCCAGTCACTGTTTAATCAGCGTAAAACTGCTCTGAAAGCAGGTATCAAGTAGCATTTTTTTTTTAAATCCAGGTGGTGTTTAGGGGAGTTACCCATGAACAGAAGGCCGTCCTCAGTACCACCAACAGGCAGATATCCCACAATCCTGTGCTTTGTCAGTGTAGGAACCATTAAAATAAACACACAGCTTCTAGATTGCTTTGAAGTGTGTGTATCAGTGACCAGAGGATGTGGTTGGGACTCTTGTGACCTCTAATTTAATTCCTAACCTGGGATACCAAGTGCCTCCACTGACAGTAGCAATGGCTTCCCAGTCAGTCCTCTGGTGCCAACTGGCTTTGCTCTATAGGAGACCATGCAGATGAAAAAGAGGAAGGTAGGTACTGGCTCTAACTGGCCCCTCCTAGAGGCCGTACTCCTCCTAGGAGGTTCCTTCCCATCCTAATCGTGTTCCTGAGATGACAGCATCCTTCCTCAACAGCCCTGATATCCTCTAAGCATCTGCACCCTGTAACTAGGCCCTCTCTGTACAAATGCCAAGCCCTGAATCACTCATGAGCATATATATGTCTCTTCTCCACCTTTCCCCCCACTGTGTGTGTGTGCACGTGTGTCTGTCTGTCTTCCAGCACCCACAGTGAACTTGCGATTTAAAATAGATGTATATGTGAATTTTCCCACAAAAAAAGGGGTCTCTGTAACTTTTGCTGTGGTCATGAAGGACCTAGAAGGGTCTATACAAGGGCGGGATTTCCTGGCTCTGTGTACCACCCCCTGGACAGAAGAACCCATCTCCAAGGCTACCCAGGACCTGCTAGGCTCAATTGCTTGTTAGACTATAACCTCACCTAAATTAATTCCATTTGGTGATGAAATTATGTTTTGCTTAAACAAATTAGGATAACTGGGCAAGCCAAAAGAGAGTTTACAGAGAGATAATGTGTAGAAAGCAGGAGTGAGGGAGTCCAAGCACAAAGCAACTCATGTTATCTGGTAGTTTTCATACAAGAATGGCATGGCTCGTGTGAAGATGGGCAATGGGTTGCAGATGCTCCAAGGGGAAAGCCTGATGTCCAGCTAGCTTTGCCTTGGGATCAGTTGAGAAAAAAAAAAAAAAGCTAAGTTTGAACCCCAGGTTTGCCCTCTGCTGGCTCAGGGTACTCAACAACTTGGCAAGTTCTAGAACCACTTAGGAGATACACCTCTGGGGAATTTGTGGAGATTGTCTAGATTTGGTTAACCAAGGTGCAAAGACCCACCCTGAATGTGAGTGGGACAGTTCTCAAGGGATAGAAAGGAGACATCAATCCCAACAACCCTCTCTTCACATCCTGACCCTGGATACTGACCAGCTGCCCCACTTCCTGACTTCGAATACAACTGGATCAGCTACTTCATTTCCTGACTATGGATACAATATGACCAGCTGCTTCAGGTTCCTCCTGCAATACCTTCCCATTATGATGGACTATATCTCTTCAAATTCAGGGGATTAAAAGCTTCTTTTGTCAGGAATTTTGTTGCTGCAAAGAGACAAATAACTAGGACAATCCATGAAACTTGCATGGCCCAGTAAGTTTCTAGAGGTTTTGGGATCTCCCGAAGTCTCCGTCACAGCCAAATGAGAGTAGTCTGCCGAGAACTATTCACACATTGCTTTCTCCAGAAAATTCAGTTTTCCCATGATCACCTTGAGGCTGCAGTTCCTCTACCTGAAGGAGCAACACGGTTCTCCATCTCTGAGTTCCCGGAACTCCCAAACTCATTGTACAGCAACCATGCAAACTGAGTCCCCCAGAGTTCATCCATGGGTTGCACAAAGAAAGGAGACTGCCATTTCTACAGTGCACTGTGCCCTAGTCAGCAGGTAGTAAGCACAGAGCTAAAGGGAAAGAAGAGATGCTGGCCCAGGCTGCCTGAGTGGGTTCAGCCACACAGTGCTCCTCCCTTCTTATTCTGAGGGATGCTGCAGGGCACACAGTTTTCAGGCTACAGGGCACACCAAACCCAAGCCTTCACTGCATCTGCTGGATTAACACAGACACAGGGCAGGACTGTTGAGATAGCTCAGTGGATTAAGCCTGATGACCCGAGTAGATCCCCAGGACTTACTTGGTAGAAGAGAGACTCGATTCCTGCAGTTTGTCATCCGACCTTCACACAAGGTAGCCCCCTCCCATCCATATGAACACTGAAGTGTATAAATACAGTAAAAAAAAAGATTTTAAAGAACATGGTAAGATTCAACATGGAGGGTAGCCTGGCTGGGTAGAAATATTTTAAAAAATATCATTTGTAGCCAACTCCAAACCATGTCATGCTTCTTTTCCTCATTTCCACCTCGCAGCTTGGCTATCTCTAACATACAGACATGTTTCCACCCCTTCTTGGTGCTGGTGATCTATGAGCATAGTGATGGATACTGTGCTCGGGACCCAAGATGCTTGTGGTGTTCTCCCCTGCCTTTGCAATAATAGCTAGCCCAGGTTAATGTACTGGATGGTCAGTGGTCATGTGGAACCCCAGCAGACGCGCCCTCAACCTAAGACATATCCATAAGCCAGCAACACAAGAAAAACACTCTGGGGAAATCTAGTTTAAACTGCACAGATTCGCAAGCCAAATACAAGGTAGTCAATCGACATGGCCATGTTTAGGGATGTTTGTTAGACAGCGAGGGCCAGAGGAATTGCATGAGGACAGACTCCTAGAGAGCATCAAAGGGTCATTTGAACTAAGGATGTCTTTGCCTAAAGACCAGCTGATACCCACTTTCCCAGGATTCATTGCTAGAACAGGTCATGAACTGATGGATGTTAAAAGATGTCATCGGGTCTGAGAGGCCCCTGGACTCCTGGAGATGGCAATGTGCTCACCATTTCTTCAGCTATCCCATGGTCCACGCACAGCATGAGCCCAATCAGAGTTCCTTCACCCTGTGGGAGCCTCAAGCCAGTGGTAGCCTGAGCATCCCATCTGCCTCCCTAAAGAGCCTTGGGCATTCCACTCATACGCATTTAAAATCAGGAAAGTTCTTTTTCTTTGTTTCTCATCTCCATCCAGCTCAGTCACTTGCATCATTTTTTTCTTTGGGGGGTGGTGATGGGGGCATGGAGTAGTGGGGTGTGTGTGTGCGTGTGTGTGTGTGTGTGTGTGTATGTGTGCGTGTATGTGTGTGTATGTGTGTGTGTA
>NW_022196897.1:161030035-161037760 GCF_008632895.1 Mastomys coucha | reverse complement strand
GTGTGTGTGTAAGGGCACACACATGGGGGCCAGAAGTTAACCTTGGTTATAGGTCCTCAGGCACTGATCATTTCATTTGATCAAGTCGGGGCCTCTCCTGTAACGTGCCCATCAGACTACCTGCCTGACTAGCAAGCCCCAGGGATCTCCTTGTCTCTATCTTCCCAGCACTGAAGTTACTAGAACATGTCACCATGCCTAGCTTTTAAGCGCAGGTGTAGATCAAACTCAGGCCCTTCTGCTAGTATATTAAACATCTCCGCAGCTGACAGTTGATACTTTTGACACCGATTCAAGGCAAACATTTTGCTAGAATTCAAGAAAGGTAGACCAAGAGGCACCAAATCGTGCAGTAGAGCTGGTGGCATAGAGGCAGCTTGACTTAGGTTCTCCACAGAGCCTACCACACTGGGGCCCATCCGCTGGGACCTGTGTAGCACCACTTTTAGCTCTCTCTTTCACAGTCACTAAATCTGATATAGTGGCAATGAAATGACACCAAGAAAGACATTAAACAGGTATGTGACTTGTAAAAACCAGGTAACTATTCCAGTTTAGTCTTTACCTATAGAACATCCACCCATTCTATTCTGATGTTTACTGAACAGCCGTTTACAGCAAAGTGCGCCTTATACACATTGACCGTTATGGGTCTCATCTTTGCTGGAACAGAGGGAGCTCCATGGATGAGGGGCTTGTCTATTTATGAGTTGGCCCCGCTAGTACTGCAGGACAGCACTAAATAAAAGAAATTGTGTTGTGGGACTTACATTTTAGTTAAGAGGCATGAGATTGTTTTTAATAAACAAATAATATGTTGAAAAATATATAATGAAAAGGGGGTGATGAGGGTGTGACAGAGTGGGAGGAGGAGGGGAGCTTCAGAGTGGCCATTTGAAATGGGATGGGTGGAGTGAGCCTCACAGAGAAGGTGGAAACCTGGAGGAAAACTGGCGAAGAAACACACCTGGGGGACGGGGTTGAGACAAACAGAAGACCCCAACCAAACCTAGACAACCAGTGCAAAAGCCCTGATCCAGGAGCATACGTGACATGTTTAAAACATAGATACATTTCTCATGTCCTGGGGATTTCAGGCTTTCACACATTCTAGGCAAGTGCTCTTCTATTGTGCTACATCCTTGGTCCCGGGGCTTCTCCCTCTGAGTTAAAGGAACTGCCTTTAGAGATGCTTGACAGTATTTTGTAATTCTTTCTGGGCAAGTCTTTTATTTTTCTGGGCCTTTGGATAAAAGAGAAGCAAGAGGAAGAGGATGAAGAAGAAGGAGGAGGAGGAGAAGGAGGAGGAGGAGGAGGAGGAGGAGGAGGAGGAGGAGGAAGAGGAGAAAGAAAGAAAGAAAGAAAGAAAGAAAGAGAAGAGAAGAGAAGAGAAGAGAAGAGAAGAGAAGAGAAGAGAAGAGAAGAGAAGAGAAGAGAGGGAGAAAGAAAGAGCCATTCCATGTACAAAATGGCCTGAAGTGACAGATACTGGAGACCATGCTCTGTTCAGTGACAAAGGAGGGGACTGGCCTCAGGCTTGGGTGGGTGTTCTTTGTGCCAAGTCATGAGAGAAGGAAGGTCTTAAGCCTTCCTGCTCACTGGAAGATGGTACTGAGACCAAATCCACCAGCAGGGCTGCTCTCATGTGAACACCAAGCCTCACGGACCTCAGCTAGAGGCTGTCCGTGCTTCCTGTACCCTAGAACACGTCAGATGAAATAATGTTGCTCCCAGTTGCCTTAGGGTAGAAACAGTTGCTGGGATGGGAGATAATGTGATTCTGAATGCTGTACTGGAGATGGTTATTGTTTTATATAATTACAATAATTTGCCAGGAAAACAGCAAACAGATAGCATGCTGAGTTCAAAGGGAGATAGTAGAGTCCCCGAAGCCTGTGTGAGTCAACCTTCTACAAGAGTTAAACACACCTCTCCTCTTGTGACAGCTAATTTCCAAGGTCACCTTGATTGGATTAAGAAAAAAAATGTTGGCTTCTCTAGACCATTTTGACATTTGCACAGTTTGTGCTAGAAAACTGGGCAATTGAGTTAGAGCAAAGCAAGTCTCATGATGGTAAGTGAGCTGGGGCTGTATGACTGTGGTTATCCTGGGCCCAAAGGCGGGGCGCTCCTGCTGTCCTGGGTGCTCTTGGCTAAATGGGTGGCTAGGAAGTATGGCTTGGGTGATCAACCTTCATTGCCAATCTGGCTAGACTCAGAATCACCTAGGAGACACATCTCTGGGTGTACCCCAAAAGCAAGAAGCACAGCATCCCAGAACTGAATAAAGCGGGGAAAGAGAGAGAGCCAGATGATCAATATCATTCATTTATCTCTGCTTTCTGACCCATCCGGATGTGAGCAAGCAGCTGTTCTCTCCTGCAGCCCTGGGGTTCCTTCTATGACTTATGGAACCCTCAAGCAGCATTCTAATATAAACCCTTTCTCCCCTAAGTTATTTTTGTCAAGATGACTTGAAAGCAGGCAACTACCACATTAGTTGTCCACTCGGGAAATACAGAGTGCAATAGGCATATCCTGTACAAATACTTTGTCGGTGATAAACATGAGACACAGAAATGCATTATGGGAGCTGAAACCAGGATCCTTTGGCTGCAGATAACAGAGCAGAGACAAGCAGCATCTCCTCAGAGTTAATCCATCCCCACAGAGGGCTGGTCATTAATTAAGTACCACACATATACATACTAAGATTAGCCCGTTCCTACAATTAATTAAGCGCCATGTATATACAACAAAGTATACATCTCTTCTGGGGTACATTTCTATACATTTTGAGAAGCAGATTTAATAGTGTAACCTCCAACATAAGGAACACAAAGTAGAACATTCCCCAAGGCTCCCCAGACCATGCCGTGGTGGCCTCTTCCTCCCACCACAAAAAAATCTGGTGACTAAAGACCTGCTGCTAGGTCCAAAGTTGCCTTTTTCTAAACTACCATGAAATGGAAGTGTGGAAAGAGTAGCATGTTCAATCCTGTGCCTGGTGTTGGAGACAGTGCTGTTGAGATTTTCCCACACCGTACTGTGCTTCAGTGGCCACCATAGTGTGTCAGCGGTCTTCTCCTTTTCATTGTCCAGGATAACTCCATTGGGTGTGCCTGATGTTTGCACTGTCAGAGGAGGTCACATTGAACTAGGACATGGCCTTCTGCCTCTGGGCCCCCAGCCCAGAAAACAGTGATCCCCACATCTATGGAAGTCTTGTTTTCTACCCTCAGCGTACCCTCCCGTTAGAAAGACCTAAGGCCCTCTTCTCCCCCTCTTGGGTGTTTTGTGATCTAACCGAGTCCACAATGGAAAGTGGTGGTCACACCGGCTCCAACAGAGGACTCAATGACTCCAGACTCTCACAGTAGAATTCCCCAAATTCCCAGCAAATCATGAGTCATATCAAGACCCAGGAAGACCTCAAAGCACATGGGATCATAGATCCAGAGACACCAATGCCAAAGGCATCAGTTATCTGGCCAATAGAAAGCCAACCATGGTAGATGGCATCAGTGTGCATCTGCAGATACATCTTGAGCACATGGAAAATGGGAAGACTGGGAAAGAAATCAAAGATTTTAAAAACAGTTATTTTAGCATGGGTAAAAAAATCTGCTCTAACCAAAGTTTCAACACTCGATACACGGCTCACCAGGAAACAGAAGGGAGCAGTAGCGACAAGAAGAAGTAAAGATCTGAAAGCGAGATAATCAAGGCTAACCTCTCTGGACAACATAAAGAAACACAGAAGGAAATAGAGACAAGAGTGTCAGGGACCCAGGAGACCAAAAAGGATCTGACATTTGTGACATCAGAATTCTGGAAAAACAGGAAAAGGAAGATGGGAATTACAAATGCTGATGGATAGCTGGGAAGGTGGCTGGGCGCGTGAAAGTGCTTGCTGTGCAATATGAAGAGCTTATTTTAAAGCCATTCATGTCGAGAACCTGTGTAAAGATGGGCGTGGTGGCACATCTGTGATCTGTGTACTCTCGGGGCCAGGTGGGAGGCAGAGACAGGATGCCTGCATGAAGGCTGAGGGCTGCATGGTCTGGCCAATGCAACGAAGAACAGAGCACACGCTATCCCAAATAGGCAGAGAGTGATGACTGACACCTGGAGTTGCCTTGTGACCTCCACAGACACACTATGGCCTGTGAGGATCTGCATGTATTCACGTAAGCGTGTACAGACACAAAGACACCGTACAAAAGAAGTTTACAAGTTTCTGAAAGAACTGGGCTTAATAATGAATTCCAGTAATCCTAGCACTGAGGCAGGAAGATTTTCATTTCATCATTACTCTGGCTTACAATACAAGACCTTCTCTTAAGAAAACAAAAAACAAAAAAAACAAAAAAAAAACAAAAAAAAAAAAAAAAAAAAAAAAAAAAAAAAAAAAAAAAAAAAAAAAAAAAAAGAGGATTCAAGAAAAAATAATGGAAACTCCAATATGGCAAAAGGGATAAACCTATATTTATAAAAAGTGAAGCGAACCCTAGCCCAATATTAAATACAAACATTAGCCAAATCTAAACCTAAGCCTGACCTTTGCCCCACCCTAAACACTAACCCTAAGCATAACAACTAATTCTTAAACCTAAACTCAACCCTAGCCCCAGTCCTATCCTAAAACTTATCCCTATCCCTATCCCCAACCTTAACTCAAAGAACTCCTCACTAAATCACACCAAATCACATCAGCACCAAACTTCGGCCTCTAAAGATGGAGACATTTGACCACTGGGGAGCAGTCAGACAGAGGCTCCTCAGAATCTGGGGGCCAGCAAAAGGGTGAGCCATTTTCCAGGGGTGAGAGAAAGAAACAACCGACACTAACTCTTACATCCAGTGATCTTCTCCATGAAGACAGAGAAAGATGGTCTCCAATTTAGGGACAAACCAGAGCAGTGGCTCTCAGCCTGTGGGTCACAACCCCTTTGGGGTCCCATAGTAGATATTCATATTAAGATTCATAACGCCGGGCGGTGGTGGCGCACGCCTTTAATCCCAGCACTTGGGAGGCAGAGGCAGGTGGATTTCTGAGTTCGAGGCCAGCCTGGTCTACAGAGTGAGTTCCAGGACCAGCCAGGGCTACACAGAGAAACCCTGTCTTGAAAAACCAAAAAAAAAAATTCATAACAGTAGCAGAATTATAAAGTAGTAACAAAACAATTATATGGTTGAGAGTCCCTACCACATGAGAAACTGTCTTAAAGGCCAGTGGCATTAGGAAGGCTGAGAACCACTGAGCTAGAAGCTCTTCAAGAGGGACAGAGGGAGGGGCAGAGGGGGTGTATATAAAAGAGGCCCAGAAAGCCCTTAGAACTACAGATATGAGCAAGAATGAGCAAGAAAACAGTAAAGTATGGGGGTTGGGGGGGGAGCCACTTAACCTTGGACTTTTAAAATTACGTTTTGTGGTTAAGTCAAGCATTATAACAGGATTTGATATGGTTTTGAGTATTTATGCAGGAAATAATTTAAATTTAAAACATAAAGAGAGAGGCAGGCTGTGGAGTTGACTCAGTGGGTAAAGAAAACGCTGTGCAAGCATGAAGACCTCAGTTTGGCCTCCCAAGCCCACATAAGAAATTGATCGTGGCAGTGTGTTCCTGTAACCCCAGTTTTAGAGAGTGGGTGGTTCAGACAAGTAGATCCCTGAAGCTAATTGGTCTAGCCAAATCGATGGCTCCGGTTCAGTAAGAGACTCTGTCTCAGAAAATAAAGGCAGAGAACAACCATGGAAAGGTACCTAATGTCCATCCCACATCTACACAGTAACATGTGCATGTACACTCACACACATACATATGCATGCATATACACATGTGCAAAAATGAAAAATAAAGTTTTCTATACTTCACTTCAACAGTGGCAATCATCCACTGTGGCAAGCTACACATATGCAGACCAAACTATCCCCCAGTGCCTAGGATACCCAAACCTAGAGATGTCCAAGTCCCTGAAATAGAAGTGTCACTTTGTGCTTTGTAACCTTTAGGTGTAGCTAGCTGACCTACAGTTCCGTGAATAATTAGCCACTATGCAAATGACTATCATGCTGTCTCATTTAAAACTGACAAGAAGGAAGGGTCTTTCCTGACCCAGTTCTTACCTTCTTCAGATATGTCTGGTGTATGTGCATAGATGTCTATGAGAAAACATGGAGTCCATAGGCTGATGTTGGGTGTCTTCCTTAGGCAGTCTCTACCTTGGTTCTTTTTGGAGTCAGGTCTCCTGCTGACCATGGAACTCACCAATTTGCTGTCTTGCTGGTGAACTTCAGAGATCTGCCCGTCTCTCCCTCCCCAGGGCTGGCATTATAAGCATGTGTTGCTGCTTCAGGCTTCTTACATAGATGCCAGAGGTCCAAAGTCAAGTCTCACGCTTGGCTAGTAGGCATTGTTCCCACAGAGCTACTATCCCTTTTCTGACTGGGTTACCTCCCCAGGTCTTTTCAAATACACTCTATCCACAGTTGTTTGAAGCCACAGATGTAGCATTTGTGGCTTCAGAGGGCCGACTGTACCTAACTGTCGCTGGTGTAGGACCGTCCCCTGAAACCTCTCAAACCACAGGCGACAAATAAGACATCTCTGCTCTCACCCTCAGATCAATGATGATCTGAACCACACAAGTCCTCCTGTGGCCAGGAGTCCACATAAAGGGGCTCCCTCTGGGTGGTGGTGGTACACGCCTTACATTCCAATACTCTGAATGCTGAATCTCTGAGTTCAAGGCCAGCCTGGTCTACAGAGTAAGTTCCAGGACAGCCAGGGCTACGTGGAGAAACCCTGTCTCAAAACAAACAAACAAACAGGGCTCTCTCCAAGCCCTACTTCCCTCCCAGTAACCCAGGGACAAAGTTTAAGCCAGTTGACCCAGCAAGTGACCCAAAGTGAAAATGCACATACCCTGCTTGCAAGGGACTCCTTTCAAGATATACTCCACAGCATCCTGCCCTGTCCTAATTTGCTCAAATCAGAGACCTGCACCCGACTCTGGTAGTCCAAACTGCAGCTTCTCCAGGAGCTCTGAAGCTGACCCACATGTGGCCTTTCATGGCACAGCCTTTAATTCCTTGGCATAGATATTCTCTGATTTTTATTAGTTATTATGTTACACTGCCCAACATGGCTTCCAGGATAGAGCTTGTATCCTGATTGGATACAGATGACTATAGATGGGACCGAAGGAGAGATCCTTATCAGATATTGGGATGGTCTTTAGATGGACTTAGACTTGAACAGGATGCTAAGTTCCTTTCCGGTGAGAAACTTGAGTCTTGCAACCCCTGGCATACCAGGGTATCACAATTAATCAAGCTGTCAATTGGGGTCAATTGAGACAAAGTGACAAGTAGAGCCGGCTCCCTGGGAACCAGAGGGGCTCCAACGTGCACACAGCAGCGGTGCAGAGTGCAAGGACCGTGGTGCAGAATGGATTTTCCTAAGTGTCCTTGAGTGCTAACACGGAGAAAATGACAATCTCAGGCCCATTAACTCCCACCTCAGGTCATGCTCTGAAAGTCACATGGCTTCCAAGACAGCCCTGAAGAATCTCTTGTTTCTTGGAGCTGCAGGGCTAACACGGGTGAAAACCAAACACGGAGCTTACTGATGCAAGTTGACGAATTCAGAGTCTTACAAAGTGTTCATGTGAGAATGGTGGGGGGAGGGGAAGGGATGGGGCACAGGGGGACAGGGGCAC